>NW_027187400.1:16179617-16270036 GCF_028583685.1 Petaurus breviceps papuanus
ACACACACACACACACACACACACACACACACACACACACACACACAGAAATTTCTCTCTATATGGATTGTCTCTTTACTGTTGTTTACTTCTACTACAAATCATTTACAATCTCCAACAGACCCAAAGAAGAATACTAGCCTTCCCTCTCTTGTTAAGGAATAAATATAAGAGGTCAGATTGGGACATTGCCATATTGGGGAGTAGGGGAAGGTATTAAAATCAACCTCAGCTAAAACTAAAAAGGAGAGTGTTTCAGTAAACTTCAGGGTATGGGGTAGGAAAGGTTTTTCCTTGCACAGGAATGAAGGAAAGAAGCATTTATTAAGCGCCTACTATATGCCAGGCAAGTGATAAGTGCTTTTTAAATATTGCATTTTATCCTCACAACAATACTAAGAAGTGGATGCTGTTATTATCCTCATTTTACAGTTGGGGAAACCGAGGAAAAAGGGTGTTTTTTTTTTTTTATGGTTTTCTTAGCAAATATCTAAGGCCAGATTTAAACTCAGATCTATCCTGATTTGAGGCCTAGAGGTCTATCACTGTGCCTCCAGCTGCCTCTGGAATAGAGATGTAGAGGTATTTCCTATCTTCCTTCCTTGTTATAATCTTAATATCTACATATCTGTCATATTACTAGTTGATATGAGGTAATGGGTATTGGAAGTTATTTTGAGACTGGCTTATTTTTCCATCTTCCATCATGTGACTTGCACATTTTTTAAAAAATTTTGATATCTTTTGTCTTTATATCACCTTCAATTACAAAGGCATCCCTCTCTCCACCATTCCCCTCTTTGTAACAAAGAATAAAAAAGAGAGAAGAGGGACAGGCAGCTGAGCAAAAATTAATGCATAGATCAGTCAAGTCTGACAGTATATGCAGTGTTCCATACCCACAGTCTCCCACTTCTATGAAGAAGGGAAGGAGGTTGTACCTACTTTCAATTCCCTAAAACCCAACATAGGGATTCATGAATTCATCAATTTAGTGTTCTGCCCACCAAGAGGGGCCTCAGTAGATGACAGTCATGAGTTTATATGGACAAAAATATTAATTACTCTGCAGCCAAGCTGGCACTGGGCCTCTCTGCACTAGCTTGGCTGGTCTTAGAGAGCAGACACCTCATCGAAAACCAAGGCCATACTCAAAGTTTTTGCATCTTTGAAAGAGCCTGAACTCTCCCTCCATGGCATTTGGACACCAAACCTCAAGAAGCATCGGAGGTAACCCTAAGCAAGTCATTAAATAAAACAACCTTTTTATTTCCTCAGTTTCTCCAATTGTAAAATGAAGCTAATGATAGCACTCACTTCCCAATGTTGATGCTAGTATCCTTCAGTAGCAGAGCACTGGGCCTGGAATCAGGAAGACCTGAGTTCAAATCTAGCCCCAGACACTTACAAACTGTGTAGCCCAGGGTAAATTGATTAATCTCTTCCTTCCTCAGTTTCTTCAACTGTAAAATGGGGATAATAATAACAGCTATTTTGCAGGGTTATTGGGAGGATTGAATGAGATATCATTTGTAAAAAGCTCTTATCACAAATGCCTAGCACATAGTAGGTACTTATAAACGCTTATTCCCTTCCCTTCTCCTTTCTCCCTATTTCCCTTAACTGAAAGGACAAATTCTCAGAATTCTATCTCACTTTGAGAAGTTTGGGCAGGAGGAGAAATGGAGGGTGAGGGGGCAGTGCAGCCAATGGCTGGCCTGAGGGTAATTCTTGTGTAATCATTAGTGGACAAGGGACTAATTAATTGTAGGCTCACTTTGCAGATGAGGAAATTGAGGCCCAGAGAGGTTTTGCCTTATCCAAACTCCCAGTGAAAGTCTGATGGAGCAAGGGCTGCACTTCAGGTCGGTTGATCCCAAGTTTAGGATGCTACCCACGATCCCCTGCTTCCCTCAGCAGATCCCAGCTCAGAGAGTGTCATCTCCCCTTTGCCAATGCCTTTGCCCTCTTCACCACCTCCCAGCCAGCCAGTCTAGCCTAGTATCTGTGCCTGGTCCTAGTCATAGAGCTAGGGGCAAATCAAAGACCTGGAAAATCACCACCCAAACAGGGTTCATGTGGCCAGGGTGTGAGAGGCCACTTGGCCCATTGGAAAGAAAGCTGACTCTGGCCTCAAAGGATTTGAGTTCAAATCCCACATTTCTCGCTTTTGCTCATGGGACCTTGAGCAAGTCAGTTAACTTCTCTGGACCTCAGTTTACCCATATGAAAAAGGAGGCATTTGGGCAAGACATCCTCTAATGAAAATGGACATGGGAAAACAAAGAAAGAAAATGTAAGCGAACCACACTGCTGACAGATTGGTCCTAAGTTGTAGTCCCACTGGGGCTCCTGGGCTGTGTGCTTCCTGCTGGACCCACATGTTTGACTCACCCTTGATCTTATTCTCCCTGCTGTTTAGCATCTTCTCAGGAGATGTGGGCTCATTGCCTCAGGATATTAAAAACCAGCAGCCAGTGCAGGGTTGGAGAGGTAGAGGCAGGGGATGGGATCTCTGGGCTTCTGGCCCCAAGCCAGCGTATGAATGCCCCCACCCAGAAGGTCCTCTAGGGTCCCTTCCAGCCTCTTGGAATCTCTCTACTCCTATGATCTCTCCTGAGGGCATAGGGCAGAGGGCAGGGGCACCAGAGCTGAGAAGAAGCATATATGTTCTCCCAAATAGACAAGCCTTCAATGTAAGAACAGGAAACAGAGAGTATCTCCATTGAGTCCATCTCTAAGGAGAAATTGAGGTTTATAAAACACTTTATAATTTAGCAATGCAAAGAAACTTGAAAGATCATTTTACAGGTGATGGAACTGAAGGCCAGAAAAAGGAAGTGGCTAACCCAAGGTCACATAGCCAGTGAGGAGCCGAGACAAGATTCAAACCCAGATCCACCCTACCATGCTGCCCCCTAGGACTCCAAGGGCATGGCTCTTTTCACTATAGACTGATATCTGTATGGCCTCTGAACCTGGGGGTCTTGGCTCACAGCTGTCTTCCCCATTATAGGTGCCTAATTTCTATTCACCTGTTTTTGTCCACAAAACTCTGATCCCACCCTTCACTCTAGGGCAACCCTGAGGGTAAAGACTGTCTTATTATTGCCTTTACAACCTCAGCAATCAGAACAGTGCTTGACACTAGTAGGTGTGCTAATAAATGCTGATTCAATGAATTGAATGAATGAAGTGGGAATGAGGGGCCTTTCTTGTCCCTCTCCATCCTCCATTCTTCTGCAGCTGCCTCCTCTGCCCCAGACAGCCCTGGACCATGGGGATACATTGCACCAACAAATGTTATCAATATCTAATTAAAATTGTGAGTGGAAGAAGGGAAGGAAGCAAATGCAACTGAATGATAAATAGGTCATAACACTGATGGATTGGTCCTGAGTCACAGGCCTGCAGAAGCTTTGGGGACAGAAGCCATTAGAGGCATGGACCGCTATCTCTCACCTGATCTAACTCATCCTTGAGCTTGGTACCTTCTCTGTATACTTGGGGCAACTTTCTGATGTTCTATATTCCAGCTCTAACATTCTGTGTTCTGAGGGCCCTCCCATCTCTAATATTCTCTGTTCTAAGGTTCCTCCCAGCTCTGACATCCTGTGTTCTAAGGACCCTCCCAGCTCTGTCATCCTGTGTTCTAAGGACCCTCCCAGCTCTGACATCCTGTGTTCTAAGGACCCTCCCAGCTCTGTCATCCTGTGTTCTAAGGGCCCTCCCACCTCTGACATCCTGTGTTCGAAGGGCCCTCCCAGCTCTAACATTCTCCGTTCTAAGGTTCCTCCCAGCTCTTACATCCTGTGTTCTCAGGTCCTTCCCAGCCCTGACAGTCTGTACTTTCAGGGCCCTCCCAGCTCTCACCTCCTATATTCTAAGGGCTCTCCCAGCTCTGACATCATTTGTCCTAAGGGCCCTCCCAGTTCTGACTGTGTTCTAAGTCCCTGCACAGCGCTAACATTCTCTAATCTCTAGTTCTCTCCCAGCGCTGACATTCTCTGTTCTCCAGATCCTTCCAGATCTGAAGATGAGAACCAATGGGCCAGATAAACGATCTGCCATCAGTTGCCTCCTTGCCAGTGACCTGACGCTTCTGCTGGTTGGCTGTGGGTTTTTCATCCTCTCTTATTATTCTGTAATGTGCACCTGCCACCGCTTTATTCATGAAGATTTGCATTGATTTTGCCATAAACTGTTATGAATTCAGCTTGTGGAAAAAATAACATTGATCCTCCTGCCTCTTAATTTGTCTCTGAGTTGCAAGGCCTTTAATGGTCCTCAGGAAGATTTACAATGGGCATGGCCAGGATGTGGCTCTTCCCTAACACACCACTGGCCCCCACCAGCAGCCCTCTCCTCACCACCACTCCAGGCAGAGTTGTTTCAACAATTACCGTTTGGTTGGAGGGTCCTCAGGGAGCAGGCACATTCACTTCCTGAGAAGGGAGAGTTCAGCCAACTCCCTCCCTCTGCTTTCCGGAGGAGGCCAGAGAGGAGGATGAGCCAGAGGGGGAGACTGAGAGAGGAGGAAAGGAGTTTGGGGAAGGAAGAGTGGTTGTCTCTTACCAGTCTAACCCCCACTCTGTCCCCCTTCCCTCCACACATACCCAAGGGGGAAAAAAGGACTAGGCTTGAATTCAGATCCTCACTTCATCCCTAGGTGACCTTGGGCAAGTGATTTAACCTCTTTCATCTACAGAATGAGGGTCATTGGATTAGATGACCTCTGACATCCTTTGTAGCTCTGTCATTCAGATCCCACAAGAAATAGCATGAGGGGCAGTATGTTTGTTTTTTCTAGCCATGTACAATTCTTTGTGACCCAATTTGGGGGTTTCTTTGGGTTGTTTTATTTTTAGCAGGGGAAGAGGGCTGGGCAATTGTGGTGAAGTGACTTGCCCAAGATCATATGACTAGTAAGTGTTATGTGTCTGAGGCTGGATTTGAACTCAGGTCCTCCTGACTCCAGGGCATGTGCTCTATTCATTGCACCACCTGGCCAACCAGAATTTGGGGGTTTCTTTGCAAAGGTACTGGAGTGGTTTGCTGTTTCCTTCTCCAGCTCATTTTACAAGATGGGGTAACTGAAGCAAACAGGGTGAGGTAATTTGTCCAGGGTCACACAACTAGCAAGTGTCTAAGTCTGAACTTGAATTCAGGTCTTCCTGACTCCAAACCTGACACTCTATCCACTGAGCCACCTGGTTGCCCTGAGGAACAGCATAGGGCCTCAAAAAGAGCCCCACACTTGCACCCTGCACCCCTATGTTTGAATACTGGCTCTGCCCATGGCTAATAGTCTCAATTTGATCAATAAGATCATCTATTCCTTCTTCCAGAAAGAGTGTCAACCTTCCCAGACCCAAGCAGAAATTATTGTCCCTTTCTGGGCTCTATTTCTTGATGTTTTAAATAGAAGGGGTGGAAAAAAAATTTAAATTCTCTTCTATGACATTCCATGTTCTAATATTCAGTATTCAAATGTCCTTGCTAGATCGAACAGTCTCTCGCCTCCTTTCTTATTATAGAATCAAAAAGTTGAGATTTAGACGTAAAAGACATCTTCAAGGCTGTCTAGTACAATCTCTCCCCTAATTCGGCAGTATAGGAACTGCATGACTTACCCAAGGTCAGTAAGGGGCAAAGCCAAGTTTTAAACCCATTTAACTTAAAACACAGCATTCTTCATACATCACCACATGGCAGTGAGAAGAGATGTTTATTCAATAAACATTTGTGAAAGGTTCACTCAGTGCTTGGGGTGCTGGTAAGGAACCTTGAGTCTATGAAGTCTGGGTGTGACATGTATACAGAGGTTGGCTTCAAATTAGATTGCAATAGAAGCCCAGGAGAGATTCACAAGGAATGTTCTTGGAACATTAGAGAAGGGAGAGGTCACCTGGATCCAAGGGAGCTCCAGGGCTAGGCCTTGAAGGTAGAGAAAGCTTTTAAGGTGATAAGAGACAATGCTCCAGACAGGGGGCACAGCCAATACAAAGGTATGGAGGTAGGAAATGACAAGAAAATTTTAGGGAGCCACTAACAGTTCAGATTGTCTGGAATATAGCATAAGTAAAGGGAAATAATGCCTTTTTTCTAACATGCAAATCTGAGCATGCCCTCCCCTCTCTACTCAAGAAACTGCAGGTACTCCCTATTACATCAAAGATCAAATATGTACTTCTATTTTTAACAATTAAATCCTTTCATAGCATTGCCCATGTGTATATATTTATACTATGGAAGTATAAGTATATATTTGTATATCAATCTGTCTATAACATATTTATATGTGATATAAATATATTTATATGCTAAAATACATGTTATATTTAAATGTAATATAACCTACTTATGTAAGAATATATACATATGAATTTTATATGAATTAAAATGAAAATATATAAATTATATATAATTTTACACAATTATATAATATATAAAATATGCACATTTATATAAATTAGTATATCTATATAAATGTTTTATGTGTATATGTGTGTATGTATACAATATGTATATGTGTGCACATATACGTGTGTGTGTGTGTGTGTAAGAAAGTTAGAGAGATGAATCGGCTTTGGTGACAAGTTCTGGCTGGCCACAAGTTTCAGGTGCCATCCATCCAGATGGTATGTCTAGCAGAAAGCTGGAGAAAACAGGGCTGGAGTTCAGGGCGAATCATTAGGACTAGAATCATTGCGATTCCTCTGTAAATGTTTCAGCATCCCTCACCTTGGAGTTAGGAAGTCCTCTCTTTGGGGCCCACTATCCCACAAAAGCTACTATTTGGGTGGTATTTGTGTAGGAAGAGAGAAAAAGTAGGTACAAGCTGTGAGTTGGGCTTTCTTCCTTTCCCCACTCAGACCAAAAGCAGGGTGAATGAAGGTTTGAATCCAGGTCCTCTGATTTCAAATCAGGAGTTCTTTCTAGCCCACCATATTTAGCTTGGCAGGAAAATCGCATGAAGAGATTCCTTGGTCCATTGGCCACAATCTTTGGACTGGCTGTCCCATGTGCCTTGTCCAAGACTGTGACCTTCACAAGGGGGACCTTGAGGAATGTGGAGCACCCTAACACCCCAAACTTGCAAGGATTGCTTGGGTGATAGCCAGAGAGTGGACATGGCCTAAAACCCAGGAGCCAATATCCCAGTCACCCTTGTTTGATCTAACCATTAGTTACTAAATCTTCCCCATCTTCTTCCTACAAAACAGAAAGAGAGACAGAAGAACCAGGGCTTCTGAAGATTTAAAAGCTTCAGTAGCTGCTTATTATCTCCAGGATCAAACAGAAAACTCTCTCTTTGGGACATTCGAAGCCCTTTACAGCCTCCCCCCATCACACACCTTTCCAGTCTTCTTACACCTTTCTTTCCTATATACGTATACTCTATAATCTGGTGACACCAGCCTCTTTCTTGGCTGTTCCCCCATCTCCAGACTCCAAGCATTTTCACTCCTATGCCTGCAGTGCTCTTCCTCCCGATCTCCATTCCCTGTATCTACATAAAGCATCCCCATACATGCACACTGATAGGTTGGGGCATAAGGCAACATGTATGAAAGGACAGGTGAAGATACACAGTTGCTCAGCCAAAGGCAGCAACAAGCACAAATATGTATCAAGGCAATCAACACAAGTTTATTAAGCACCTACTATGTGCCAGGCATTGGGTCTGGAAGGAAGGAAAGAAGGAAGGAAGGAAGGAAGGAAGGAAGGAAGGAAGGAGGGAAGGAGGGAAGGAAGGAAGGAGGGAAGGAGGGAAGGAGAGAAGGAGGGAAGGAAGGAAGGAAGGAAGGAAGGAAGGAAGGAAGGAAGGAAGGAAGGAAGGAAGAAAGGAAGGAAGGAAGGAAGGAAGGAAGGAAGAAAGGAAGGAAAGAAGGAAGGAAGGAACATTTGTTAAGCACCTATTATGTGTCAGGCACTGGAGTTACAAAGAAGAAAAGAAAGAAGTAAGCATTTATTAAGTGCTTCCCCCCATTCCCGCTCCCACTGCTAATGCCTCCCCTCCAAGATTCCCTTACATCTATGCTGTATGTGCCTGATATGCGCACAGTTGTTTGCCTGTTGCCTCCCCCACTAGACTGAGAGTTCCTCAAGGCAGCAGGGACCATCTTTTGTCTTTCTTTGTGTCCCTAGCTGCTTAGCCAAATGCCTGGAATGTAGTAAATGTTTAATAAATGCTTCCTTGCTTCCCTTCTTCTTTATATACCCAGCACTTAACCCAGTTCCTGGCACATAGTAGGTACTTTAAAAAGCCTTCCTTCCAGCACAGTCAAAGCAAAAGAACAGAGGGATATCCTTCAACCTAAACTTGGTCCAGAGCACCTGAACATGTTTTTTAAAATTATTGACATATTTTATTTTATATTACCTTCATATCCTTTTCCCCTTCAAATAAAGGCATTCCTTATTTTAAAAATTTGAGGAAATAAGAGTTTAGCAAAACTAACCAACCAATCAACCAATTCTCACTGTCTAAGGAATGTTCTGTAGCATCCCCCCACCTTTGCAAAAAAAAAAGTACAGGAAGGAAGTACAAAATTATCTCTCTGCTGTCTCCTGCAAAAGTAGAAGGGAGTTAACATTTGTTAAGCACCTACTATGTGCCAGGCAATGTGTTAAGCATTTTACAAATATCTTGTTTGATCTTTATGACAACTACAGGATGTTCTTTTATTATTATTCCCATTGTACAGTTGAGGAAATTGACAGAGACAGGGGTTGAGACTTGCCTATGGTCACACGGCTAGTACAGATCTGAAGGTGTCCTTGAACTCAAGTCTTCCCAAGTCCAAACCCAGCACTCTATCCACAGTACCACCTAGATACCCCTAAGGCAAAAGGCTTTTCATTAGGAGCCCAAAAGGAGAAAAGACAGCCAGTCCTTCGGTATAGTGGAAAGAATTCTTGGGCATCAGAAGACCTCAGTTCACCCCTGACTCTGACACTTTCCTTTCTTGGGGCCATTGTTTTTCCATCTTTAAATAAAGGGAATGGTATAGGATGATCCCTACAATCCCTTCAAATGCCTAAGATTCTGTGACTCTGTAAGGAAAGAATAAAAAAGTGGGGTGGGGGAGAGAAGGATCATCTGAAAATAGAGTAAGAGGAATAAATATAAACAGCACCATGAGGAATGGGGGTTAGATACAAGGAAGAACTTCCAGAGAATGGGATTCAATCTGCCTCCAGGTAGAGTTCTGTTTCCTCTCTATATACAACCATACCAGGTATTGGAAAGGGAAAGTACTGGAAATGTTTTATTGGCAACCTACAGAATACCTCCAGAGACCCAAGAAGACTGACTCAGGGAGAGAGTTGTTCAGGATGAAATTAAGTGGACATGAGTAGAGCCTTCAAAAATGGGAGACAGCATCACTGGATATTCTTGTCAATCAATGGTGCTCACCAGAAAGAGGGCCCCTTAAATGCTTCTCAGTAGTTGCCCTTAAGCTGGGGACTTTGTTTGCAACTTACGTGATCACAGGCAAATCACTTAGCTTTTCTACATCTCAGCTTATTCCTCTGAGGTAATTGGACTATGGTTCTCTAGGTCTCTTCTTGACCTGACATGCCAGGTCTAGAGTTGTTAATGTTGGCTCCTAGACATAAGAAGCCAGGTGGTGCTGAGTATTAGGGCTGAAGTCAGGAAGACTCATCTTCCTGAATTCAAATATGGCCTCAAACACTTACTAGCAGTGTGATCCTGGGCAAGTCACTTAACCCTGTTTGCCTCAGTTTCCTACACTGTAAAATGAGCTGGAGAAGGAAATGAAAAACCACTCTAGTGTTGCTGCCAAGAAAAGTTCAAATGGGGTCACAAAGACTTGGACATGACTGAAATGACTGAACAACAAGCTAGACCTGGCATTCTGTGTTCTAAAGTCCTTCCAGCTCTGACATTCTGGGTTCTAAGGTCCCTCCCAGCTCTGACATTCCAGGTTCTAAGGCCTCTCCCGGTTCTGACACCCCCTGTTCTAAACACCCAGTTCTTAACACTCTGTGTTCTAAGATCCCTCACAGCTCGGACATTCTATGTTCTAAGACCCATCCCAGCTCTGACATAATGTGTACTAAGGTCCCTCCCAATTCAGTTAGTCTTTATAACATTCTGGTTCTAAAATTCTAAGTTCTAAGGCCCTTGCAGCTCAAACATTCTGTGCCTTCTGTGAAAGGAAAGGAAGAGCCAGGACTAGTCTCCAACATTCTCTCCCCCCTCCACATACCTTAGCAGTCACCAGCCTGGTGTGTGGGTTAATCTGAGAAAACAAGCCTTTGAGAAATCGCCCCAGTTTTGTTCCCAGCATTAAGATAGCTTCAGAGAAAAGCCTTTATTGGAGATGGAAGAATATTATTCCAGGGCTATTCCCCTGGCCCATTACAGCAAAATAATAGAGCTTGAGTTTCTATATATTTGTCATGCTTAGCGCACATGTATTTCAAGTATATATGACAGCATATAAAATTGAGGTGAAATATTGCAAAATTGGCCAATTCTTGCACGTTTTAAATGTATTTTCTTTATTTGTTACACTTCTTTTACATATCTACGCAATTCATCTTTGGAAGCTGAGAGGTAATAAGTGATGAATTGATCTTCAGGCTTTTCCATAGCAGGAAGAATGAGATGGGATGGGAAATTTCCTTTTGAAAAGACTCTCCTGCTTCTGGCCCCGGAAAGAAATTGCCTTGTTTTCCTTCTCAGGAGCAAGTGAAGGCTTTGTCTATAGAGCTCTATCAGCAGAGTCTGAATGGCCACACGCTGGGAATGCCAGAGGCGGGATTCTGGCTTTGAGTTAGATTCCACAGCCTTTGAGGTCCCAACCAGGGTGAAGGTGCCAACATGTATGCTGTTAATAGCATCGGGCTCCAGTGTCTCTAAGATACTTCCCTCCAGGTGGCCCCCACCCCTGTAAATGTTTTCCTATGCAAAGAAATGTTTGTTTATTCTTAGCCTCTTTTTGCCTTTTATCTCAGATTATTCCTCAACCCATACACAAAAATCTCCCCTTCCTTCAAGCCTTCTCTCCAGTGCCTTGGTGTTGAGGGTTGGCTGTTTTTAATTACCTTGTTATAGTTGTTGCTCTGAGGAAGACAGCAGAAGAAAGAAGGCTTGAGTTAGAAAATACAAAACTCTAATGCCATATGCATAATAAATTGACAATGAGGTGTAATGGAAAGAACTTTGGATTTGAGTCAGAAGGCCTGGTAGTCAGTGTCCCCATTCTGCAAATACAGAGCACTAGATCCAGAGTCAGAAAGACCTGAGTTCAAATCCAGCCTCAGGCTCTTACTAGCTATGGCAAGTCACTTTACCTTTGCCTGCCTCGGGGTCCTCATCTGTAAAACAGGGATAATATTATCATCTACGTCCCAGGGTTTGTTGTGAGGATCAAATGAGATAATGCTTGTAAAGCATTTCACAAACCTACAGAGCTATAGAAATGCTATTATTGTTATTAACATTATACTTATTTGAGGAAAAATGAGTCATTTAAAATCTCTGGGCTTTATTTTCTACATGTGTCAGATGATGAAGTTAGATTACATAACCTGAGATCCCTTCCAGCTATAACTTTATGATCCTTTGATAATAACTATTTGTTGAATTGACCTCTGCTAAGTGGAAAGAGTGTTGGCTGTGGAGTCAGCTGAGCTTGGATCGCCCACCTGTTCCACTCCAGGCCAGCCACTTAACATCTGTGGATTTCATTTTCTTCACCTGTAAAAGTGTGGGGTGGACAAGACGGCCTCTGGAGTCCCTTCTAGCTCTATGGCTAAGATCCTGTGACCCACTTACTATGCTTGTGACCTTGGTCAGATTACTTGACCTCTTTAAATCTCAGTTTTCTCAACTGTAAAATGGAGGATTGGATTATCCCTAACACTGAGCTCCACTCCCAGTACTTGGGAATCTACCTCTAAACACTCAGTCACCAATGTCATCACTTCTACCCCCACACTGAGACTCTTCCCCAGTGCTTAACCCCCTTTCCTCTGCACTTAGCGGCACATCAATGACACTGAGACTCATCTCCAGGGCATAACCCCCTTTCCTCTGAACTTAGGGTCCCATCAATGATGCTGAGACTCGTCCCCAGTGCTTAAACCCCCTCTCCTCTGCACTTAGGGACCCATCAACGACACTGAGACTCGTCTCCTGTGCTTAATCCCATTTCCTTTGCACTTAGGGTCCCATCCCTGATGCTGAGATTCATCCCTAGAATTTATCCCTGAGCTCCAGCTCCTATCCTCTATCCTGCCACTTAGGCTTCATCCTTACCATTTGATCTTTATCCCTGGCATTTGCCTTTCATCTCTGGCACTTCAAACTCTTCCCTTTTCTTAGACTAATCTGTCACATAGCCCCACCCTAACATCCTTAGAATTTAGCCGGCTCCATCTGACTTTAATCTCTCTTCTTGAGAACATCACCACCAACCCTGCCATCCCTTAGTCCTCAGCTCCACCCTCTCCATCATTTAAACTCCACCTACCATCCCCTTCACACAGCTACACTCCTGGCACATAGCCCAAGGGCATTTGAAACTATTTTTAATTATGCAGTGGAAGGCTTCAAAGAAATTGTTGCTGCATTCTAAAAAATCTCCATCCCTAGGTCCAGCCCTCCAATTTTGGCACATAAGCCCATGGCTGGAGCAACTCTGGACTCTTAACTCTCATTGACAAACATTTCTAGGCACAGCATTGCCCCAGAAGCATTAGAGATCCAGACAAGTAAGTATGGTGTGGTCTCTGCCCACAAGAAATTCTCAGATCACAGAGCACAAATACACATACAAAGATAACTAAGGAAACATGGCAGTAGTGGGAGAGAAAGACCCCTGGAAAGGGGACTTGGGAAGCCTGGGTTTAGGACCTATATCAGTCACTAATTAAGTGACTATTAGGATGTTCTGTGTTCACAGGTGCCTTCCAACTGGAGCATTCGTCAAATCAGAGTATTTTGAACTGGAAGAGATCTTAGGTGTCATCCATCCAACCTACTCATTTTACTTGAGGCCCGGAGAGGGTAAGGGAGGGTGACTTACCTAGGTTCACACAGGTATTAAATTAACAGAGCTGAAATTTGAACCCAGCTCTCCTGATTCCAAATAATTATTCCATCACACCATGCTTCTTCCTAAGTGTCCTTCCAGCTTTGACGATCTATGTTCTAAGAGCCCTTCCAGCTCCCTTTCAATTCTAACAGTATATTCTAAAGTTCCTTTTAGTTATGTTCTTAGTTCCCTCCTAACTCTAATATTCTTGGTGTTCCATGTTCTAAGACCTGCCCCCCCCCTTTAGCTTTTATGTTTGATGTTCTAAGGTCTCTCCCAGCACTCTGTGCTATGACTCTAGGCTGTGCGCTGGCCCAGGGGTCTAGCTAGGACTGCGGGAGCCCAGCAGAGGAGTCAAAGTCTTCTCCTCCTTCCCACTGTGGTGTTCAGATCTCACACTCTTAGCCCCATTGAACCCAGAACATCCTCCGGCCCCCTACCTGCACTGGGCTTCTGGGTGATAAGGGAACAGAGAGCCAAAGACCCTTCTCCAGCTCGGGCCTCTATGTGCCTATCCCCCTACCAGTCCTGAAAATGCCAGCCTCATTTAACCCTAGCATCCATCATCTGGGATCAATAGATCTCTGACTTAGCTAATGGGCTTTATGACGACTTGCCGGAGAGAGCTAGCAGTGAGCGATGCATTAGCCCTGTCTTGCCACCCTCCGGAGGAGCCCTTTGTTATTAATGGAGGGAGGGAGCTCTGTGGATTCATCTATTGTTTGAAATATTAATGAGACTCTTTACAAATGAAGCCTTGCCAACACCAGGCTTCCTTGGCCCTGATCCCTGGGACTCCCAGGGATCCAAGGACTCCAAGAAAACATGGACTTGAGGTCTATCCCAGCTCAGCCCTGTACTAGCTGTGTGATCTTGGGCAAATAATTTTCCTTCCTGGACCTCAGTTTCCCCATATGTAAAATAAGGATAATTATACTTATGAGAGGCAGTGTGGTATAGTGGATGAAAAACTGGCCTCACAGTCAGGAAGACTCATAGTTTGACAGGATAAGTCACTCAACATCACTGTGGCCCCGGATACTTGTCCAAGCCTATAAATTACTGAGCTAGTCCTAGCCAGAACTGATATATAGTTTCCTCCCTGTAAGTTCCCCACCTCCATTGAAATCACAGATCCAATTTAAAGACAAAAGCAGAACAAACAAACTGTATTTTTACTTCATCAGGTTGCTATGAATATGAAATCACCAGGATCCTTAGATGTCATGTAGCATAGCCCACCTATTCATTTTGCAAAGGAGAAAATGAGGTCTTAGAGACCCTAAGCAATTTAGCCAATGACGCACTCGTAGGAAATAGCGCAGTCCAATTTAGCGCCTGGCTCCTTCAACTCCAAATGCCTTTCACGGAAATATAAGGGATTATTGTTCTTATTGGGACAGCAGCCAGGCCCCACATTCAGCCAGCGCCAGTGCCCTGTTCAGCTGAGGGATCGTGCCAACCTTGTAAGTCAAAATCATACCTTATTAGCCCACCCACCCTCAGTAGGTTACCAAACAACAAAACAAAAACAACCTCAATTCAATGAAGATTTTTAAGCAGCTGCTCCACCCAGGGTCCCAGGCTAAGCCCTGGAGATCCAAAGACTAATGAGATATAGGGACTACCCTCAGGAAACTTGCAATCTATGTGGAAAAGTTGCAACATAGTACAGTGCAAGGAGTACTTTGGAAAAGGCTAGTAGTACAGCGCAAAAGGCTTTGGAGTAAGAGCATTTGGATTCAAGTCCTGGCTCTGTTACCACCAGTATGACTGTGGACAAGTCACTGAACCTCCATTTCCTCTTCTGTGAAATGAGGTGGTTGGAGTAGGTGGCCTTTGGGATATCTTCCAGATCTGGTTGTATAAGGACAAGTACACAAGTCAATACAAAGGAGAGTATTATGGGGACAAAGGAGATGTCCAGCGAAAGGGGTTTTGGAAATGTGAGGAAGGGGAGAAAACATGATCAGCTGGGAGGAGGGGATGGTCAGAAAAGGCTTTCTGGATGTGGTAGCAGCTGAACTAGGTCCTGAAGGAAGAAAAGAGCTTCAAGTGAAGAGGAGAGTGTGTGTTCCCATAATGGAGGTGTGGGGGGAAGACTGAAGGGATGGCCTGTGAGAATGTGTGGAGTGAGAAGAGGGTGAGACTAGATCGAGGAGGAGTCAGTGGGCCCTTTGGGGGAAATGTACAAAGCAGAACCATGTAAGACAGAATTACAAAAGTAGTCTGGAGCTGGGTAGTGGCAGTCCTTAAATATCAGGCTGAGGGCTTGTATTTCATTTTGAAATAGCTAATTCTCAAAAAAAAAAATTAGCAATGGAAAGAACAGAGATTTTGACCTAGGAGGGACCTTAGAGGTCATTGAGTCCAATCCCCTCGTTTTACACATGAGGGCCAAGAAAAGAAAAGGACTGACCCAAAGTCACGTACGTGGTGAGGGGCAGAGGTCTGACTCAGTCTTGGGGTCCATGGCTCCAAGCTCAGCATTCTTTACACTAAATCTCAGTGCCTCCTTTGCACATTTAATGTCAAAGGACCAAGGATGTTGAGGGAACAAGGTGGCAGAGGGTGTTAAGGAGACCTGAGTTCAAATACTGCCTCAGACATTTCCTATGGTTTTTCAAGTCTTAAAGGGCTACATAAATGCTAATTATTATTCATAATAATATTTTAAAGTAGGCTTTGGATATGTAGATTTATGCAAGTGTGTCTGTTAGGCTCCAATGCCCTCGCAGCTTCCTGGAGTGTAAGAGACCTGATTGGTCATCTCTTCTAAACTCTGTTCCATGTGGGCACTCATTCTACCTCTCAGACTTTCAGTCATTTAGAGATGGAAGCAACTTTAGGGGTCATCTAAACACCATTCTTTCTTTTTACAAAGGAGAATGAGGCACAGAACAGAGATGTTAGTTACCCAAGATCAAACAGTCAGACAGAGACTGAGTTAGAGCTAGAAGGCAGATCTCCTGGCTTCCTCTTTCATGCTTATTCCTCAGCACAAGTCTGGCTTCCCATCTGGAGAGGGGTTGGGGAGAGGGTTAAGAGGGGACCAGGGACAGGGAAGCATGCCTCTTAGCTTATCCTTCTCCTCCTTGTTAGCTCCACTGGGGGGAGGTGAGGAAGGAGAGACCCTTGAAGCAGTTACTGCAAAATCAATAGGCAGTTTATTCTGATTGAGTTTTAACGTCTTCTAGAAAAAGTCCGTGAGTATTTCAGAGCCAGCCAGCCAGGGCAGGGGTCTCATCACTGCTGAGCTGTGGGGAGGCAGCTTCAAGCCAGTCCCCTACTGTCTAGTCATGGCATGACTGAGGTACAGTAAACCATAGAGAGAGCATTTGGCTGGGGGCCAGGTATCTGGGGTTCTGATGCTCTTTCACTACGTGACTTTGGGCTTCTCACTGGGCATCTCTGTGCCCTAGTTGTAAAATTTGTGGAAGGTCCTAATACCCTCCCTCGCAAATTACAGTCATATAAAAGACCCTGTAGACAAAGTGAGTATAAGTTTCTCAAAGGAATCACCTGTCTATTGATTGATTCAAGGCAGAGACAGCTCTTAATTACCCAGGCAAATGAATTAGGGGAGTAACATCCCCAAACATCAGAGTCCCAAAGAATTGATAATCCAAAGGGAAAGTTACACCAATCATTCTTATCTGAGTTTAGAGTATAACATTTCTGTCTGTGAATGTCTGTAGGTTGGGAGGTTGAAAACTCTCCTTTAAAAAATTATCAATTCACTACATACTGGGGGGGGAGATGCTACAAAATTTAGCTAACATCCATGCTATGACAGAGATAATCATCCAGCTAGAAGGGGAAAGAAACACAAACATGGATCACTACAATACAAAACTTAGAGGTGAAGGAGGAGGAAGAACAAAAGGAGGAGGGAGGGGGTGGGGAGAAGGAAGAAGGGGAGAAGTAAGAGGAGGAGGAGAAGGAGGAGGAGGAATTATCATTTATATGCTTTAAGGTTTGCACAGAGCATAGAATTGCTGAATTTGGAGTAAAGAAGACCTGAGTTCAAATTCCCATGTTGACATATGCTGATAACATTAGCTGTACTATCCTAGACAAATCGCTTAACCTGTCTGAGCCTCAAGTTACTCTCCTACAAAACATGGCTAATAAGACATCTCTCACCTACGTGTAGGGTTGTGAGGTTCCAATGAGATAATGGACCTATAGTACTTTGCCAACTTTAAAACCCAGTGTAAATGTCAGCTGCTGTTATTAACACTGAGCATAAGCAGGAAAGGAGCAGGCAGAGCTCTCGAGAAGGTCATTACCATATGGTGGGGTGGGGTGGAGCAGCCAAGATCTGAGGGATTCAGGGGAGCCAGTGAAGAGCCATTGAGAAGTTGCTGTCTGACCTGTTTCCCAGTATAGTTGGAATAAGGGGACTTTTGTAACCTCCTTAATGCTGTCATCCTTCCCCCTGCCCACCAACACTAACACCCTCTGTTGGAGAGTCAGACCATATCCTGGGAAGGTCCTGTGAGGCTTCAGGATTGATCAGGGATTGATCATGGGCCAGCTGGCCACTGTTACCAATTTGCAATGGTGTTGCTGCCTTGGCTCTTTGTTCAGCTCGATTGGGCAGAGGAGATTGGAGAGAGCAGAGATATCCAAGGAAGGCAGGAAACACAGGAATATCTCCACCCTGACCAGCAACCATGTCAAGAAATCCCAGGATCAGAGATCTAAAGCTGGAAAGGACCTCTGAGGTTATCTACTCCAACCCCTTCATTTTTCAAATGAGGGAACTGAAGCTTAAAGAGCTTAAATGACTTGTCCAGGGTCACCGAGGGAGTGGGCACCATAAGATTGTGGATTGAGAGCTAGAAGGGAACTCAGATGTCCTCGAGTACACCTCTTCTTTTTATATACAGAGAAACTGAGTCCCAAAAAAGTAAAGTGATTTACCTAGGGTCACTCAGCTAGCAAGGTCCTGAAATGGGTTTGAAGCAAGGTCTTCCTGACTCCAAATCTGGGGCTTGTTTTGCTACACCATGGTACCAAATTAGAAACAGATTTTAAGGGCTCTCTGACTGCAGGACCAGTATTCTTTCCAATCTACAGCAGGAGCTGTGCTTTTTCTGGAATGCCTGGAATGCTCTCCCTCTTTATCACTATCACTAATGGAATCCTTACAACCCTTCAAGGCTCAATTCTAGTTCCATCTTCTTTAAGAGACCTGTTTCTGATTCTTCTTCATGTTTATGTCTCAGTCAAGCAGTCATTACATGTATAAGTAGCACACCCCCCTCACTGGAGAGCCAGGTCTCCAGAAAGAGATCTACGTAGACTACTCTCAGGATTCTAAGGCTAATTCTCAATAACTGAGTTTCTAGTGTTGCCGATTATGAGCTTTCACCTATGTATTTACCAGTAACAATCAATCACATTTAATTAGATTTTTAGCAAAGGTGTTTGCTAAGATGATATAAAATGAACAGTAGTTATAAAAACAGTCTTACTAAAAGTGTAAGGCATTTTCTCCTACAAATACATACTAGATCAATGGAGAAGTTAGCCAGAAACATAAAATACAAAGGCATGTGTACAGAATACATGTGGCAAAAGGGTAGCTCACAACCCTTGGCTAGTTTAAGTTCTTTTGTCTTTTCATAGAGTCTTCATGAAGTTCCCCTTAGGTATTTCTCCCTGCTGGGCTCTGAGGATTGGTGTTTTTGTAGAATCCATAGCCAACATATCTCTCTTCCATGAGGATTTGTGTTACCATAACATGCCCTTTCCTCATGTGACTATCACTCCCACCTGGACATGATGTCTCCTATAGGTTTAGTCTCTTTTATAATAGCTGGATATACTGATCCAGTCTCCGAAATGCTCAGTAGCCAATGGCGAGGAGAGGAAGATACTCTCCCCTCTCTCATCCAGCATTCTCCTCCCAGGGACTTGCTTCCATTTCTAAGAACTGGAATCTTTGGAACTGAAATTCTTCTGCTACTAAACTAGTTGACTATTTGATGCACTTGTCATTTCCATATATAGGCTCGATAGACATAACTGACCTCAGCCAATCACATTGCTTTCTTGACCCCATCAAAGAAGTTCATACTCTACAAAGAGATCACAAGGGGTAAACCATATTGTTTAAAACTTCCACATGTACATTGATTTATTGATCTGAATTGTGTATGTTATGGATGCATGTGTGTGTGTATATATATATATATGCATACATACATAAATATAGAGAGAGGAAGAGAAAGAGAGGTCATCATTGTCTCTCTCCATAATATAATAAATTCATATAGGCACATGTATATGCAGATAGATGATAGATGAGTAGATAGATAGATAGATAGATAGATAGATAGATAGATAGATAGATAGATAGATAGACAGACAGACAGACCAGCTTTCTCCCCTAGTAGAAGATAAGCTTCTCAAGGGCATAAGTGTATCTCCAGGGTCTAGTACATTTCTTGAAATACAGTCGGTGATTTTTAATTCATTATTGATTGATCATCCTGATTTTCCAGATGAGAAAATCGGGACTCAAAAAGGTCAAATAAATTATCCATGATCAAACAGTAAGTGTCAAGACCAGGACTCAAATACAGAACTTCTGCCTCCCAGTCTTACCACATAGAGGCTTTTTAGATTTCACAGGGTGCTGTTCAGTCATTCAGGCATGTCTGACTGTTCATGACTCCATGGACCAGGACTTTCTGTCCTTCACTATCTCCCAAAGTCTGTTAAAGTCCGTGCTCATTGCTTTCATGACACTGTCTATCAATCACATCTTCTGCCATCCCCTTCTCCTTTTGCCTTAAATATTTCCCAACATCAGGGTCTTTTCCAATGAGTGAAGTCTTCTCATTATATGGCCAAAGTATTTAGACCTCATAGGGGCTCCTTTCTGAATGAGAAAAGATTGGGGTTACATAGGATAGAACTGTCTTATGGGTCCTTTCTGAGGTGATTGGGGGTATGAAATAACATGGGTTCCTGGAAACCTCACCCTATGGCCTGTCTGCTAGGGATAGACATGGGCTGCTCAGGAGAGGGCATCAAGACTACAGTGGCAGTTTGGTAGAATAGGGGTAAAAACTGCATGTGGAGTGAGAAAATCTGGGTTTGAATTCAACTGCAAGTTAGAAGCCAAGTGACCCCAACGAAGTACTCATCTCTGGGCTATGGAAACTGAGGAGCTCTGACCAGATGACCCTTGAGGTCCTTCCAGCTCAAAATCAATGTTTACATGATGGTCTTGATGCTCCGGTTGCTACAATCTTTATTGGGGGCTTTGAACCATCCATCCATCTAATGAGAAGATGGTCCTCACTCCCAACCAGAAGAAAGTTCAGTCTGAGTTGTTCCTCTGGCAGTGGGTTTCTGAAGCAATCACCTACATTTTCTTGTCCTCAAGCCTGGGAATCTCACTGAGAAATGACTGATAAGGTCTGAAACATTACCCAAAAAAACACAAAACAAAGGTTTTCTCTTTGAGCTGTAACTTAACAGCTAAGGACTGAAATGAGTTTGGTTCTCTGGACCTCAATTTCCCCTCTATCTCTAGGTCTTTGACATTGTAGATTTTAAGGTCCTTCAGTTGTGACATTCTATCTTCTAAGATACCCCCTGGTTGTGACATTCTCTAAGGACCCTCCCAGCCCCAACATTCTGTGTTCTAAGGCCCTTCCCAGTATTGACATTTTGTGTTCTAAGAGCCTTCCTTGGGGCAGCTAGGTGGCGCAGTGAATACAGCACCAGCCTCTGGAATCAGGAGGACCTGAGTTCAAATATGCCATCAGACACTTAATACAAAAACTAGTCGTGTGACCTTGAGTAAGTCACTTAACCCCAATTGCCCTCTGAAAAGCAAAAAAAACAAAAAAACAACCAAAAAACAAAAAACTAAGAACCCTCCCAGCTCAAACATTCTAAGGTCTCTCCCAACTCTGACATTCTGTGTCCTAAGGCCCCTCCCAGATCTAATATTCTGTGTTCTAAGGACCCTCCCAGCTCTGGCATTCTGTGTTCCAAGGGACCTTTCAACTCTGACATTCTGTGTTCTAGGGGCCCTCCTGGCTATGATGTCCTATGTTCGGAGGAACCATTCAACCCTGTTATTCTATGCTATAAGGTTCTAGTGTCCTACCAAACTCTTCCATTTCATGTTCTGATATCTTCATTTCTAAGATCCCTTCCATATTTTCCAGTCTGAGCCTGTGACCTTGGCCTCGGACTTAGCTCTCTAAAGGGATGAGCTGATGTCTGGTATGTGAGATACCCAGTGGATAGTGCAGCCTCATAATGGGGACCTTAACAAAGCTGAACAGAGCACAGGGATAGCATTTGATGGGTTAGCATTTGATGGGTAAGCCTGACAGTCTGTGTGTGTGTGAGTGAGTGTGTGTGCTCGAACATGTGCCACACACAAGCATCGCCCCACTGCTGAGGCTCTGACAGGCAGCCACTCCAACAAACACCGCTTTTCAATGCCCCTCAATGGCTGGAGCTGCTTTCAGACCCCAGCGCCCAGATTCCCCCACCACAAAAATAATCATGTTATAATTACAAGTTAATTAAAGCAGAGGAGATCAAAGGCACTTTAGACAGATTAATGATACGGCGAGTGCCAGAAATTTCCCCGTTTTCTCTATTAAGTACATTGTTGGTTTTATTCCCTCTTTGTTCTAGCTTTTGTGTTCACCAAAAAGCCTTTCATATCTTTTTTCTTCCCCCCCTCAATGCATGAGGAATTTGAAGTCCTAACAGCTGTGAGGATCTGTCTGTGGAGAAGAGGAGCATTCAAAGAAGATCAGAAAAATCAGCGGGCTTTTTAGCTTCTGACTAAAATCCAGCCGGCTGCCTCACCTCCCCCCGCACCCCCTACTTTTCTCTCCCCCACCAAAAGGCCTCAGAAAAATCAGCAGCCACAAAAAAGCTATCCAAATGGAAGAGTGGATCAGGGGCCTCTGCCTCTCCAGGTCCTCCCTTGAAAAAAACAAGGGTGGGGGCAGGAAATTGCTGTATCTCAGGTAATTAGAAGCCTTTCGCTCCTTGGCTTAGACTAGTAGTGGAGGAAAAGCTGCCTCAAGCCTGAGTGGCCTTAAATAATGATTGGAATAATCTGTCCATTTGTGAAGGCCCTTTCTGCTTTTTCAATCATAACCACATGTGGAAATTTAGGTTACTGTACAGTCTGTCCCTGACAGGCACAGGCAGGGGTGCATGGGACAGAGGAAGAGACTGAAGTTCAGAGAGGTCAGGTGACTTGGCCATGGTCCCACAGCAAGTTAGTATTTTCTCTTCCTCCAGTATTATTCCTTTGAGGTATTTACCCCTTCCCCATGTAGATCAATCCTAGGAGTGACATTATTTTTTATGAACTTGGGCTAACCTCTCTTCTGGGCTTCATTTTACTTATTATGAGACAATAAGGGTTGAATGAGATGATTGTTAGGCTGCTTTCTAGTCCAACTTTTCCATGATCTCATTTTGATCTTCCTATCAATCAACATGCATTTATTAAGCACCTACCATTTTCTGGGCACTGTTCTCAGTACTAGAGATAAGAAGAAAAAATGAGATAGAAGAATGTTAGGACTAGAAAGAAGCTTTAGGATTGTCTAGTCTAACACTTTTATTTCATAATTAAATATAATATGGTCAAAGAGAAGAAATGTGCCCAAGTTCACACAAATGACAAAACATGGAGGTCTTCTGTTTCTTCTTTCCATGGTTCTTTCCACTAGATGACCCCTTCTACCTAGCTCCCTGTTGATTCTGACACACTATTTGTGTCTTGTTTCATTTTTTGATCAAGATCTGTGATAGTATCAGCTGTAAAGTGCTGGTGTGGAAAATTTGCCCAGTGACACAAATTGGTATTGTTATAAACTTTCTGGAGTCACTGAGAAATAAAGTGACGTGGTGTGCCATTCAGCTAGCATGTATCAGAGAAAATATTTAAACCTGTCTTTCCCCAACCCTGAAGTCAGTTCTCTAACCATTTGCAATACTAACTCTCATTCATATTATTACATAATTTCTTCTTATGAAGAATGTTAATAATAAAACACTTCAACATAGAATGCTAAAGTTTATAAAGTGCTTAATGGAACAGGAAAACCTGATGGTCCTGGGGTTGGAGAGAAAAAGTGAGGTTGGTAGATTTTAGTGCCTTCCCTCTATTGATTATCTCTAATTTATCCTGTCCATAGTTTGGTTGTACGTAGTTATTTTCACATTGTCTCCCTCATTAAACTTGTGAGCTCTTTAAGAATTGAAAGGGGGGTTTTATTTTGTTTCATTTTGTATTTCTTAGTATTCCTAACTGAATATTGTGCTTGGTACATAGTGGTTACTTAGTGTTTCTAGACTGACTGAATTTACCAGCAGATAAGTAATGATATTCATTCATCACCATCATCATTATCATCATCATCATTCACATTTTATAGGGCTTCAAAAATGTAAAAAAACATTTCCCCCAATGACCCACCAATTTACTAGTTCTATTTTATAGATGAGGAAATTGATGTTCAGTGAAATGAGGTGACTGCCTTCCCCCGCACACACACACACACACACAATCCTGGATCACATAGGTTATGTCATTTAGGAAGTGAGATTTGCACCCATTTCTCCTGATTCCAAGACTAGTGTTTTTATATTTAGTGGGCACCTATTATGTGCTCACCAGCTCTATGCTAGTACTGTGGGGAAGAATAGATGGGACCTGTTCCACAGGAATTTACAGTTTTATAAAAGAGAAGCACCTGGCATGCAACATAGGTAAGCACCAGGTCAAATATCATAAAGTGTCAAATGAATGAAATAGCAAAAAGGCTTTCAGAGGAGGGACAGAGCACTGGCATCAGAGGTATGAGTGAATCAGGAAGACTTTGTGGAGGAGGCAGAAATAAATTAGAGTTCTTGTTCACAAAATCCAGGGTACATAGGATTTAAGGTGGTAGAAAATAAAGAAGGTGTGCAAAGAAGACTGCAGGGGGAATGAACCTTTAAGAGCTTGACCACAGGATTAGATATTGTATTGTATCCTGGAAGAAAAGAATGTGATAGAGAGAAGGGAGTATGGAGGACATTTCAGGTGGAAAGAAATCAGAAAACAGTATGTAAATCACGTGATGCATAGTTTTGTAAATTTATAGAATATCAATGCAAGAAAAGGCATTAAAACTCAGAATGTGATAGTTGAGAAGGGTCTAAGAATGTAGAATATCAGAGTTGGGTGAAAGCTTAGAACATGGAATGTTGGAACTGGGAGGGACCTCTGAACATAGATTCTTAGAACATAGAATGCCAGACCTGGAAGAGATCTTAGAATATAAGATGTCAGAGATAAAGGAATCTTTAGAAACCATGTAACTGAACTTTTTCATTTTATAGTAGGGAAAATTGAAATTCAGATATATTCATTTATTTGTCCAAGGTCACACAAATGATGGATCTGGATCTCAGTTCCAGACTCATGGATTCCTAATCTAATCCTCATCCAAACACATCAATACTAAGAATTAGAAAAGTGTGTTGGGAGATGGAGAGAGCAGGAAATGAAACTGGTGTGACTGGAGCACAGGTTTCACGTATGAGAGATGTGAGAGATAGGGCAAGAAAGGGACATGGTACCCACATATAGAGGATCCGGAAGAGATAAAGAAAAATAAAAAGAGAAAAAAGTATAAAAATAATAGACATGAAAACAGATTGAGACACAGGAAGATATATATATATATATATATATACGTATATATATATATATGTAGATATATATATATATGTGTGTGTGTATACACACACACACACACACACACACACACACACACACACAAAGAGAGAGAGGAAATAGAGGCAAAGAGAGAGAGAGTTTAGCTTCCATTTTATAGACAGCAGGGAAACTATTACAATTCTTTGAGCAGGGAGGTGACATGATCAGAGCCAGGCTTTAGGAAGGATGAATCAAGCAGCATGTGAGGGGTGGGTTAGGAAAGGAAAGAGAATATTGAACCAATCCCCACCAAAGGAATCAGGTGAGAAGTTAGTTGAACAGCTTGTACAGCTCAATGTGCTCCTCCACTCTGCCCCTCCCTACAAGCCTTATGGATCTATTTTCACACTTGGCAAACATTTATCTGTCTGTCTGTGAGGATCCATCATTCCCAAGGGGAGGGAGGGAAAATTGGAGAAGACATTCTCTTATTGACTGAAAACAGCAGAGCATAGGCATTGAATGTGTCAGGCTACTGATCAGCACCATGGACAAGAGTCTCCTCTAAGCATAGCATTGCCCACCTGCTGCAGATCATGGTCTCATCAGCCTTGCAATTGAACTCTCTGACGTGGAAGGCCTGAGTTTCCCTTGCCCTTTTTTTTTTCTGGAAGCACCCCCAATCTGACAAAAGACACAAGGTTTCTTCCCTTGAAGAGCTCCTAAGCTGAGGGGTGTCTGTTCTACACAGTGCATGCCCTAGGAGATCTCTGAAGAGAAATAAATACACAACCATAAACACAACACAATACAAGGCACATAAAGAGGGAAGCAGCTTTATTTTATATTGAAAGTAAATTTTACCAAGGTCATAGACTGAATCTAGAACAGAGGCAGAATTGGAACTTGGATCTTATTGGGCTGATATAGTCCCTCTCCATTAGCCTGTGAGGTTCTTGAGAACAGAGACTGATTTTTTGCTTTTATATGCCCTGCATAGTTAGCACTTAATAAAGACTTGTTGATTTGACCCATCCCAGAGCTTTAAATGCACCTTCCTCCAGTGCTGGCCAGGCTTAAGTGAATAGGTCTCTCTCTCTCACTCTCCTATACCCCTCAGTCTGGGGACATAGAAGAACATATTCTTTACTCTGAACAACTCAATTTACTCTGAAGTATCATAATAGACCTGTCACCAACATCCCTTTCGGCATGTACAACCCCAGAGCATATGATTGAAAACCTTAGCCTGGGATCATGGAAGAAGTCCTTGGATTTGTTTCTGCATTAGAAATAGACAGGATCATTTACAAGAGGTTGATAGAACACATGAGGTTGCATGAGATAGAAGGGAAACTCAAATTATAACTAAGGAAAAACTTTCTGACTAGAAGAGTCATTAGGCCCTGAGGTGGGTGCCTGTGGAAACAGACACCAGGATGGATGTTAAAGACTTAAACTGTAAGAGGCTAGCATTGATTTATCCTATTTGGGACCCAAGGATTAGGTACAACTAGATAAGAGAAGGATATATGAGTATGGAATACCATCAAGTCCAACCCCCCTTCACTTTGCAAATGTGGAAACTGAGACCAGAACAGGGGAAGAAATTTGCTCTAGGTTGCACAGGATGTTAACGACACATCAGGAACTTATAATTCTGGTCTCTTCACTCCCAAGCCATTGCTCTTCTCATGATTATGGGATTTCTTATAGACTTATTTGCACTATGATCGTTCTGTTCCACCACACATGGGAGGAATTAAGGTCAGGAGTAGCACTGAATGTTTTCTTTTATTAGTGCTAAAACCTGTGTTATCAGATATCTATCCAGCACATTCCTTTCGATTCATTCTATCCTTGCTCTGGCTCTCATATTAGCTGTGTGACCTTGGGCAAGTCACATGACCCCTTTGAGCCTTGGACTCTTCCTCTATAAGATTTTGGGAGAAGGGAAATGTGGACAGATGAACTCTGAGGTCTCTTCTAGCCCTCATATTCTATGACATTGCATTCCACTCTATTCAATAGAAGACCCAAGCTGTCACCCCTCTCTTCCAGATGTAAGAACAGCCCTTCCTCTGGTCCTTCAATAATGGGATGGTCAATTGTTCCTCTTCCCTTCCTGCCTCTCATGGCTGGCCAACCAGACCCAGTCCTGACCCCTTGGGCCAAGGCAGAGCTCGTGGCTTGTCAGCAGAATGCACAGCCTGATATAACAAATAGGATTGATTAAGCAGACTTGTGCCAGATGGGTTGCTTGATCTTGAGTGAAGCTGACAGACCAGGAAGCAGGGAAGGATGCTGTTCTTCCCCCCCTCCTAGCCTATGTGGAATAAGATCATTGGCGAGAACTGTCACTGCTAATTTGAGTTGTTTGGTCAGATTTCCTCAATAAAAAGGATTTGGGGGAGGAGATAACAAGAAGAAAAACATTTGTTGAGGATGTTCAGAAAACCTCCTTCCTCTCCTTTCTTTCCTTTTTGCTTTGACAAGACACATCACAGCCCCTCCAGGGTGAAGGTGAAGGGTCTTTTCCAAAGATAAAGGCAAGGAGAAAATGGCCTTCCCCTCCCATTCCCATCTCAGTTTAGTGCCCCTTCTTCCCCATGTCATTCCAGCTCCCATAGGATCATATGACTGAGAGCCAGAAGGCATCTTAGAAGTCATCTCGCCCAGCCCCCTCATTTTATATCAAGAGAAGTCATTTGCCAAAATGTCACACAAGTAATAAGTCTTACTACTCAGGGAAGAAGGGCAGAATGGTATGAAGGAAAGAGTACTAGACTCAGCTGGGGGACTAGAATTTGCATCCCAGCTCGGCCACATGTCACTTCCTTTTTCTTGGCCTCAGTTTCTCCATTAGGAAAATAGGTTGCTTCTATCATCCGTTTCTACTCTATTTTTCTATGATCCTTTAATTGTTAGACTAGAAATTCATAGAACAATGGGAGACAAAGGGTTAAACAGTACTGCGCCCACTGAAGTATATAGAAGAAAGCAGCTGGGTCCTGGAAGGATGATCTATCATTCTCTGAGCCTCACTGAAGGGAGTTCTGAACCCTCAGGTTGGTCAGTGTTCATATCCTAATTTAATAGTGTTAAAACCTCCAATCTCTATAAAAATACTGTAACACAGCTTCCAGAAATACAATAGGCTGCCTTTTTGAGTAATGAGCTCCCCATCACTAAAAATATCCAAACTTCAGATTCTTTAACCACACATCAAGAGCACTTTAAAGGATAACACTGCACTAAAAATCTCCAGGCACCCAGTTCCTGAATGACTGTGTGACCTTGACAATCCTGATATAGACCTGACCCTAGGACAGTGAGATAGATATAAGACTCTTTGTAGAGACTGGGCATTATTTGGCTCTGGACACAGACATGCTGGCTCCAAGACACCAGGCCAGAAACAAATACAAACAAGGCACCTTGGGGTCACAAATTTCATAGCTCCTCTCATTCTTTTTCTAAGAGTTGAGTGGCCAGGAAAGGGAAATACACAAGAAGGACATGCCAAAAGACTGGATATGCTCAGATAAGGGCATCCAGGTGTCGAAGTGGATAGAGTGCCTGACCTGGAGTCAGGAAGACTTTTCTTCCTGAGCTCAAATCCAGCCTAAGACATTTACTAGTTGTGTGGCCCTGGGCAAGTCACTTAACCCTGTTTGCCTCAGTTTTCTCATCTGTAAAATGAGCTAGAGAAGGAAATGGAAAACTGCTCCATTATCTCTACCAAGAAAACCCCAAATAGGGTCATGCAGAGTAGGACATGACTGAAAATGGCTTTAAAATGCCCAGATATGCCTGCATCTCCTCACATTTTCTTTATACATCCTTTTCACTCATTATCCTGTCCTGGCCGATAGGATCAGTAGTACACCAGCTCTGTCCTCTTGACAGAACTTGTAAGTGCTCTGACTAGTGCAGTCTTGATGGGAATGCTGATATAGTCAACCTGGATCTAGTCCCTGCTATCTCCCAAAGAGCCAGAGGCTCAGAGGAGTCCTTGGAAAGAATTCAGCAGACTCTGTACCTCTTCTTCCGTTCTTAATATCTGCTGTACTTTCCTCTATGTGAAAGGTTGGAATAGACAACATCTGTGGCAAAAAAAGGCCACTAGGTGATGGAATAGAGAAACAGAGCTGCTATCAGGACAACAGTTCAAATTTTGTGAACCAGGGAAAATCACTTTACCTTTCCCAGCCTCAGTTTCCTCAACTGTAAAGTGGCGATAAAAGTACTTATCTCCCAAGGTTGTTGTGAAGATTAAATGAGATAATACTTATAAAGTACTTATAACAGTGTCTGTCATACAGTAGTTGTTTAATAAATATTTTTCTCTTCTTCTCCTTCCTCCTCTTACCCCCACCAAAGAGCAAAAGAGTTTGAAATCCAAGGAACTGGGTTCTAATTTTCTTCTCCTTACTACCAGTGTGACCTTAGTCTACCCCTTTAAATTTCTTTTGGCTTCATCTATGAAATGAGTCAATGAGCCTGAATGACCCTTTAAGTTCTTCCTGGTTCTGAGTCCTGTGGTCTTATGAACTCTGGGATTCTATGATTCTCTTGCAAGTCAAAAAAGACAACTAGGTGTTCGTGTAGATGAGCCAAGGAGAAAACAAAGTATTTCATCAATTACCAAGCCAACACAATGCAGCCCACCCATGGTACAGAAGAAAGAAGAACAGGCTAATGGGGAAAGAGGAAAATTGAGACTGGAGGCCAAGATAACCAGGGTGAGACCATAGTAAAGTAGTACTATGGTGGTGAGCATGGCTCAGACAAGTGGCTGAGTGTCTATGGGTTCCTTCAGACAAAGTGGCTCCAATTGTCCCAACATCTCGAAAGAATATATCCAACACAGGTGTTTTTGTATCAACATTGTAAGGCAGTGTGGTGCTATAAAAAGAGACCCAGAACAGAAGTCAGGGAGTTCTAGTCAATGTTATTTGGTTGAAAGATATTTGGAGACAGAATATTTGGGTTCAAATTTTGACTATACCTTTTACAATATGTAGGACATTGAGCAAGCCATGTTCTCTGAGCTTCAGATTCCTCATCTTTAAAAGAAGGGGTTTGACTGGAGGACCACAAAGGTTTCTGTCTAAAGCTATAATCCTGTGGTCAAGGATCAGGGTTTGAGCATGAAACCTAAGTGAATCACTTCCCCTGTTTGAGCCATATTAGCCTCAGTTTTATCTGTAAAATGGGGGGAGGAGGCTGTACTAGACAAACCTTTTCAACTTAAATATTCTATATTCTGATTTCTCTTGAAGGTCAGACACTGATGTTCTGATGCCCCTCCCAGCTCTAACAATCTGTATTCTAAGATTCCTCCCAGCTCTGACATTCTGAGTTCTAAGGGCCCTCCCAGCTCTGACATTCTGAGTTCTAAGGGCCCTCCCAGCTCTGACATTCTGGGTTCTAAGGGCCCTCCCAGCTCTGACATTCTGTGTTCTAAGGGCCCTCCCAGCTCTGACATTCTGGGTTCTGAGATCTCTCCCAGCTCTGACATTCTATGTTCTAAGGGCCCTCCCAGGTCTGATATCCTGTGTTCTAAGGGCCCTCCCATCTCTGACATTCTGTGTTCTAGGGACCCTCCACGTTCTGACATTCTGTGTACTTTTAAAAAAAATAAACATTTTTATTTAGAGTTTTGAGTTCCAAATTCTATCCCTCCCTCCCTCCCCTCCCTCCTACTCGAGAAGATAAGCAGATATAGGTTATACATGTGCAATTATGTAAAACTTTTCCATATTAATCATTTTGTATGAGAAGACTCAAACAAAAGGAAAAAGAGACAAAGTGGAAAATAACATGTCTCGATCTGTATTCAAATAATATTAGTTCTTTCTTTGGAGGTGGATAGTAAACTTCATCATTAGTCTTTTGGGATCATCTTGGATCATTTTATTGCTGAGAATAGGTAAGTTATACTCAGTTCTCCATCAAACAGTATTGCTATTACTGTGTACAATATTCTTCTGGTTCAGTTCATTTCACTATGCATCAATTTATCCAAGTATTTCTAGATTTTTCTGAAATCACTCTCCTCATCATTTCTTATTGCACAATAATATTCCATTACAACCTTATACTACAACTTGTTCAGCCATTCCTCAATTAATGGACAACCCTTTGATTTGCAATTCTTAGTCACCATTAAAAGAGCCAATATAAATATTTTTGTATAAATAGGTCCTTTTCCCTTTTTTTGAATGTCTTTGGGATATAGACCTAGCAATGGTTTTGCTGGATCAAAGGGTATGCACAGTTTTATAGTCCTTTAGGCATATTTCCAAATTGCTTTCCAGAATGGTTGAATCAGTTCACAACTCCAACAATTTATTAGTATTGTAGTTTTCCTACATCCCCTCCAACATCCAACATTTTCCTTTTTTGTCACATTAGTCAATCTAATGGTTGTCGGTGGTATCTCAGAGTTGTAATTTGCATTTCTCTAATCGATAATGATTTGGAGCATTTTTCCATATGATTACAGATAGATTTGATTTCTTTGCCTAAACACTGCCTCTTCAAATCCTTTGACTATTTATCAATTGGGGAATGATTTGTGGTTTTTAGAAATTTGACTCAATTCTCTATATATTCAAGAAATGAAACCTTTATCAGAGATACTTGTAAAATTTCCCCCAGTTTTCTGCTTTCCTTATAATTTTGGCTACATTGGTTTTGTTTGTGCAAAAGCTTTTTAAATTTTAAATAATCAAAAATTATACATTTTACATTTTGTTATGCTCTCTATATCTTCTTCTGTCCCAAATTCTTCTCTTCTCCATGAATCTGACAGATAAACTCTTCCATGTTCTCTTAATTTGTTTATGGTATCACCATAAATGTGTAAATCATGTACCCATTTTGACCTTATCTTGGTATACAGTGCAAGATATTGGTCTACACCTAATTTCTGCCATATTGTTTTCCATTTTTCAAAGTAGATTTTTGGCAAATGATGATTTTTCTTCCAAAAGCTTGGATCTTTGGTCTTATCATATACTAGATTATTATGGTCATTTACTATAATGTAATATATACCTAATCTATTCCATCATTTTACCACTATTTCTTAGCCAGTACCAGATTATTTTGATAATTACCACTTTATAATACAGTTTGAGATCTGATATGGTTAGGTTACCTTCTGTTGCCTTTTTTTGTTGATTCCCTTATTAATATTCTTTAATTTTTGTTCTTCCAGATGAAATTTATTATTATTTTTTCTAGCTCTATAAAATAATTTTTGATAGTTTGATTGGTATGGCATTGAATAAAAAGATTAATTTAGGCAGAATTGTCACTTTATCATATTGGCTAAGCCTACCCATGAGCAATTAATATTTTTCCAGTTGTTTAGATCTGACATTATTTATGTGAACAGTGTTTTATAGCTGTGCTAATATAATTCCTGGATTTGTCTTGGCAGGTAGACTCCCAAGTATTTTATATTGTCTAGAGTTATTTTAAATGGAATTTCTCTTTCTATCTCTTGTTGCTGGATTTTGTTAGTAATATATACAAATGCTGATGATTTATGTGGGTTTATTTTGTATCTTGTAACTCTGCTAAAGTTGTTAATAATTCCAGGTAGTTTTTTAATTGGTTCTCTAGGATTTTCTAAGGATAGCATCATATCATTTGCAAAGAGTGATAGTTTTGTTTCCTCATTGACTATTCTAAATCCTTTAATTTCTTTTTCTTCTCTTGCTGCTATGGCTAATACAATATTTCTAGTACAATATTAAATAATAGAGGTGATAATGGGCATCCTTGCTTCACCACTGATTATATTGGGAAGGCTTCTAGCTTCTCCCCATTACAGATAATGTTTGGTGATGGTTTTAGATAAATATTATTTATCACTTTAAGGTAAGGTCAATTTATTCCTATGCTCTCTAGTATTTTTAATAGGAATGGGTGCTATATTGTGTCAAAGGCTTTTTCTGCAGCTATTGAGATAATCATATGATTTCTGTTGGTTTTGTTATTGATATGGTCAAATATGCTGATAGTTTTCCTAATATTTAATCAGTCTTGCATTCCTGGTATAAATCCTAACTGGTCATAGAGTAAGATTGTTATGATATATTGCTGTAATCTCAAGGGAAAGTGGTTTATAATTGTCTTTCTCTGTTTTGGTTTTTCTTAGTTTAGGTATCAGCACCATATTTGTGTCATCAAAAAAATTTGGTAGAATTCCTTACTCACCTATTTCTCCAAATAGTTTGTATCATATTGGGGTTAATTGTTCTTTAAATGTTTAGTAGAATTTTCTTGTGAATTCTTCTAGTCCTGGGGATTTTTCCCTTAGGGATTTCATTAATGACTTGTTCAATTTATTTTTCTAAAATTGGATTAAGTATTTTATTTCTTCTTCTGTTAATCTGGGTAATTTATATTTTTGTAGATATTCATCCATTTCATTTAGATTATTTATTGACATACATTTGGGCAAAAGAGCTTCTAATAATTGTCTTAGTTTCCTCTTTCATTGGTGGTGAATTCACTCCGTTCATTTTTGATACTATTAAGTTGTTTTTCTTCGTTCTTTTTTTAAAATCAAATTAACCAATGGTTTATCAATTTTATTGTGTCTTTTTCGTAAAAGCAGATTATGCTTTATTTATTAGTTCAATGATTTTCTTACTTTCAATTTTACTAGTCTCCTCTGATTTTCAGGATTTCCAATTTGGTATTTGATTAGGGATTTTTAATTTGGTCTTTTTCTACTTTGCTGTTGCAAGTCTAATTCATTGTTCTAGCTTTATTTCTCTATTTTATAAATGTAAGCAGTTAGAGATATGAAATTTCCCCTGAATGTCACTTTGGCTGCATGCCATAAATTTGTTTATGTTGGCTCATTATTGTCATTTTTTAATGAAATTATCAATTGTCTTATGATTTGTTCTTTGACCCACTTTTTTAGAATTAGATTATTTAATTTCCAATTAATTTTAATTTCTCTTTCCATTGCCCATTACTGCATGTGATTTTTATTACATTATGACTGAAAATGATGCATTTACTAGTTCTGCTTTTCTACCTTTGGTTGTGAGGCTTATATGGCCTAATACATGGTCAACTTTTGTGTAGGTGCCATATACTGCTGAGAGAAAGGTATATTCCTTTCCATTATCATTTAGTATTCTCCAGAGAGCTATCATATTTAATTTTTCCAGAATTTCATTAACCTCATTAATTTATTTCTTCTGTATTTCTTAGTTAGATTGATGTAGTTCTGAGAGGGGAAAGTTGAGGCTCCCCACTAGTGTAGTTTTATTATCTATTTCCTCCTATAACTCATTCAACTTGTCCTTCAAAAAATGTAGATGCTATGCTATTTGGTGCATATATGTTTGGTATTGATATGACTTCATTGTCTGTGGTACCTTTCAGCAAGATATAGTTTCCTTCCTTTTCACTTTTAATTACATCTATTTTTACTTTTGCTTTGTCTGAGATCATCATTGCTACTCCTGCTTTTTTTTTTTGCTCCAGGTGAAGCATAACAGGGGCTGCTATAGCCCCTTACTTTTACTCTTTGTGTATTTCTCTGCTTCGAATGTGTTTCTTGTAAACAACATATTGTAGGATTCTGGTTTTTAATCCATTCTGCTATCTGCCTCCATTTTATCAGTGAATTCATTCCATTCACATTTATATTTATGGTAACTGACTATATATTTCCCATCATGCTGCTTTCCCCCTGCTTATCCTCCTCTCTCTTACCTCTCACTCTTTCCCTCCTCACAAGTATTTTACTTCTGATCACTGCCCTCCCCAATCTCTCCTCCCTCTTATCAGTCCTCCTCCCCCTTCTACTATTCCTATCCCTTTTTTCTTTCTTATAGGGTAAGATAGATTTCTATATCCAACTAAAGGTGTATGTTTTTCCTTCTTTGAGCCAATTTGGGTGAAATGCTCAAGTTTGTCACCATGCCACACCAATGAAATATTTACAGCGCCCATGATAAAGACCATGACTATAACTTTTGCATGATGTTCAATCACAAAATATGCCAAACTCTCTTGATAGAGGACAGAACTGAAACATTTATTTAGACACCAGAAAACTGAATCCCAAAACCAGTAAGCCAATTCCATCATAGTACCAAAGTTATTCAGAAGCCATAATAACACTGAGAGCCACAGCATCCTTTAGCCTCCCCACAAACCAATACAAGATCAATATTTACTTACAAAACCCTTTATCTCTTTAATGAGATCCTCCATCTCCAACTGTCTGCAACTGTCTCCAACTGTCAAGTTAGCTCTATGCCTACCAGCTTCCCTGTGGGCTCTGCTTTTCCTCAGCAAACTCCTCCCATGACAAGCTCCTTGTGACTACATTCAGCCTATCAGGGGGCAGAGTTTTATCTTCACAGCAGGGGAGATCTTTAAACTCCCCACTAGGTCTATTAAGGGGCAGGGAAGATCTTGAAATTCGCATTCCCATTACACACCACCACCCCCATCTTCCCCTCCATTATAATAGCTCTTTTGTGCCTCTTTTATGTGGGGTGTTACCCCACTCAACCTTTCCCCTCCTTCTTCCAGCACAATTATCTTTCTCACTCCTCTATTTTGTTTTTTGGGCATTATTTCATCAGTTACCTTATACCCATACCCTCTGTCTACCTATACTCCTTCTAATTACTCTTATAGTAAAAAAGTTCTTAAGAGTTACAAATATCATCTTGCCATATAGAAATGAAAACAGTTAAACTTTATTAAATTTATGTTTTCTCTTTCTCATTTACATTTCCTTTGAGTCTTGTATTTGGAGGTCATTTTTTAAATTCAGCTCTGATCTTTTAATCAGGAATCTTTGTAAGTCCTTTGCTTCATTAAATGTTCAATTTCCCCCCTGAAATATTATATTATATTTTACTGAATAGGTGTTCTTGGTTGTAATCCTAACTCCTTTGTCTTCTGGCATCTCATATTCCAAGTCCTGTGGTTCTTTAATGTAGAAGCTGCCAAATCCTGTGTAATCCTGACTGTAGCTCCATGAAATTTGAATTGTTTATTTATGGCTGCTTGCAGTACTTTCTCCTTGATCTGTGCACTCTGAAATTTGTCTGTGATGTTCCTGGAAGTTTTCATTTTGAAATCACTTTCAGGTGGTGATCAATGGATTCTTTCCATTTCTATTTTACCCTCTGATTCAAATATATTAGGGAAGTTTTCTTTAACAATTTCTTGAAAGATGTTGTCTGGGATTTTTAAAAAATTTTTGATCATGGCTTTTGGATAGTCCAATAATTCTTATATTATCTCTCCTGGATTTCTTTTCTTGGATAATTGTTTTTCCAGTGAGAAATTTCACATTTTTTTCTATTCTTTTTTTTACCTTTTTGATTTTCTTTTATCATATCTTGATATCTCATAGCTTCCACCTGCTCGATTCTAATTTTTAAAGAATTTTTTCCTTCAGCGAGTTTTTGTTTGTCCTTTTCCATTTGGCCAATTCTATTTAGGGACTATTTTCTTTGTCTATTTTTGTCTATTTTTTCCCATGCTACTGAGACTTTTTTTTTAATGATTTTCTTGCATTACTCCTATTTCTTTTACCAGTTTTTTCTTCCACTTCTCTAATTTGCTTTTTTAAATCCTTTTTAAGCCCTTCCAGGAATTCTTTTTGGGCCTAAAACCAAATTACATTTTTCTTTGAGGCTTCATGTGCAGTCATTTTGACACTATTGTCCTCTTCTAAGTTTATGCCTTGATCCTCTCTGTCACCATAGTAACTTTCTATATTCAAGCTCTTGTTGTTGCTGTTGTTATTGTTGCTAATTTTTTTCTGCCTTTTGTGAGATTTATTTTTAATGTGATAGTTGGACTCTGTTCCTGCACTGTCCCAAATGTTTTATGCTGGAGCTCAGGGTCTTATTGCTCACTTTCACTGGGCTTTGGGGAATAGCTCTTTGCTTTCACTGCAGAGTCAGCTTCCCTTCTGACTTTTACTGATGGATGGGGCCTCCATGTTGGCCCCTCCTGGGTGTGGGGTCTAGCTGCTCCTCTGCTTGAAAGGTGGGGCCCTGCTACTGGGTTGCTATGGAGCATGATCTTTCTACTGGCAGATAGCAGGGGTAGGGTCTTGCTGTTGGTCAAACCTGGGGCGGGGCTTCACTACTGGTCAGCAGTGGGGTCAAGGCCTGCCTACTGGCTTATGCTAGGGGTGGGGTCCCTGGGGTGGGACCTTGCTGTGTTGCATAGACTGCTCCCTTAGCTAGGTTTGCAGGCAGGTGGGGCCTCAGTGGTGGATTGCCCCTGCTGGAGGTTCCTTGCTATGATGCTGGCTGCTGCTCTTTGGATCTCACTCCCCTCCCATTAATGTGAGATAGACTTTTCCTGCCAGGTTGGTAAGCTGCTTCCCTGCTCCTAGATCAATTCTGAGGTGGTTTTCTAGTTGTTTCAGGGGGAATTGGGGAGACTTCAGAAGATTCCTTCCTTACTCTGCCATCTTGGCACCAGAAGTGCATTCTTGTTCTAAGGGCCCTCCCAGCTCTGATATCCTGTGTTCTAAGGGCCCTCTCAGCTCTGACACTGTGTGTTCTAAGGACCCTCCCAGTCCTGACATTCTATGTTCCAAGGGCTCTCCCAAGTATAATAGCCAATACCTTTTCAGTCTATCTAGGTTACTGCCTTGTTGAAGACACAGTCTTGATGGAATATCTGACTAATGAAACAGGTGCTATTCCTGTTCCCCTGTCTGGACCCTGCAATTTCATAGTAAGGATTTGGGTATCAGCAAGGTAAGCATGGCAGCTCCTCCCTTCTCCTCTCACCATTCCTGATGGGTTGCATGGAATAACTTGTCCCAAAAGGCCCTGATGCTGGTGGAGAATGAAGTCTGCTTGAGAGGTGATGGCCCCACCTAGTGATCTTTGGCCCTCTTTCCCAGAGCACCAAGTAAGCTTGCAGGTAGTTTGAGACAAGTGGCCTGTGCTTGAGGCTCCCAAACTACTCTCTCTCTGTCTCTCTCTCTCTGTCTCTCTCTCTCTGTCTCTGTCTCTGTCTCTCTCTCTGTCTCTGTCTCTCTCTCTCTCTCTCTCTCTGTCTCTCTCTCTCTCTCTCTCTCTCTCTCTCTCTCTCTCTCTCTCTGTCTCTCTGTGTCTCTCTCTCTCTCTCTGTGTCTCTCTCTCTCTGTCTCTCTCTCTCTCTCTGTCTCTCTCTCTCTCCTCATTGACCCCTCCACTCATCCATGTAATTATACAGTATCATGTTATATAAGGCTTTTGATGGGATTCAGATTAGCACAAACAACATAACCCAAATTGGGAAGTAGCTCCTTCAGTCACCTGCTTTAAGACCAGCTGCCATCAGAGGCTGATGAAGATTCCTGAGCCAGAGAAGATGGGATTGTCTCTTGCAGAATCTGAAGCCCCAGAAGAGACTCCAAAAATCCTTCTGGCCATTCCTCCAACTCCAAGCTGGATGGCAGCTCATTCCACTCTCAGCAGAGAAGATCTATGCACTTGGAAAATACTTCATCACAGATATTGCAAAAGAAGACGCTTTGGTTTTGTTTCTGAACATTTAAAACTCTAAAGGTATAAAGCCTTTTATTGCTGTCATTATTATTATTTTTCTGGCAGGTCTTAGAATAAAAGACAATCCCGGAATGTTGGAGCTGGAAGGTACCATCTGCTGAATCCAACTAACTGGATTTAATAGGTAGCACAACCAATTAAGAGCCTACTATGTGACCTCTGTGCTAGGTACTATTCTAGGCACTGATGATAAACAGTGTCTTCCCTAAAGGAGCTGACCTTCTCTATGTGAGAGAGCAGTGTAGTGGAAAAAATACTGGATGTGGGCTCAGAAAATGTTGCCTTTAGCTGGAAGAGGTGGGGAAGAGTCAGAGGATTATAGTTTGATTACAAAAGGGACTGTCACAGTCACCTTGTCCAACTCCCCCTTTTAGCAAATGACATTAAAGATAATACAGTAGCAAGAACACAAAAGTAAGAGTCTAAGGTCTTGGATTCCAGTCTTACTCCATCATTAAGTAACTGTGTGATCCAAGCAGATTGTTTTTTCCCCCCTTTCTGAATATCTATCAGTTTCTTGAGCTATCACATGAAGAAAATAGATATGATGACATCTAAAGTCCCTTTCCTTTTTTAAAAAAATGGTATATTTTGTTTTTATATAACCATTTCCAAATATAACCTACTCCCTCACCATCACTTGTAACAAAGAATAAAAAAAAGAAGAAAGAAAATCAGTTCAGAAAAATAATCAACACATCAGCCAAGTCTGACAGTCTATGCAGTGTTCCACACCCATCTTCTCCCATTTCTGCCAAGAAGAGAAGTAATGACATTTATTCAGATCTTTTTGGGGTCATCCTTGATCATTATTATTATAAGATATTCAGTCTTGCTCTTAGGGTTCATTCCATGTACTTGCTTTAGTCATTATGGGTATTGTTCTCTTGGTTCTGTTGACTTCTCTCTGCATCAGTTGATATGTCTCCCTTTGCTTCTTTGAATTCTTCATATTCATTATTTCTTACAGTACTATTCCCCATAGTAAGTCCTTACTAGGTTGTACTATCTATTGAATCCAATAGGTTGGGTTCAACAGACTGTACTTCCTCTCAGTTCCAACATTATGTGCCATAAATACCTATATCACAATCTGCTGGTGGTACAAGGGGGTGAGGTGTTTCAGTGGATAGAGTGCTGGACCAATCAGGAAGACATGAGTTCAAATCCAGACTCAGATACTTTCTAGTTATGTGAATCTAGGGAAATCACTTTTTCTCTCTTCAGTCTCAGTTTCCTCATTTGCAAAATGAGAATAAAACTAGAACCTACCTCTCAGAGTTTCTGTTGAGGATCAAGTGAGGCAATACTGATTGAATGTTTTGCAAATCTGTAAGTTACATATAAATGGTATCTATTATGATTATCAGAAAATGTCTTTCAATTCTAACGTTCTATATTGTATCTATTAACTTCCTCATTTTGCCAATCTAGGAAGTGAAGTTTAGAGAGAAGAAATTACTTCCTCCCAAAATTAACCAGTTAGTGGTGGTTTCAGGACTTAGAGAAGACAGGGCTAATTAGCAATTCATGGGGGGAACAATATGAGGGCCTTAAGTGGACTGAAAGCTCAATGTGACTTAACATGGAAGTCAAAAACAGTTAATACCATTTTCAACTGCATTATGAAAGACCTAAGAGAGTCCAGAATGAGAGAGAAGATAGTTTTGATGATTTGTATGTTGGCCAGATTCCATCTGGAGTACTCAGTTCAGTTCTGGCCTCCATATTTTAGGAAGGACATTGATGAGGTAGAATTTATTAATTCAATAAATATTTATTGTGCCAGGTATTGTGCTAAATGGTGGGGATACAAAAAGAGACAAAAGAGTCCCTGTCCTCAAGGAGCTTACAATCTAAGGAGGGAGACAACATATAAATAAATATATACAAAATAAGCCATATACAGGATAAATAGCAAATAACTAACAGAGGGAAGGCACTGGAATTAAGAGGGGTTGGAGAAGGTTTCCTATAGGTGGAAACCCTGGTTTAGTTGGAACTTAAAGGAATCCAGGGTGGTCAGTAATTAAAGTGGAGGAGGGAGAGCATTCCAGGCATGGGGGACAACCAGAGAAAACATCCAGAGCTGAGTGATGGATTATCTTGTTCATGGAACAAAGAATACATGTTGGGGAGTAAAAATTTTCATCTGCAGGAGTGTGGCCTGGATAGAGGGAAATGTAGGAACCACTTAAACCATTAAACCCTGAGGCTTCAGTGCTAGAAGTGACCTTAGAGCTCCTAGAATCCAGTCACCTTGTTTTACAGAGAAGGAAACTGAGGTCCAAAGCAGTGAAATGGTGTGCCTCAGATGACCCAGGGAGGAAGTGTCAGAGGCAGAGATCAAGGGAAGATCCTCTGACCATAATCCCAGGTCTCCATCCACACTACCTTAAAATCCCTACAAGACTGAAAGTCTGGTGCTCCACCTCAGCATGGAGATGGTTCTAGGGTCTCAAAGTCTTTGTCAGCAGACTACAGCACATTCCAGGTTCTGCCAAGCTATAAGAAAGTTTGCAATTCAGCCCTAGCTATAGATTGTGTCTGCTGCTCAAGGACCCATCATTCTAGGCTCAGAGAGGCTCAGCATCCATAACAGGGTGATGGCGACTGGGTGATGAAGTCATTAGCCATGGTGATCAATGAAACGGATAAGAAATGTCAAAGTAACCCAAAGCCCCTTTCCCCTTCTAAAGTGGTGACAGGGGACAGGAAAGGAGGAGAATACAACCAATCACACACTCTTATTTACTATTTACAAACTTGGACTTAACTACAGATAACAGTGCTTAGCACAATGCCTCGAGCATAGTAGGCATGGAATAAATATTGATTGGCCAATGAATACTCTAAATGAGAAAGCTTTGTCCCATGGCCAACTTGGTCCTTACAATTAAGAGGGAGAGCTGAGACACCTCCATGCTGTTTGAAGAGACAGCATGGGACAATGTAAAGAGTGCTGGAAGGAAAGGGATTTGAAACTTGTTTCTGCCATTCACTCCTCATAGGGCATTGGGAAAAATAGTTAATCTTTCCAAACCTTCACTTCCTGCTCAGTAAAAATTAGGTTGTTTCCAGATCTAATATTCTTTGTTCTATGATTCCTTCCAGTTCTAGCACTCTATGTTCCTAGATGCATATCAACATCAACATTTCATGTTCTAAGGGCCCCCTACTACCTCTGACATTCAGTGTTCCAAAGTTCCTTCAAGATGGAAAATTATATGTTCTAAGGTCCCTCCCAACTCTGATATCCTATGTTCTAAGGCCCCTCACAGTTCTGACATTCTGTGTCCTAAGGCCCCTCCCAGCTCTGACATCCTGTGTTCTAAGGGCCCTCCCAGCTCTGACATCCTGTGTCCTAAGGGTCCTCCCACCTAGCTCTGACATCCTGGGTTCTAAGGGCCTTCCTGGCTCTGACATTCTATGTCCTAAGAGCCCTCCCAGCTCTCACATCCTCTGTTCTAAGGCCCCTTCCATCTGTGATTATTTATATTTTGAAGTCACTTCCAGATCTGACCTTCTATATCCTAAATCTCCTTTCAGTTGTAAACCCAAAGACCCTATAAGCTAGCCTGACCAAGCTACCTGACTCTCCCAGCTTGCCAAGTATAGCCAGCCAGCCAGTCTACCTCTGCCAGCCCATCCTCAGGGTGCTTGATGGCCTGGAGGGAATTGAGCTGTGACTCATGACTGGCATTTCCCCCACGTCTCCATTTTCCCGTAAGGCTGCGTGCTTCATTATTCCCCTGACTGCCTGCTCCTGCCAGACTAAAATTAATTTTAAACCACCATCACCACCACCACCACCCCCCTCCCCAATGTTGCAATCATTAAATGCCAAGGAAAGTTAAATAAACAGCTGATTTAGAGAAGTAGTTTCTTTTTTCTTTTCTTCTCCTTTTTTTTAAGCAGGAGCATCTATTAATCAGTTCTGCCGGCAGCACAGTTTGATTAAGCCTTTTCTGCACCCTTCAGATGAGCCACTGTGCTGGCCAGAAGACTTGGAGACAGGAAAGAGGCAGCTAATCACGAACCAAAAATAGCTCAACCCCAACCTTTCTCCTTCCCTCTCCTTCCCAGACCAAAGATGGTCTGGAGGCCTAGACTGATCCCAATGTCTAGTCAAGGAGGGGTTGCTCCCATCTGGGAAAACTAGCCCCACTGCCTGTTTTTTGGAGGGGCTGGTCCCAGCTAGAGACATGGGACTGGAGAAGGAGGAGGTCTCTGGAGTCATCCCTGGAGCGGTAGCTCACAGAAGGGGCTGGCGGATGGGTACCAATGAGGCCCAGTGTGTTCAATCCATAGATGCTCAGAGGCTTGGTCATACAAATAAATACAAGTATAGCAACACAAAAAGAGTTTTACAAATGGTCACACACGTGGTACGTTGGTGGTGTTTAGAGCTGAAAGAAATCACAGAGACCATCTAGTCCAGATTCTCTAACCCCATTTTGCAAATGAGAAAGGTAAAAACTTTCCCAATATCAGGTAGGGAAAGTCAGAAGCAGAATTTGAATGCAGATTCTGCCATTTCAAAGCCACAACTCTTTCCATTGGACCAATTCTAAGACCTCACAATGTCAGCCCTGGATGGGGCATTAGTTAGGCCATACAATGGCAGAATCAGAAGGGAACATAAGCCCCTTGGGACACAGAATGTCAGAGCTAGAAAAGACTTCAGAACAGAGAATGTCAGAGCTGGGAGGGGCCTTAGAACACAGGATGTCAGAGCTGAGAGGGCCTTTAGAACACAGGATGTCAGAGCTGGGAGGGCATTTAGAACACAACATGTCAGAGATGGGAGGTGCCTTAGAACAGAGAATGTCAGAGCACGGGAGGATCTTAGCATATAGACTTTCAGAATGAAAAAATTTCAGAACTTAAAATGTCAGAGCTGGAATGGACCTTAAATCATACAATGTCAGAGCTAGGAGTGACCAAGCTGAATTGGTCCTTCCAACCCAGAATGTGCCAGCTGACAGGCTCTTCAGAAATCATGTAGTTAATCCAAACATATCATTTTAGGGGTGACCAAATGCTGGCAAAATGAATAGAGTGCTCAGGCCCGGACATAGAGATTCATCTTCTTGAGTTCAAATCAGGTCTCAGATACTTCCTAGCTGTGTGACCCTGGGCAAGTCTGTTTGCCTCAGTTTCCTCATCTGTCAAATGAGCTGAGAAGGAAACAGCAAACCACTCCAATATCTTTGCCAAAAAAATCCCAAATGGGGTCATGAAGAATCAGGCACAATCGAAATGACAGAACAATAACAACAAAACAATGGAGCTTAGAGAGGGAAAGGGACTTTTCTAAGGTTGCCTGAGCCAGCAGGTCAGAACCAGAATCCAAGTCTCTTGGCTTGGATTCTGCATAACATATGGACAAGTTATACAGAGACATCCATTCATATGCATCTATACATACCCACAGGCACAGAAACTTCAGGCAGGCATACAACAATGCCTTCAGAGGCCGTGTTATACACACACACACACACACACACACACACACACACACACACACACATACTCCTCCACCCAAACTGCCTCCCCATTGCTTTTATTTTTATCCTCGATGATAACAGTGGCCAGCACACCCACCAATCTACCCTTGACTCTCCCAGTTCAGTTCATCTGGGCTCTGTCCTGCCCCTCAGCTGCCATCGAATCCCTCCCTAACTCAGCCTTCTGTTCAGATGTGCCAAGGTCCCATCATATAGCCCCTTTTCTTCCCACCCACTTCATTGCATCATTACCTGGGCCAGCTGCCAGTCCAAGGCTATGCCCACCCATCCCCAGTCACACTGACAATACTGACCTTGTCTGCCTCCCACCTGGAACCATGCCCTACTGCCTTCCTACCCAACCCTGCACACACACACACACACTACACACAGACACACACACAGACGTTTGCCTCTACCTCCCCATTTAGGATAGCACCATGAAAAGATAACTATCTGGGTGACCTTGGAAAAATCATAGGATTTTTTTCAAGCTAGAAGAGACTTCAGAAATCACCTCATCTAACCTACTTGTTTTACAAATGAAGAAACCCGGCTCCAGAGACAAAGCGACCTATCTTCTGCAAGCCTTCTTTTTCCTCCCCTGTAAAAAGGGGATAATAATCCCAGCCCCATGTTCAGAGGCTCGAATGAGATGTTGGTAAAGCCCTGTGTAATCATAAGGTAATATTGCTATTGTTAATATTACCTCTAGCTCCTAGAGGCCTTCCTATCCTTTACCATTCATCTCAGACACCATCCTCCGCACAAAGCCTTCCTTTTCCGAGCGCATCCTCCTTCCCCCTCCCCAAACTTCCTTGCCTTGAACTGCTTTCCCTATATCCCTTTTTAGTCACTTAGTTTTTATACTATAGATATGAATATGCATTTGTGGTCTCTTCAGTTAGTGCGTAAGCTTCTGGTAAGTAGAGCATGTTTTATTCTTTTTCCTTAGGTCCCTAGTGCCTAGCACAGTGCCTCAGGGCACATACTGGGTGTTAAAAAAATTCTGGTTGATTGATTGATGCTAATGAGCCAGGATTATAACAGGTTCAGTAGAAAGAACACTGAATGTAGAGTCAGAGGGCCTGAGTTCCTGTCCCACCTCTTACTACCTGTGTGATGCTGGTCAGGAGATTTCACCTTGCTAGGTCTCAATTTAAGGGCAGTTAGGTACAGCACCAGGCTTGGAGTCAGGGAGATGAGTCTTCCTGAGTTTAAATCTGGTATCAAACACTAGCTGGGTGACTGTGGTCAAGTCATTTACCCCTGTTTGCCTCAGTTTCCTCATCTGTCAAATGAGCAAGAGAAGGAAATGGTGAATAACTTCAGGTATCTCTGCCAAGAAAATCCCAAATGGGATCATGAAGAGTCAGACACAACTGAAATGACTGAACAATAACAACATCTCAGTGTCCTCATCTGTAAGACAAGGAGTCTGGAATTCACAGGCTCTAGCATCCCTTCTTGCTCTATGGTTCTACGGTCCTATGAAATGGAGGGCTAGAGCAGTGAAAACTCATATTTGAAATTCAGCTCTACTATGCAGACCCTTTTCTGAGCCTCAGTGTCCCCCTCTGTAAATGAGGCAGACTAGATGGTTGTGAAAAATTCTCTCAACTCGTTTCCTCATTCTGTCTTCTAGTGTCTCCAGCATTCCATATTCTGTATTCTAAAATTTTGTGTTCTAAGGTTCCTTCAAACTCTCAATTCTATGACTCTCTATACCCTTCACCAGCTATGCCCAAGGTCCCTTTGGAGGCCAGATTTGCTTTGTAAAGGTATCTATTACCTTCCCCTTTGTTACTATGGCTCCCTGTTACTAGTGAGCTCATTTTCAATCAGACCTTGTCCCCAACAAACAAGCAGAATTAATTAAACATAAACTTCCCTTTAGCAAGAAAATAGAAAGTATTCTCCTGATAGAACAATGACTATTTACAATCCCGCCCCCCTCTTTTAGCTCTTTCCAGCATTTAATATCTCGATATTATTAGCTCCAACTCAGGAAGAACCTGTGTGATTTCTGTAAATTTTCAAAAAGGGGACAGGGATCCCCAGTCAAGCTTTCTCTCCCATGGTCAGGAAAACTCCCCTAACACATAGCTATAGTGCTATATGGAGTGGGAGAGGAGGCATCTGTTCTCCAGGACATGGACGCCTTGGAGCAGGAAGGAGACTGGACAGGTAATAGGAAAGATGTTCAGCCTAGGCCACAGACCTTTGTTCTCTGCCTAGTTCTACCTCCCTGTGTGATGGCAGAAATATTACTGAATATCTTGAGGCCTCCACAAAATAAGGAAGGTCATCTTCAGTGGTCAGAAATTGCTTTCTCTGAGACTCAGTTTCTTCTTTTGTAAAATGAGGAAGTTTGGTTTGATGGTCCCTCCCAGTTCTGTGTTCTGAGGTCCCTTCCATCTCTGACATTCTGTGTTCTAAGGTCCCTTCCATCTCTGATATTCTGTGTTCTAAGGTCCCTTCCATCTCTGACATTCTGTGTTCTAAGGGCACTTCCATCTCTGACATTCTATGTTCTAAGGTCCCTTCCATCTCTGATGTTCTATGTTCTAAGGTCCTTCCATCTCTGATATTCTATGTTCTAAGGTCCTTCCCATTCCTAATATTCTATGTTCTACAGTCTCTTTAAACTCTAACATTTCATGTCCTGTGGTCTCTTCTGATATTCTGTGTTCTAAAACCCTTCCCAGCCCTGATATTCTGTGTTCTAAGGGCTCTCCCACTATGACATTCTCTGTTCTAAGGACTCTCGCAACTCTGATCAGTTCTATGTCCTCAGGTCTTTTTCTATTTTGACATTCTTTGTTCTAAGATCTCTCTCAGCTCTGATTTGTAGGATACAAGTTGATCTCAGATTTAAATAGTATCACAATTAAACCCTCAGATTCTCATTCTTATGGGATCAACCAACAGTTTAAAGAAAGGTTCTCAAAGAATAGCCCCCATATTTCTTTGAACCAATGGTGAAGTCTCCCAAGGATGACCTCTTTGAAAGAATGATCTGCCTTTGGAACTGTAGGTTCTGGTCTATTTGTTAAACCATCAATATAATTTCTTTCCAGTCACATCTGTTGGTTTGGCAGACCCATTTCTTTCTGTGTGGAAATCCAAGCTTTGGCTTGTGCTTGATGGACAGGTTGACCCTCCTTCTGCTACTAATGAATTCGACTCTGCCATGCCTGATGCCTGCCCCATCTCCAGGCTGCTCATTAACCCACAGCCTGAAACTTCTGCCACCCACTGGTTGTGGTTTAAGAGGACCTCAGGATTATTAGGTTTAGGGCCAGAAAGAGACCTTAGTGATCATCTAGTTCAATCCTTTCTTTTTATACTTAAGGAAACTTAGGCCCACAGAGGAGAAGGGTTACTAAAAATAGAGTTAAAGAGGCAAGACTTAGAGTCACAAAACCACTGGTGAAATGGTATCTAGCTACATACCAAATGCTCAAGAAGTAAAGACTGCTAGGTCTCAGAAACAGAAGTTCAGTGTGGACTGGGGCCTCCAGGAAGAGCTACCCAAAGGAAGTGGGACCTTCTCTGCTCAGAGATTTGGAACTGGAATTTCCTCTTGAGAAAGGACTCATTTCTCAAATATGTAGAGAACTGAGTCAAATTTATAAGACAATGTTGGAGTAGAAGTGGAAAAATTGGGACATCAATGCTCTGTTCATAGAATTATGAACTGGAGACAATTTAGAACTGTGACCAAATGGCTATGAAACAGTGCATACCCTTGAGACAGCAATACCAAGTCTGTATCCCAAAGAGATCAAAGGAAAAGGAAAAGACTTATAATACAAGAATATTTATATCAGCTCTTTTTGTGGTGGCAAATAATTGGAAACTGAGAGGATGCCCATCAATTGGGGAATGTTTGAACAAGTTGTGGTAAATTATTATGATGGAATACTATTGTGCTATAAGAAATGATGAATAAGAGGGTTTCAGAAAACACCTGGGAAGACTTAGGATTGATGCAAAGTGAAGTAAGCAGAACCAGAAGAACGTTGCACGCAGTGATAGTAATATTGTAGAATGATCAACTGTGAATGACTTAGCTATTCCCAGCAACACGATTCAAGATAATTCCAAAGGATTCATGGTGAAAAATGCAATCCAAACCCAGGGAAAGAACTGATGGGGTCTGAATATACATCAAAGAATACTTTTCTTTACTCTATTTTCCTTACAGTTTCTTTTGTCTGTTTTCTTTTGAAACATGGCTAACCCAGAAATATGTTTTGCATGACTGCACATGTATAATCTATGTCAAATTGCTTGCCTTCTCAAGAAGTGGAGAGGAGAGAGAGAGAGAATTTGGAACTCAAAATTAAAAAAGAAGAATGTTAAAAGTTGCTTTTATATGTGATTGAGAAAAAAATTTAATTTTAGATTTGGAGGGGCGACTAGGTGGCACAGTGAGTAGAAGACCAGCCCTGGAGTCAGGAGGACTTGAGTTCAAATCCGGCCTTGGACACTTAACACTAGCCATGTGATCTTGGGCAAGTCACTTAGCCCCAATTGCCCTACCTTCCCCCCTCCAAAAAACAAGAAATAAAGATTTGGAGCTGGGGGGATCACCCCCCTCATTTTAAGATGAAGAAATGAATTTCAGAAATATAAAGTGCCCAATGTCACATAAATAGTAACCAACAGAGTAGAGACTTGAACCCTCTGTGATTCCAAATTCAGTTCTTTGAATTCCCTCTGAGTACACTCTACCAACCCCAACTCCAGTGGAAAGATTGGATACTCAGAAGACAGAGAATTACTTTTCCCATCATAGTTCAAAGGGTAACATTAAAGACCTGTTATCTCTAGTACTCTTACTCATGAGCCCCCACTGGTGTATTCCCTATTGATTATCAATCAGCCAGCCAGAGTTAACTAGCTTTTAAAAATGGACATTTACTAAGGTAAAGAAGAATAGTTGGTACCAAATACCACATGAAAATTAGAGGCACACTCTCCTATTAGTAATGCAGCGGTCACTGGAAAATAAGCTCCGAGAGCTTATATAGTAAAAATTTAAACTCATAACTCTGGATTAAGTCCTTTTTCCCCCTTTGTGGAGCCCTCATAAAGTTCCCCTGAGCTATAGCTGTCTGCTTGGCTCTTAGCATCAATGCCTTTCTTACAATACAAAACAATACTCCTTTCCTGAAGAGGTCACATTCCCTGAAGCTGCCTTCTTAAGGTGCTCCCAAATCTTGATTCAACTTGTTGCTGGAATCCCTTCTCTGATATACATAGGCCCAATGATGTGTTTGATTGTCTCAACCAATCCCAATACATTTTCCAGACCATTCAATGGTTTTCCCAAATTGCTTAAGGACTTCATACCCAGTTTTTGCTTTTGATTGATTGGTTCATTCAATCAATTCATGTGCCCAGGCCCCAAAAGGAAGTGAGTTCTTCACTGGAAGTCTTCAAGCAGTGGCTGGATGACCCCCTGGCCAGGTGTGTTCTAAAAGGGAATCTTCTATGTATGGACTGGACTAGATGGCCCTGAAGCCCCTTTCAACTCTGAGGTTTTGTGATTCTTTGATGCACCCCTAGAGATAGTAGCTTACCTTTTCATGATATAGGTCCTAGAACCTGCTTCTCTCTAGCCTTCATGAGTTTTTATAAGTCTTTACTTTCAAATAGGGTTTGACTTGTCTCTATTCCATCCCACCCAACCCCCTGCTGATCTTTTCCTCCTTTAATTTCCTTCTCTTGGCTCTGGATGTAAAAAGATATCAAAAGTGGGAGTCAATGAATCTGAGCTCTCCTGGGAGCTGGCTGACCATGGGACTGGAGGGGCTGAAGGCACCAAGGCCCCCTCCCCTGCCCAGGGCCCACCTGGGAGCATCCTGGGAGAAGCAGAAGTGGGTCAGTGGCAATGGCATGTCAGACACACATGATCAGTGAACTAATTTCACAGAAGAAATTTGAGGAAATCAAGAAGGCTAATCAAGCAGCAGAAAAAAAGAAAAAACTCATTGAAGATCAGTTTAATTCCTCTGAAGAAGGAGGTGAAGATGCTGAAGGAGAATAGGGCAAAATTGTTGACAAAACATTCATAACATATACTAGTCAGATTGATGGAGATATGCTTGAATTGAAAGAGACCAGACAGTATATAAATGAAGCTTTTCAGTAGGGCTATGACATGCTTAATTTGTATTGCTTCAGTAAAGAGAAACCAAGCAGTTTGGAGCTGTTGAGGATGTGCCTGTTCCTTGTGCCTTTGCCTTTGATGGATGATGACTTTGGAAAAAGAGACTACCGGTGACCTTTTCCAAAATGTAGGTTTGAATCTAAATGATCTGAAACACTTATTTGGAATTATTGCTATTGTGGAAAAATGGAAGAGCCACCACTGGACCCTTTCCTTGTACCTTACTCATGTGGACAAGTGTGTGAGAGAGAATGTGTCCTTGTGTACATAATTGTTTGCTCCTCTGTCACCCTGGTCCTTGCCCTCCTTGTCCAAAGATGGTTTCTATTACTTGTTACTGTAACAAGGCAAAATCAGTATCTCAAAGGTTCAGTACCAAGGAGTGGTCCTGTCAGCAACTGTGTGGCTGGAAGCTGTTGTGTGGGCAGCATAAGTGTGAAAACCCTTGTCTCGCAGGAAATTGTCAACCCTTCCCATGAGTTAGCAAACAAAAGTGTGTGTGAAATGAATGGCTAGCTGATTTTGTGTGAGTCCAGGGTGGCACTGTGATCAGATATGTGGTAAAACATTGCCATGTGGCCGTCACAAGTGTGAGAAAGTTTGTCATTATCTTATTTGTGGAGAGTGTCCTCAACTTGGGAAAAAAAACAATTCCTCATTTAATTTTCTCTTCTTGGCTCTGGATGTAAAAAGAGATCAAAAGTGGGAGTCAACACATCTGAGGCAGGTGAGGCAGAGCAGCTGGAGGCACCCAGCCCCCCTCCCCTGCCCAGGGCCCACCCGGAAGCCTCCTGGAAGCAGCAGCTGTGGGTCCGGTGGTAATGGTATGTCAGGCACCCACCATGTCATAAATCAAACTTTGCCTTGTACAGAAGATGTATCAACTTGTGGAGACAGTTTTGACAAAGTACTTGAATGTGGGATTCATAGGTGTCCACAGTTCTGTCTTTGAGGTCCTGGTGAAATATGTGGACAGGAAGTTGAAAAGCACTGTTGTTATGGAAAGCATCCCAAATGAATGCCATGCCACAAACCCTATCTGTATGAAACTAAGGTTATTAAGATATGTGGTGGCCAGAGGTGTCAGTGTAAGAGAAAGTGTTGCCCTGGAAACTGCCCACTTTGTGATTTACCATGTGCAAGAGCTTTAGGGTGTTGAAGTATCCTTCCATCCGCCGAAGGGTAGCTGTTATCCTTGTCCTGAAGCACAAGATGTGAAGCCCAAGTGTGGCAATACAAAGGGGACTGTACCTTGTGGCATCACCAAACCACCCAGGTGCAAAGGGCTGTGTAGCCAGACTCCAACTTGCCATCATCCAAATTGACAGAAACATTCGTATCATTTAGGCCCTCACTCTCCATGTCATCAAACTTGCCAAAAAAGTTCTGGAAAAATGTGGTTCTGCTCCATGCCGTGACCAAGCATTAGTAAAGCCAACCGGCATCCATCAGCTTGCAGGCCCCTGGGAACCAGCATATATTCAGACTGCTTCGCCTTGTCCTCCCTGTCAATCTAATCCAACAGAGTGTCTTGGGAAGCATGAGGTCAGTCCCCTACCGTATCTGTCCTTACTCTTGTAAGAGATTTTGTGGATGGAGTCTAGATTGTCAAAATCATACTTGTATGAAAGAGTGTCATAAAGTTATTGAAATGCATAGATGAAAATAGGGCAGGGTCCGAATGTCTTCAGTGTGAAGAAACATGTTATAAACCACAGTCATCAGGTTGTCCTCCCCCATGTATTTTGCCCTCTCACCCTGGAGAATACCCTTCCTGTGTTCAAATACTCAGAATAAAATGTCATCGCAAGCTCATAAACTTATCCATGGAATGCAGACAATTGTCAACTGCTGATGTACATGAAAAGAACCTATTGACTTCCCACAAAAATTAACATCCTAAAGAGTTGCCCTGTGGTGATTGCCCTAAAGAGTTATAGCATCTTAGTGAATGTCCCTTTAACTGCAACCAGAAGGTGAAACTCAGGTGTCATTGCAAGAGAATTAAAAAGGAACCTCAGTGTCTTAAGGTGCATGAAGGCCGGATTTCACTAGAATGTGACACCACGAATAAGGAAATGAAATGGAAAACAACTGAGATAAAGGAAACAGAAGCCAAAGCTATTATTGAAAAAGAAAAATGAAGACAACAGGCCGAATTAGAGGCTTCTGAAAACAGATTGAAAGGTCGTTGGAAGAAAAACAGGAAAAGAGATGAAGTAGAAATTCAACCTTCGGCATGTAAAAGAAAGAAGAAAGTGTTTCTTTTCCTAGTGTGCACAGTCATTGTGATGTTTGCATATTACATGGCCCATGATATGTAATGAAAAGTTTTGATCAATTTTAATACACTTCAATTTCATTTAGCTTTAGGTAACATTCTTAGGATATTAGCTCATGTATACCATAGGACATGACTTATGTTCATATTCATCTCTGTACTTTCTTTTATAAGAGGAAAAGGATGTCAAGTGTTATCTTAACCAGCATCAAAAAGAGAGCAGCATGGTATAATTAAAAGTAATAGCCTGAATTGAAATTGTAAAATATCTTGAATTATTTACAAAGCTCTTGCCAAGAGAACATTTTATCAGTTCACTATATTTCCTCATGTGCAAACCTTTCCTGCAAAGCTTTGTTTTTTGTTGCTAAACTGAAACTGAACCATATTTGCTTTAAAATTAACATCTCTAAACATCTCCCTTACTTATTACAGAATAATTTCTTTGATCATGTACTTTGTTCAGTGATCTTGATCTTGTGTAATAAGACTTTTAAAAACCAAAACCTGAAAATGTCTGGATTTCATAATCAGGCATCAAGAAAGTTTGTTTATTATACTTTATCACTGTGAACTTTTAACCAGGTATGACATTTGTGCTACTGGTTGTATTCAACAGAGGAGAAATTGATTTTATTTGTTAGAATTTATCAGATGCAAAAAAATACAAAGTTCCTATTGAAGCCAAATAATACATTTGATACTATTTAAATATGTTCTTTCAAGATGCATTTCAGATGGGACATAATATAAAGCAATTGATAAATCTGGATGAAATTGTAAATTATTTTAAGCAGTTTGCTTATTTTTGTGACTAATCTCTAATTAAAAGTATTTTATTATTTTAAATAATAAAAGACATCTGAACTCTCATCTGGGTCATTTCTTTTTCTGTCTCCCTGGGCTCTCATCATTAAGATGAGATTCTAAGATCCCTTCCATATCACTAACCTAAAAAGATAAAAAATACTGCATGAGGAAATCGATTCCCATGAGAAAGAAGTTTTGTTTTGTTTTGTTTTTCTAGGTAAGATGATGGAAAACAGCTGCTACATTTGCAGTCCCTTGTTGCCAGAATGTTCCAATAACAACTGGGTCACTGTATCTCACAAACCAGGTCTTCATCAATTTCCTAATTTTGGAATTCTTCCCATCATTGGGCTGCCCCCCATTAGTCTTTTGAATCTGCACTACCCCCCTGTTTATTCTTTGTCTTCTCAGTCCTGTGGTTAGATGATGAATGGACCAGCCATGCCCTGCTTGGGTGGAAAACAAGGCTTTGAGACCTACTTCTCTGTCCATGGTCTTGGTCTACCCCTGGGGCCACAAGTAATAAAAATTGCCGTGGTCAAGCCAGAGAAATGCACAGCACTGAGATCATTCTTTGACAATATGTTTTTGGTCTCTTCCTCTAAGCCCCCATCAGTATGCATTCATATTTATTCACTGTTCCTTTTATGATCATGGTTAGTCAGCCCTCCGTTTCTTTGGTTCTTCCACATTTGCTTTGCCTGCATAGTTAGAATTAATCCAGTCACACTAGGGCTATCATTGTATACCCAGGCACACACAAGGTAATAATTTTCCCTTGATTTCTCTGTATTTCTCACCCTTATCTCTCTTAATCATGTTATAATATTCTATTACATTAAAGAACCACAATTTATTTAGCTATCCCACTATAGTCGGATGTTGAGGTTGCTTCATGGAGTTTTAGAGTTAAAAATAACCCTAGAACATGTAATTTTAGATATGGGAGGAATCTTAGAACATGGAATGACTGATCTGAGAGAGGTGTCAGAACCCAGAATATCAGAGTGAGATAGGTCCTTACCACACAATGTTAAGAGATGGAAGGGACACGAATACTCTCTTTCATTGTTTTGGATGTGATTTTATATGTACAGGTTGTCTCTCTCATTAGAGTGGAAGCTCCTTGAGGGTAGGCATCATTTCATTTTTGCCTTTGCATTCTCAAGACATGGCACAATTACTGGAAAGTATTGGAATATACTGGAAAATACTGGAAATACTGGAACATTTAATAAGTACTTATAATTGAATGTCAGAGCTGGAAGAGGCCTTAGAACCCAGAATGTCAGAGCTGGGGGGAGTGGCTTAGAACATAGAATGTAAGAGGTGGGAGGGCCCTTGGAACTCAGAAAATCAGAAGGCCCTTAGAAGATAGGATGTCAGAGCTGGAAGGGGCCTTAGAACACAGAATATCAGAGCTGGGAGGGGCCTTAGAACATAGGATGTCAGAGCTGGGGGAGGGGGGCTCAGAACACAGAAAGTCAGATCTGGGAAAAGCTTTAGAACATGAAATGTCAGAACTAGGAGGGGCCTTAGAACATACTTGTGCAAGCTAAAAGGGGGTTTAAAACACAGAATGTTAATATTAGAAGGAAATATTATAGTAATCTAAGTCCAACTCCCTCATCTTTAAGATAGAAAAACTGAGGTACAGACATGGGAAATCATTTGGACTAAAACCCAAATCTTTTGAATCCTAGCTTTATTTTATTCTCTTTCCACTATACCTTGAGGCTCAGCTGCTCAACCCATTTGGAACCCTCCTTTCTGGGGAGGTCTCTGCCTCCTAATATATGGGAAATGAAAGGACTTGATAAGGAGAAAAAGAAAGAAAAAAAGAACCTCACTACCCACCACCACCAAAAAAAATTATCTGGCTGTCTTTGATCCAGACCTAAATTTTGGGTCCTAGATTGTGATCTATATGGAGTTAAATTCAATGAGTCTCTCCCTCTCTCATCTCTCCCTTTCTCCCTCCCCTACTTGCTTTGTCTCTGTCTATTTCTATCTCTCTCTGTGTCTCTATCTCCATCTCAGTGTCTCTCTCTGTCTCTGTGTCTCTCCCACTCTATAGAGAGATATAGACATTAATATAGAGATAGAGGTAGAGAGAGATATAGGTAGAGATATAGATATAGATAGTTACAGATAATATAGATATAGATAAAAGGAAAGCAGTGTCTTATAGTAGGAAGAGTTTGGACCTGGCATCAGAAGACCTGAGTTCAAACATTGACTCTGCTGTTTGTTTCAAACATTGACTCTGTGACTTTGGACAAGTCACCGACTTCTGGGCCTCAGTCTCCTCATCCCCATAAAGCAAAGGGTCTGGAATAGATAACACCTAAGTTCTCTCTGAGCTCAAAGCCTTTGATTCTATAACCAGGATGATGTTTTAATTCACCACTTTCTGCCTCCCTGTGGGCACATGAGCTCTTGCTGTCTTCTTGGAAATGTGGGTGAAATCTGTCCTCCTCAAATACATTTTATAAATACAAATAGTATCATATTACTAGAGAATTTTTTTTAATTTTCAAAGCATTTACACCCATTATCTTATTTATCCTCAAGGCACCCTTATCAGATAGGTAAGGAAGGCATCATTATTTATAGGGGATAAATGGGAACCTCAGGCCTTAAAGGTCATCTTGTCCAATCCCTTCATTTTACAGATGAGGAAACTGAGACCCAGGGGAGTTAAGCATCACACCCATAGTCACATAGGTAGTGAGTGAGAGAGGACCTGAGTTCAAATGGTACTTCTACCTATTACCTGTATGATTTGGGATGAGTCTTTGCTTATCCAGGTCTCAGTTTCCTTATATGTAAAAAAAGACCGTTGATAGGAGAGTTTAGCCATTTCAAAAGACCTTTCTGCCTCTAACATTTATGAGCCTTTTACATTCTGTGTATCCCACATTCCTCTATCTGTTCATTCTTTATTCCACAGTTCCTTCAATCATAACATTGATGTTCACTAACGTGGTATGTTCTAATGGCCCTCCTGGATGAAAATTCAGATTCTCTGACCCATTTCCTAGAGCAGTTGGGATTACTGTCTACAAAAGTTAATGCAGACTTTTTGGCCGATGGGCAGATCAAGAAAATTTGGAGCCATACTGGGCTGAGGGCCAAGGTTTGTGTTTGTTTGAATGTATAATAAAATGTAATCTGTGCTAGATGGGTAATACCTGGAGCTCAGGGAAGGAATCTGCTTACCACATTTACTGATAGCTAAAATGTCATCTTCCACTTTGCTGGCATCAAGGAAGACATGACTCAAGGAGTGGTGCTTGTCAGAACCACCACAAGCTTTTCTTTTGGCCTGAATTTGGAGTAGCTATTCTTATCAAGCCACCTCCTCTTTTCTTTCTTCTCTCTCTCTCTCTCTCTCTCTCTCTCTCTCTCTCTCTCTCTCTCTTTTTCCTCTACCCTTCTCTCCTCTCCTTTTCCCCTGCCCATAACCTTTACCACAAAGGTAATCTAGAGATGGGCCGAAAACTGTTTAGTCTTTAGGGGTATCAAGATATATAAGTTGTAGATTTATAGAAATACCTCCAAACAATCGGTGCTGTTCCCAAATAGCTGTCTCTGGAGGTAACAAGCTCCCCATTCCTGGAGGTGTATAAGAGGAAGATAAATGACCTTTGTGGGAAGGGAGATATTGTAGGTGTTGATCCCATTTCATGGCCTCTGAGGCCTCTTACAGCACTAGGATGCTTTGATAATGAACCTCAGGGATCTTCCTGGATTAGAACAGGGCAGATTGTCCCAGAACTCTCCAGGCACAGGCCTTAGTATCTTCAGGAGTCCAAGCCTCCTAGCAAAAAGACCCTGGGATTGGGAGAGCATAGGTTTGACCAAAGACATTGGCAACGATCACTTCTTTTCTTATCCATACTCCCATCAATAGCCTAGAGTAACGGAAGGAACCAAAAACCTGAGTTCAAATCCTGACTCTTTGATATTCCAGCTGGGTGACCATGGGGAAGTTACTTCTAGCCTCTGAGCTTTGGGTTTTTTATCCATCAAATGGAAATATGGGGGAGGGGGGGTTTGGAGAGCAATTGGAGTTAAGTAACTTGCCCAAGGTTACACGGCTAGTTTTTTGTGTTGGTGTTAAGTGTCTGAGGCCGGAACCGAACTTGGGTCCTCCTGACTCTGGGCCAGCACTTTACTCACTGCACTACCTACCCACCCCTATGGAAATATGTTTTTAATACAAATACATAAAACATCAATAAAAACACCAAAAATAGAAACAATAATAGTTACTATCTCACAGAATTGTTGTAAGGAAAACACTTTGAAACTAAGACTTTTTTTACTAGTGGAATCAATCAGTAAATTAATTAGCAAATATTTGGTAGGCATTTACTATGTGTCAAACATTGTGCTACATCCTAAGGAAATAATGAAAATTCAAAAATGACCCCTGCCTTCAAGGAGCTAGGTACTATGCTAGGCCTTGAAGATACAAGGTAGAGAAAGAATCTTCCAGAATATGGCATATAATTTCATGTCCTATGGCATGGGTGACCCCTTGGATTAGCCCATCAATCCACACACTTCGGCCAGGTAATTTTGGAGAATGAGTTGGGTCCAGAAGTGAGCAGGAAAGGAGCAGGATAGATTGAATTTCTGAAACTGTGCAGGGCATTTAGTGCTCCTAATCTGTTCTGTGCTGTATAGGTTTGACCTAATAGCAAAAATGTTCCCCAAAATTACAATTATTCAAAGTTGGATTAGGCTATCTTGGGACATAATGGGTTCCCCCTCCCTGAAGGTCTTCAAAGGCTAGATCCTTGACATATATCTTAGGGAATTTTTATTTAATTTTAGGTAATACTAGATTCTTTCCCACCTTGGATATTTTGTAATGCTGTGAGATCCTTACAGGACATCCAGGAGATGTTCAGAAGGCAAGTTGATTATTTGAGATAAGATCAAGAGACAGATTAAAAGGATGGACATCTTGATGAGAGATGATACTTGAAGCCATGGGAGGAGATGAGATTACAAAAGGAAAGAGTATAGACTCAGAGGGAGAAGAGAAGAGGATGGCTGGCAATGTCAAGGAGTTTTGTGGTGTGGAGTAGGTGGGAGAGACAAGGGAGTTCAAGATGAATTTTTTCATTTTCTCAGGAAAGCAGGAGACAAGGATGTTCTCTAAGAGAGACGTGGCTGCAGGCTGGAAAGGATGTGAGGAGAGAAGGGCTTTTATTGTTTGATTCAATAGCTAGTCCTGACTTCCCAGATCTCTCCCCATGCCCAGCCTTTCCAATCACCATGACCAGGACTGGGATCCATTTGGTTGAAGGAGAATCCAAAGAGTTCATCAAGGTCTCTTTTATAAAAATCCAGGGATTCCACAGGTGAAGTTGCCACCAGAGGTCATAGGGTTATCCATCTATCCCTTGTACCTAATCTAGAGAAAGGAGAGAGAATATGTGCATATATGTGTGTCTATATATGCACACATGTCCATATCGTGTGTAGACATTTACATGCATGTGTGTATGCATGTGCATAAATATAAAACGAGAAGGAGGTATGGCGAGGATATGTGTATGCATATATGTGTATATACACATACATTATACATACATGTATATATTTATATTGTGTTATATATGTGTGTATGCATATACATGCGGAGGGAGGGGGGCATAGACAGACTTGGGCACCAATCAAAGCCAGGCAAAACCTCCAAAGCCATGCTACAATTCAAGGGCCCATGAACTTGGATAGGGAAAAAAATTGCATCTCTATTTTCACTATGAAGCTTAGGAATTCCTTCCATTATTTAAAAACGTTCTGCTGAAATGGGATCCATCACACACATGTAAAAAGATGAAGAGCTCTTGGTTTAGATCAATTCCATCATATTACAGATGAAGCCCAAAGAGACTGGCTCGAGGCCATAATTCCCGGCAGAGGCAGGATTCAAACCCAGGTTTTCTGAAGCCATTTCTAGTGCTCCTTCCACGGTGCCCACATGTGTCCTGGACTATGGGCTAAGGGGATGGTGTGCAGATGGTAAGGCCTGGTAGACCTTAGGGGACAATGGAAGAGCAGATGGCAAGGCCTAATGGTCCCCCGTTTTACTGAAGGGATTGCAATTGTTGACTCTATTCCCAAAGAAGCAGTGTGAGGAACTATGTTTATACAGACTGAATGAAAACAAGTTTGGGAAAGGGGGACACCAGGAGTTGAGAGACCAGGAAAGGTTTTATGTAGGAGGCAGAATTAGAGCTGAGTCCTGAAGAAAATCAGGGAATTCAAGAGGCAGAATCAGGAGGGAATACGTTCTAGACATAGGGAAAAGCTTAAACAAAGGCTTGGTGGTGGGAGATGAAACATTGTGTGTACAAAAAAGCAAGCCAGTCAGGCTGGATCTCAGAGAGGGTGGAAGGGAGTGATGTAAAAAAGGTAGGAAGGGTCCAGACTGTGGAGAGCTTTAAGTACTAAGAGGAGCTCATATTTGTTCTTAGGTTCTTAGCCTTTTTTCATGTCCTGGACCCCTTTGGCAGTCTGGGGGATCCTATGAACCCTCTCAGAATGTTTGGTAAGCATATAAAATAAAACCCATGCAGTTATAAAGGAAACTAAGGCTTAGGGAAAATCAAGACATAAGTTTTTCCCATGTAAATTCACCAACCCCTTGAATTTTAGCATTAGTCCCTTTGGGGTGAGAGGTATCTAAAGATCCCAGGTTGAGAATCCTGTGGAGTTAATAGGTGGGGGAAGGGTTGAGATTTGTTCTGCTTGCCCCCCAGAGATGAAAACTAGGAGCATTAGACAGAAGTTGCAGAAAAGCAGATTAGGCTATGGGCTGGGAAACATTTAACAATTGGCTCTCCAGAAAGGGGAAAAAATGCATGCACAAAACACAGTATTGTTTTCTTCATCGCTTTGTTAAGTCTAGACAATCAACAAAGCAATTAATCAAACCCTGATATGTAGTATTTGCCAATTTCCAAGAAGTAACTGTACACACTAAAAATGTAACAATTGAATCTCTCAAACCATTCAAGCCGGCTTCTGTATGCTCCTGCTTCAGGAAACACTTCCTAATAATGAAAAAGTATCTTCAAGTACACTAGACAGCCTTGGGAAGTAGTGAGCTTCCCTGCTCTGGAGGTTTTCAGGAAAAAGCTGGATGTATGCCAGCGATGCTGCTGATGGCCTCTGAGGCACCTTCCAGCTTTGAGATTCAGTGATTCTGTGTAATCACCAATATCGTGTGAGCTTCATTTTCCTCTCAGAGTTAATGATACCTGCATTGTCTGCTATATGAGATTGTCTGGAGAAAAGTGCTTTGGAAACTGTAAAGGTCTAAAAAAAATGGGAGTGATCATCATGATGAAGATACATTACACAAGGATGCATTTCACAGAGCCAGGAGGGACCTTAGGGGCCATCTAATGCAGCCTGTTCTTGGATGAGAATCCTCACTATAACACACTGACAAGTGGTTCTCTATCCTGTGCTTGAAGACCACAAGTAGGATGGAACGCATCACCTCCTGAGGCAGGCAGCCCATTCCACTTAGGGATAGCTCTCGCTATTAGCACACGGTTATCTAACTTCAAATCTAAATCTGCCTTTCATCGGCTTCCCCCATCGCTCTCTGATAATGGTCACAATTAATCCTGCTGCCTTTCTGTCCTGTGTGACCATCCTGGAGGAATGTAGGAGGAGAGAAAGATGGGAAGAGGAGCTGAGGAAGAGATGCAGAGCAGAGGCAAACCTGGGCTCTGAGCCTGTGGAAAGGGAGAAGGGAGAGGGGGGCGGATGTCACAGGACCAGCCAGTATCATGGGCCAGCCAGAAAGCAGGGGGTGCGCTTGTCACCAGTGACCAGCTCTAGTGCCGGGGACCGTAGCAATGGGGATCGGGAGCATGGATGAGGAAGGAGGATGGATGATGGAGGGGAAAGGAGGGAGATGGGGAGAGACACAGAAGACAATGACTTCATCTCAGGAGAGTCACAGGAAGGAATCTGATAGACTGTAAGTTCCATGAGGGCAGGAACTGCTTTTCTTTGTATTGCACAGTAGTAGGCTAGCATGGTAGATGTTTAATAAATGTTTATTGGAATGAAATTAAATATTTAGAGGTAGATCATAAAATCACAGTTTTATAGAAGAAAGGGACCTTAGAAACTATTCCACCCCCTCATTTTATAGATGAAAGGACTGAGACCTAGACAGAGGAAATGACTAGCCCAGGGTCACATATAGTTAACATAGGTCCAGGTCTCAAACCGAGGTCTACAACCTGTGTCTTTTGGAGAAATATTCTTTCTCCTCACTTCTGCCTCTTAGAAACCCTGACTCAGTTCAAATATCACCTTTTGCAAGAAGCCTGCTTGGGTCCCTGAAATTTCCAGTGTCCTCCCCACTGAAGCATTGTTGTTGCTGTTGCTGGGACAAATTTGACTCTTCATGACCCTATTTGGGGTTTTCTTACCAAAGATATTGGAGTAGTTTGCCATTTTCTTCTCCAGCTCATTTTACAAATGAGGAAACTGAGGCAAACAGGGTTAAGTGACTTGCTCAGGGTCAAACAACTAGCAAGTGTCTGAGGTCAGATTTGAACTCAGGTATTCCTGACTTCAGGTCCAGTACTTTATGCACTGAGCCACCTCTGAGGCTACATTCTACCCACTCTGGATGCATCTTGTATGCATGTGAGCTTCTTGAGGAAAGGGATATTGTTTTCTTTCTGCCTGTTCTCAGTGTTTCCAACAATGCTCGGCTCAGAGTAAGCATTTGATTGATTGTTGACGGATCAATTGATTGTTCTTCTGCCACAATGATTCATTGGCTGTCAAGGACCAGGGAATGGAAGTTGAGGCAATCTGTATGTATGGAGGGGGAGGGCTGGAGATCACCAAGGTTTGGGGCATGGGGCTTTGTGAATGAGCAGTATAGAAAGGATCTGAAAGTAATGTTTTCCCGGTACCAGAAAAATCTGGTGGTCATGTCCATGGATTCAAAGATTTTAGGATTTCAGAATTGGGAGTGTCCTTAGAACATAAAATGTCAGAGCTGGGAGGGCCTTTAGAACCCAGAATGTCAGAGCTGGGAGGGCCCTTAGAACCCAGAATGTCAGAGCTGGGAGGGCCCTTAGAACCCAGGATGTCAGATCTTGGAGGGTCCTTAGAACACAGGATGTCAGAGCTGGGAGGGGCCTTAGAACCCAGGATGTCAGATCTTGGAGGGTCCTTAGAACACAGGATGTCAGAGCTGGGAGGGGCCTTAGAACACAGGATGTCAGAGCTGGGGGGAGAGGGCTTAGAGCACAGAATGTCAGAGCTGGGAAGGGCCTTAGAACACAGGATTTCAGAGCTGGGGGGGAGGGTCCTCTATGATCTCTAGTCTAATCTCCTCATTCTACAACTGAGAGAACTAATGTTCAGGTGGAAGATGCTCTCCCTACAGCTACACAAAGATTAAACAGAGGGCAGGTATCCAAAGGCAGCTCCTCTGACTCTAGCCCAGACCTCTTTCTACTACCTTGACTGTCCAAGCATGCTCATAAATGCTTAGAGATCCTCCATGGCCTCCAGCCCTGCAGCAGGAGCCCTACTATGGAAGGCACAGGGCACCATCTACTGGTCTCTCCACTCGGCTGCCTCTTTCCCTCCGTTGTGATCAGGAAATGACAGGGCTGGAGAGGGCCTTAGAAACAACGAGAAGGAATGAAATAGGGCTCATGGGAAGGGTGGAATTGACTTGGCTGAGCATCCACAGCATGATGACAGTTGCTAATAGAGGACTACAGCCCTAGTCTCATGACTCCCCATCCAGGGCCTTAGTGCCTATGCAATCTCCACCCAAAAGAAAATCTACCCCCTTCTTCACAGGGGACAACAGTGGAAGAGACTGAGGGTCAGAGAGGACAAATGACTTGCCCAAGTCTGAAAAACTCTATGTGGCAGAATCAGGATTCAAACCCAGTTTTCCTCATTCTGAATCCATAATTCTTCTGTGGTGCTGAATTACTGAATGGCAGTCTACTTTTAAGCACAATGCATTGTGTGGAATTCTTGGGGTTCCTGAGGTGCCAGTGGGATCCTAGCATAGTCATGAGGATAATATTTTATAAACAGTAAATCACAATAAAAATGGGAGCTATGATTATGATGTTTTAAGCTTCCTCCCAGTTCTGACATTCCATTTTCAAAGCCCCGCCCCCCCAGCTCTGACATTCTTTGTTCTAAGGCCCCTCCCAGCTCTGACATCCTGTGTTCTCAGGGCCCTCCCAGGTCTAATATTCTCTGTTCTAAGGTCCTTCCCAACTCCAACATCTGTGTTCAAGTTCTAATATTTTCAAAAAAGGTTTGGACCACTATAGGCTAAATTTGTGTTTACTAAATCAAGGTCACAAACACCGGAGTTTGGGGTGGAAGTGGGCAGGGGTGGGCAGAGGAAAGGCAAGGATAATGGAAGGAGAGGGGAGGGGAGAGCATGAGCGCTATGCAGCGGTAACCAGGGCTCCCTCCTTCTCTGGCCCCTGTGCCAAAGTTGTCAGCTCCTTGTCTGACATCAAAGTTCTAGTTCTCCCATTACCAAAAGTGAAAACTAGATGAGAAATGTTTCATTGTATCCCCTGCCATGGCCCAGTCTCTCTACTGACAGACAGAGAACAAATGAGTCCATTTAGTTAGTAATTATGCAATAATAGCCCACTCAGAGGTCTCTACCCTTCAAGAAATATCCAGAAAATTTGCATATCAGCAGGACTTGTTGGATTATTACATGCCCTGTGAAGGTTCAGACCCAGTCTCTGGGGTTTACACATGGATGGCACATGCTCCAGAACCATTTTTTCAACCTTTCCACTCTCATTGGTAGGTCAGGTCCCCAGTGGGTCACTGCGACATCTTCCCTCAGGGTTCTAGGTGTGGCCCTGAAGGGTTGAGGCATGGGGAGAAGGGGGCGATGCCCATAAGTCCTCCATGTGCTTTCTCCCTTGATTATGTTAGTCAGTCAGACTTAATTAGCTTTTAGAAAGAGGTATTTATTAATGTATTTTAGTAATAACAGTTGTACAAAAGCATCCCCCCAAAAGTCTGTGATCCAATCCCAATCAATACATTTGAGTAATGAGGCAGCCAGGTGGAGCAGTGGGATAGGGTGCCAACTCAGGAAGAGCCAATCTCAGACACTTACTAGCTGTGTGACCCTGGGCAAGTCACTTCAACCTGTTTGCCTCAGTTTCCTCGTCTGTAAAATGAGCTGGAGAAGGAAATGGAAAACCACTCCAGTATCTCTATCAAGAAAACTCCAAATGGGGCCACGAAGGGTCAGTCATGACTAAAAACCACTGAACGACAACAGAGTTCAGGAGAAAGTGGCCTGGGAGAGGCTTAGAGACCCCTGTCCCACACTCACACTCCCTGTCGATGGAAGTTCCCCTTAAACATGGTGGTTTGATGCTGAGTTCCTTGCACAATCCTGAAAGTGACATTCTGAAGTCTGTGTTCACTAGTTCCTGCTGTTCCAGGGACACTGCTGTGACAGGGATGAAGCCTCTGACCCTTCATTTGCCACTCCTCTGGACCTCTCCATCATGCCCCCACAAAGGGTAACTCCTCCACCTTCTCAGCTTCCTTTTTGACTATTGTCTTCCTTAATTAGATTGTAAGCTCCTCCTGGAAAGTACCTGTCATTCTTTTTCATACTTTCATCACTTGGCCTCGTGCTTAGCACATAGTAAGGATTTAACAAATATTTGTTAACTAGCTGATTGACCCTCTAAAATTCACAAGATCCTCCTCTTGTTAAGGGAGGGGAGAAGGGGATGAGATTTGCTCAATTCATGCCCTGACCCAAATAATCATCTCAGGGCTTTGGATCTCTCCTCTGCATTGCCAAACACTGGAAACCTCCATCCCAAACTAGCTCGCTGGTGTAGAAAAGCCCCACAGGGTATTACCAAGTGTCTTCAAAAATTCTAAATATTCCACCTGTCATACTTAATTGAAATACCTTTGATTGATTGAGTCAATGAAAGTATTCTCACCTGATTAAAGTAATTAGAGAGTGATTGATTCAGGAAGGTGTCCTCACGTGACAAAAGTGTCTGAGCACAGCATTTGCTTAGTTAGGGATGACTGTGTGATGGATTGATTGATCTGATTGATTACTATTTTACACATGGTTGTATTCTGTCTGGTAAGGCCTTAGCCCTCAGGGAAAGGCATAGTTAGGGAGTCTTCACTCCTGGCCTTGCTCTTGGGTTACCCTTGAGAAACAGAATTACATGGTGAAAGAGCACTCAGTTTGGAATCAGAAGTCCCATGTTCAAAAACAGGTTTAAACACTTACTGGTTATATGAACTTGGGTGAGTCAGCTCCTCCTTCTCCATCTCAGTTTTACTCATCTGTAAAATGGGAATAATAACATTTCCTCAACCTCCCTTACAGGACTGGACTGTGAAAAGCTATAGAAATATCACCTTTTTTGATTCCTTCAAATCCTGGGCTCACTGTTCACCACACTCACCCTACAATGAAAGTAATGATTCTTTTCCCAAACCCTTACCCTTTAGCAACAGCCCTGTGATTCCTGTAGCCAAGGATTCTGGTTCTAATGGAGCACAAAATTGGAGTTTGGAGGGAGAGGTGAATGCACTCATATTTGTCCAAGTCACATAATGAAACAACAAAGGACGACATGGCCAAAGCTGGACTTTCTGTCTGTGATAATCAGCTTAACCATCCTGGCTCCTGATTCCATATCTTTTCACCTGCAGATTTAGCCCTGGTCCAGGCCACAGAATCAGTCTGGCTTCAAGTGATAGCACAAAGGGGGCAACTAAGTTGTGGGAACTGTGAGATGCTGATCTTATTTCCCCTTGCCTTAGATCAAGTCCTCCAAGCCTTTTAATGGTACCTCAGAGAGTAAGGCCCTCTCTTACACTTACCACTGTCTTCAGGACTAAACCCCTGACCTGCAGCCTAGGCCATGGACCTCGATTCCCATCACTTTCGCCTAATCTTCTGTCATGCTCCCTGCCTGCCCTTCTGGGTCTCTGCCTCCCTGTGTTCTGTCCACCTCCCTGCTGACCACGATAGTACCTCTCAGATGATTCCAACAGCCCTGCTTTCTGTAGTGTCCTCTCATGGCCTGCTTCCACACAACACTGGTTCACCTCTCACCTGCCTCACACACATTGTAGGGATTTGTTTTTCCTTGTCCCACCTAAAGAGGCCAGATCCACAGAGAAGAGACTCTCCTTTCCTGTGCCCATGTATCAGGGTGGTGGCAACAAAGATCCCAAACAAAAATCCTAGGATGCCCTCATAGGAGGTTTTTAGCTGAAAGGGACTATAGACACCATCTAGTCTGAACCTTTCCTTTATATATAAAACTTAGAGTCTAAGTGACATTCATAAGATCACACAGCTAGTAAGTGACAGAACTGGGATTTCAGCCGAGGTCTCCTAATTCCCAATCCAGAGCTCTCCCCCCTGGTCCATTTTATAAAATGACTGAGGACTGCAGTACTACATGTTAGGTAGGAGGTCTGACCACCCTGGAGTAAAGTCCTTTAGTATTTAGGGAAATTTATACTTTAAAAAGAACTTTCCTTACAATACCACCAAGTGAGAGAGATAGCATGGGGAATATTATCCCCCCTCTACAGATAGAGAAACTGAGGCCCAGAGAGGTTAAGTGATTCCCCCAAGTTAGAGAGAAAAAAAACTTTTAGTTAGAAGGTATTTGAGAGGTGACCTCCTCATACAATCACACATATAGGGGGTAAGCAACCTAAAAACAGAAGAAGTCCATATTTCAGATTTACAGATAAAGAAATGGAAGCCCAGAGAAAGGAAATAATTTGTTCAGTGTTACAGAGGGAGCAAATCACAAAGCCAGGATTCAAACCAAGATTCACTGGGTTGGAAAGAGTTCAAATCCTTCCCACTGTCCCATATTGGGTAAATGGACTAAGGTTTGGAAGTTAAGGGGATTTCAAGGTTAAGCAGCCTGTACAAACAAAATGGCAACCCAAATCCAGATTTTCTTCCTCCAGGCCTCCGGGGTACTCTCCCCACTATTCCAATACCACTTCCAATCATGCCTTCCATTTCTAGGGTCCTTTAATAACAGTGTTCTTCTCCCACATTGGCTGGATTTGGCATCAAAGGAAACAAGTTCAAATCTCAGTTCAGCTATTTCTCAGAAAGAATGTTGGATTTAGGGCACAAGAAGACTGGAGCTCAAATCCTATCTCAGACACTATTGGTGTGTTCCTGGACACTTAAGCCTTAGCTTCTTTATCTGTAAAATGGTAACCATAATAGTGCCTTCCTCCCAGGGTTGTTGTAAGGATCAAATGGGATCATGGGTAAAGTGTTTCACAAACCTTAAAGTGCTATATAAATGCCAGCTACTACTCCCCATATAACCTTGGTCAAGAAACTCAACCTCTCAGTTTCCTCATCAGTAAAATAAAAGGTTTGATCTAAGAAAGCCTCCAAGATCCCTTCCAGCTAGAGTCTAAGTAATCAATGAGGCAAATAACCAAACACATCTCACAAAATATGATGGAAAGGAATCTTAGAGGTCAAAAGATCCATCCCCCTCAAGCTGTTTTTTGAGATATATAGCATTATACCCATTTTACAGATTTAAAAAATGGACACTCCCCAACAATCTAAAACCTAAAAAAAATGAAACCTGACAACAAACTCCAACCAGTCTCAGATCCAATAATAATGTTACTCTAGTATTCTCAGGCAGCCTGTGAGTAATGAAGTTGTTATTTTAAATACAGCCTAGCCCAGCGTTGCCCATAATTCAATGTGTGCTTTTATATGTTCAGCTGTGGTACTAACAATCTCATTAGCACCTGCAGCAGGAAAAAAAAATAGCTGAGTGCCATTGTCGAGACAAAAAGGAAGGGAATTGGAAGAAACCTTGACAATATTTCCAGTTGAGCAATAGTAGTTTTGGCTCATTTCCTGTGTGCACAGAACAGTGGGCTGCTCTCTGAAGGGTGAATCAGGTAGTGTGAAGAACACAACTTTGAACTTCAGTTCTGCCCCAGGTTAAGGATAGAAGGTGCTCTGTGAATGTGAAACAGGAGCCTCCGGAAGGGAGGAGTACAGATGAATGCCACCTTAGCACTAGACACGGAAAAGAAGACTGGCCAGAGAAGCCGACAGCTGCCGTTAGTATGTACGTACAGCTGCTGTGGACATTGTGGAGGTCTAGGCAACGAGGAAATGTGAAAATCATCTACACACATATACATACACACATTAAATATAAGAGAATTAGCTACAATGGAGATATTTAAGGTAAGATGATCCTAGAATTCCGAGACATTTTGTAGGTGACCTCATTTTCCCCACTTGAAATGGGTTTCCCTCTCTTCTCTAACTATGCAGTTCCTAATCATCCTTCAAGGTCTTGATGATAGATTATAGGATGTTAAGTTGGGAGTAGATGATAAAACATAGAATGTCAAAGATGGAAGAGATGTTAGAACATAAGATGCCAGAGCTGGGAGGAGCCTTAGAACAAAGAATATCAAACCTGGGAGGGTTCTTAGACCCAGAATGTCAGAGCTGGGAGGGCCCTTAGAACACAGAATGTTAGAGCTGGGAGGTCCCTTAGAACACAGGATATCAGAGCTGGGAGGGCCCTTAGAACACAGGATGTCAGAGCTGGGAGGGCCCTTAGAACAAGGATGTCAGACCTAGTAGGGCAGCTTAGAACAAAGAATCTCGGAACTGGGAGGAGCCTAAGAACAGAGGATGTTAGAGCTAGGAAGGGTTCTCAAAGAATGAATTTCAAACAGGAAGGAACCTTTGGATATAGAACAGCAGGATCAAAAATTAGAGGTAGATAAGACTTCTAAAGTCCTCTAGCTCACTCCCCTAATTTCCTGTGAGAGATGCTGTGGAGGGAGAAGGGACAGGACTTGACAACTCCTTAGATATGGAAGTCAGAAAAGACTGAGTAGTCCAAAATGACCCTGAAGTCATGACCCAGTGGAGCGCCAGGTTCAGCAGGCCATAAAGGTACCTTAGAAGTTATCATCTCAACCAAGACCCTCATTTCACAAATGAGGAAATGGAAGTCCACAAAGGCTAAGCTGCACAGATGACCATTTTAATTATTCTGCCTATGTTTGTGTACATGATGTATCTCTTATAAAAAGGTAAGCTTCCTGTGGGCAGTTGACGTTTTGTCCTTATCTTCACATCCTCAGCACCTAACACAGTGCCCACATACAAGTGACATTTAATAATTTCTTGTCATATCCTGAATCTGAACCCAAGTCCTCCAATGTCAGATTCAACGCTCTTTCTACTTCACAGGTCCTACCAAAATGGGAAGGCTTCAGGGATGGCCTGACAGTAGGCAGTCATCCAAAGACCAACTAAGCTCATTGTTAGCTACTTTGAAGATCTTTTTTTTTTTCTACAGTAACTCAAGAAATCATCCACTAAGGTATGGAGAGGTTCAGATGTGGGTCAGTGAATGGAGTTCCCACTGATGAAATCATAGATCTCTTGAATTATAGAAGACATTTATAGAACACTCCACAGTCGTGAAGTACTCTATATCCATTATCTCATTTGATCCTCAGAATAGTCTTGTGAAGGAGGCAGTAAAGATAATAATAATAGTGGTGGTAGTGGGGAGAAAGAAAAGAAGGAGGAGAAATTATTTTTGTATGGCACTTTTGAGTTTTCAAAGAGTTTTATGACCATCATCTTTTTTGAGCCTTGCAACCACTCTTTAAAGTAGGCACAAGAGCTATTATTGTACCCATTTTCTAACTATGGAAACTGAGGTTCAGGGAGGCTAAGAAATTCATCCCAGGTCACAAGTTGGGAAGGAGCTCTATCCTACCTTGTAATTTTTCAATCAACAGTTAACCTATGATCATTCTAGGTCATAGTCCTAGAACAGTAGACGCACATTTGAGTCCAGATTTCCAAGTGGTGACCTTGATGTTACTAATATCCCCTCAATGTCCAAGCAAAACCTCCCTAAAGACAGCTGGAGGAAGGAAGTAGCTGTAAAATGATACTGAAAGAGAAAATATGCACTAATTTGTATCAGCAAGGGGCAACATAGCACTACCTGTAAGACTAACTAGTCCTGGAATGATTTTTGAATTAGAATATCTTTGTTCAAGTTCTGATTCTGGGGGAGACTAATGGCAGAGACAATGTGTAAAGAACTGTGGAGAAAGAGGTGGGGGAAAGGAGAAGAGAGGAGGGGAGGAAAGGGCAGGAGAGGACAGGAGGGGAAGGGAGGGGATGAGACAGATGGAGGATTGGAATAGGCAACCTCTAGGACTTAGATGGTCCAATAGATAGAGACCTGGCCCTGGAGGAAGGAAGAGGAGTCAAATTCTGCCGAGGAGACTTACTAGCTCTGTGACCTGGATAAATGACTTAACTGTTGTCTATCTCAGTTTCCTTATTTGTAAAATGAGGATAATAATAGCATCTATCTCCCAGGGTTGTTGTGAGGATCAAATGAGACAAGTTATGGATGGTGTTTTTCAATGTTTAAAGCACTATGTAAATGCTAGTTATTGGTTTTTTTTCCTAGGCTATATTTCCGACCCTGACATTCTATGTTCTGAATGTCTTTCTAGCATTAATATTTTGTATTTTAAGTTTCCTCCAAGTTGTAACATTCTATATTCTATTTTCTTCTCGATGTAAACATTTTCTATTCTAATATTCCGTATTTCGAGATCCTTAGCAAACCTGACATTTCATGTTCTGGTGGACATTCAAGCACAAAGATTTTGCATTCTAAGGATCCTCTCAGCTCTGATGTTTCTATTGTTGGGTCTTTTTATTTGAAAAAACTTAGGAGTGAAAGTCTAAAATGAGTCTCTCTGTCTTGACTCCTTCACCCCAACATGTTTTTTTGGAATCCTTCAAGTCCATAATGAAGAGTCATTCATTTTCTTGCATTGTTCCTTTAGAAGGGATTGTTGGATAAATGTGGACATAGAGACCCCTCCCTTTCCTATGGCATTCAGATTTTTCAGAGAATTCTTCTATTCATTTTATTGTTGGGTCTTGACAACATCCTCTTAAATAAGTAACACAGATAGTCATCTCTATTTTATAGATGAAGAAATTGAGACCAAAGGGGTTATGTTTTTGATTCTCAACTTTTTCTTTCACTGAAATTATTTACAATTTTGTCATTTCTAAACCTAGAATCATAGAATCTTTCTTGTACAGCAGTCACATTGGAAATTGTTGGGGAGTTCCGAGCAAAGAATGAGTTCGTATCCCTTCTTCAATAATTTCCCTCTGCTGCACAGATGAGATTCTACTCTCTCTCCCTTCTCTCTTCTCTATTATGTCTCTCTTCACATGTGTGTATATGTATTGTACATGCATGTAATATACAAATATGTGTGCAAATATAAACATATGCATGAATGTGGCACACATATAGGTATGCACATAACAACATGTAAACATGCAAAATACACATGTATATTCTGTATTATATATACATATACACATACGTATATTACATATTATACATGTGTGTATACTACATTTCATTTCTCAGTAACCTGGCAACTCTAAGACATGTAAATTACTGAACAATTGCTGATCTGTATTGATAATTTCATTGCTGGGGAGTTTTTAATACCAATGAAATCACACATGTTCCCTTCTCCAAATGTGTTAAATTTTGTAGATGAGGAAACTGAGGCCCAGATAGGGGAAGGTACTTGTCCAAAGCCACACAGCAAGTTAGTGACAGATCTGGGACTAGTTCCCAATTTTTGGATTCCTGTTCTAGGACCCTTTCCACCCCCTTGCATCAGCTCCTAAAATTGTTGGTGACAAGAGATCAGGGTGATTGGGTAGCAGAAGGAATTGAAGTTAACAGAAAGCATAGATCTTTTCTCTGTCCCTTTCATGGGAAAGAGAAGTCTTCACTAAGAGTATTTTCCAGGAGTCAGTCCCTATCAAGCAATCAACCATAGGCAATAGGTTTGCATAGGGCATTGGCATGCACATGCATGAAGAGTGCGGGTCAACAAATACCCTATACAAATTCATGCAAACAACAAATTCTGAACTTCCCATTTAGTCAGCTCCAGAATGCTTATCTTGAGCAGGAGTAAGAAAAGTTTTGTGCTTTGTGGAATATGTTCTTGACTCTGGTTTACTTAATTTTTTTAATGACTTGGACAAATATACAGATGGTGTGTCTGTTTCACACTGGCAGATTATGGAAAACTGGAATGGATAGCTATCCATAATTATCCAGTGGATAACCCAATTGATGACAAAATCAGTACCAGCCAGAGTGTAAAAGGCTAGGATTTGGCACCAACTCTAATGGAAGGGCTTTACAAAATATAATGGGTATAAGTGTAAAATCTTCCATTTGTGATTAGAAGTTCACACAAGGGGTAGATAGGAGAGACCTTGGCCTATTACAGTTTGAGAAAGATGGGGGGGCAGCCTTATGAAGAATTTATAGGAACATGTGAAAACTTAATGAACTGATGTTAGATGATGAAATAAGAACCAGGAAGGAGAATAATATACACAATTATTATTTTTTTCCTTTTTTTTTTTTTTTTGCTTTTTGGAGGGAGGAAGGTAGGGCAATTGGGTTTAAGTGACTTGCCCAAGGTTACATGGCTAGTTTGGTGTTAAGTGTCTGAGGCTGGATTTGAACTCAGGTCCTCCTGACTCCAGGGCCACCTAGCCGGCCCCACAATTATTCTGATGTCAATGAAAACAATGCTAAAAGGCCATTGAATTTAGATTAAAGGCAACTTAAATGATGAAATACTCTGACTGGTGTAGAGGTGGGGACCTATAGTTGCCTCATATTCCTTTGAACCCAGCTAAAGGCCCAAAAGAAGTCTTTCTGATCCCCCATACACTGCTAATGCCTTTCTTCTGATGATTACCTCCAGTTTTCCCTGTCCATATCTTATTTGTACATAGTTGTTTGCATGTTGCCTCCCATATTATACTGAGTTCTTTTGAGAACAGAAACTATCCTTTGCTTTTCTTTGTTTTCTTGACACTTAGTACAGTAAACCCAGCACTTTGTAGGTGCTCATTGAGTGACTGATAAAGTGACTGTGTAGGTTGGTTTTGCCTAATTATTTTTCATTGTGATAAAGAAAATCAGAAGGCATCTATAGCATATAACTAAAGGTAGGAATAATATATGATAAAAGGTATTGTGATCAAAAATAATAACTTTTACTTGTGAATGCCCTTTATTTATCAATAACCTTTTTTTAGATATGGGGGTTTTAGTGGACCACAAGATCAATATGAGTTCATTATTATGATACAGCAATCAAGAAAGTTTGCTCAATGTTAACATATTTTAAGCTACAATGCATTCCCAGGACCAAAAGTGTGCTAGCTTCATTATATACTGCCCTGTTCAGATGTTATCTTCATTATTGTGTCCAGTTCTCAATGGCCCATTGCAGGAAGGATACTGATAGGCTAAAGTGTGTCCAGAGGAAGTCAACCAGGTTGGCTAGGGACCTTGAGTTCTTGTTGCATGAGAATCCACTATTAGTACCTAGGAATATTTAGTCAAAAGGAGACCCAAGGAGAACATAGTCACTTTCATCAAATATCTGAAGAGCTGTCCAATGCGAAGGAGGCATCAAATTTGTTCTGCTCAGACCCAGAGAACACAAACAGGAAAATGGGAATGGGTAAAACTACAAAGGGACAAATTTGAGACTTATAGAAGGAGGGGATAAACTTCCTGCCAATTAGAGAAGTCTGATTGGGAGTAGTCTCAAGACATAGTGGATTTTCCCTTTCTGGAGGTCTTCAAGAAAATTGGTGGGGGCAGCCAGGTAGCACAGCGAGTAAGAGCACCGGCTCCAGTGTTGAGAAGACCTGGAGATCGAATCCTGGGCTCAGACACTTAGCACCCACCCAGAAACACCTGGCCGTGTAACTTTGAGCAAGTTACTTAACCCTGATTGCTTAGGGGCGGCCAGGTGGCTCAGCGAGTAAGAGCACCGGCTCCAGTGTCGGGATGACCTGGATCAAATCCGGGCTCAGATACTCAGCACCACACCCAGAAATAATAACTGGCCGTGTAACCTTGAGCAAGTTACTTAACCCCAATTGCTTTAAAAAAAAATTGGATGAATTTCTTATAAGATATGTAGTAGAAAGAGAACCTTACCAGGTTTACTATACTTTTCTGCTCCTCACATATTCTAGGATACAGACTGATTAGCTTTTTTGCTATTTCTCAGAAAATATATAGGAGTAGGCAGGGGCACCATAGGCATAGAGCTCAGGGCCTGGAATTAGGAAGACTCATCTTCCTGAGTTCAAATCCTGCCTCAGACAGTAGCTATGTGACCCTGTGAAAGTCACTTAATACTCTTTACCTCTCGGGCGACTAAGTGGCACAGTGAATAGAACACCGGTCCTAGAGTCAGGAGGACCTGAGTTCAAATCTGGCCTCAGACACATAACACTTATTAGCTGTGTGACCTTGGACAAGTCATTTAACCCCAATTGCCCTGCCTTAGTCCCTCCAAAAAGCAAAAAAAAAATACTATTTACCTCAGTTTCCTCATCTGTAAAATGAGTTGCAGAAGGGAATGGAAAACCACTTCAGTATCTTTGACAACAAAACCCTAAATGGGGTCATCAAGAATCAGACACGACTGAACAACAACAACAAAGTATATTCCATTTCCTAATCCATGCCTTTAACCAAGCTATTTTTCACTCCTGGAATTCATTTTATCCTCTAATTAAAAATTGGAATTCCCAATTTCCTTCAGAACTAATCTCAGGTGTCACCCTCTATGTAAAGCTTTTCTTGATTTCCCCATATGAAAGTGCCTCTTCCCCAACTCTGTATTTTCTATTATGTGCTCTGCATATACTTACATGTATATGCATTATACTTGCATACACATGTTCTCCTTGAGAGCGGGGACTGTCATATAAAATCATTTTTTGCATCCACAGTGCTTTGCACATAGTAATCAACTAATAATTGCTCTGTTCATTCAACTATAAAATAGTAATAATGATAGCACCTACCTCCCAGGGTTGTAAGGATAAAATCAGATAATATTTGTAAAGTGCTTAGTACTTTACAAATATACTGACTTTCTTCCTCCTTCATCGCATAGGTGTGTGTTCTCTCTCACAATAGAATGTAAGCTCCTTGAAAGTAGGAACTATTTCCTTGTCTCTCTTTATCTCCAGTTCCTAGCATAGTGCTTCTCACATAATGGGTTCTTATTGAATTCTGGTTGGTTGATTGATTGGACTAAAAGATGGTCCTGGACACCCATTCCACATTATGTGATTTCTATCTTTAAGAAGAGCCCAATCTGCTAAGAAACAAAGTAAGTCCTTTCAAGTTCATTTAACATTCCCTTTCTTGAGGTCCCATCTAATTCTGACATGGAATATTCTAACATCCATTCCTCTTCTGACATTCTATGACCTAATAAGGTCTCTTACATTTCTGAAAGTCTTTATTATAAAATCACTTTTCAGCGCTAACATTCTATGTTCTAAGGCTTAATCTAGATCTGTCATTCTATACTCTAAGACCTGTCCCAGTTCTAACATCCTGTGTTCTAGGGTTCCAAGGATTCTCCCAGTTTTGACATTGTCTGCTCTAAGGCACCTCCCACCTTTGACATCCTGTGTCCTAAAGGCCTTTCCCAGTTCTTAAATTCTGTGTTCTAAGGCTCCTCCCAATTCTGACATTTCATGCTCTAAGGACCCTTCAATCTCTGACATCTGTTCTAAGGGTCATTCCAACTCTAACATTCTATGGATTGATATTGCCCCTTTCTTATAGGAGATTATTATTAGACACATACAAGTTATCTCCTCACATGGAGCCCAGCTAAGTAATGTGCATAGACAAATGATTTCCAAAAGTTTTTTAAAGATACACTGTTAAAGATAGCAGCAATGGTGCTGGGTAGCACTTGAGTGTGACCCCAGCTCCCCATGCCACCATGCCCCAGCATAAACCAGATTACAGCCCAGCCAGCCCACAGAAGCCCTCCCTGGACCAAGAGGTCTTTGTCCTCAAAGTTAGAAGAGAGAAGGTGAAGGGGTAAGGGAGGAAGGGTGGGGCAGGGTCACCCTCAGAGGCAACATTAGCTGCTTTGCAGAGCCCAGAAAAGAGGAATTCATCTGACATGTGCTCTGATGCTCTAGCCTTGTGATCAGAGGCCCCTCGCTCTCGCTCAGGCTCACCTTGAATGAACAATTTATCTCATTGACCTACATTTTCTCTCTTTGCACAAAGACCTTCATTGGCACAGGGCCAGATTGGGTACATTCTTCCACACAGACAACTTCAGCACCCTCCCCTGGGACAACTCCAAAAATGGGGAGGGAGATGACAGGATTCTGAAGGGAAAGGGAATAAAAACGGGCAAAGGGGGACAAAGGAGAAGGGGAGGAAGGGGAAAGAGAAGGGAAACAAAGGAGAGGAGGAAGAAAAGAGGGAGGAAAAGAGAGAATAAATGAAAAAGAGAAGACCAGAGGGAGGGGAAGAGAAGCAAGGAACCAATCAGTCAAGAAGCAGGAAAACAAAGGAGAAGAGAGGAAGAGACAGAAAGACTGTAAGAGGGAAGAAAAGGGGTAGGAGAGAAAGGAAACAAAGAGAAGATAGAAAGAGAGATGCTAACAGGAAAGAGTGATGAAAGAGAAAAGGGGAAAGAGTAAAGTAGAGCAAGGGAAGAGAAAAGAAGAGGAACAAAAGAGGAGAGGAAAGAAGGTAGGAAATAGAAGGAAGAAAAGGGCAGAGGAGAGAAGAATAAAGAGAGAAGAGCAGCAAGAAGAGAGATGTAAACAGAAAGAGAAGAGGATAAAGGGGAGAGAAGATGGAGGGAGGAAAGTGCCCATGTACTTGTGATGAGGAGGGACAAAGACCCTGCCACAACATCTCTCCAGGTGTCTGTCTCTGCTGAAGAGACCAGCAATCAACCCCTTAATGGAGACCTCCCAGTTTCACACAGATCTGTGTGAAATTCCTTTCTCCCTTTTCTGCTCCTTTAGTATGTCAGTCAAGGCATAAGTGTGATGCAGGAGCATATTTTTAATCCATGTGGGTATGGGTGTGCAGACTGTGTGGTCTGTGGGGCACTGGGTTCTGAACTTATGGGTACAGGGACCAAGGGTCCTGTCTCAGTTCTGCTATTTACAAGTATGTGACCTTGAACAAATCATGTCAAGGTCACTTACAACCTTTTCCCCCAGCTATAAAATCAGAGTTGGAGTGTGATGACCTTCTTGGGCAGTCAGTCTGCTGAAGGCTATGGATCCCTTCCAAGAATAATATTGCTAAATGCATGAAACAAAATACACAAGGTTACAAAGGAAACCAATTATATTGAAATATAGTAATCAAAAAATGTTTAAATTAGCTGATCCCATGTTAATAACCCTTCTACTAAAGGGTTTCTAAGATCTTTTCCAGCTCTTATTAATTATATTCTAATATTAAATGGTCTAACGATTTTCCTAGCTCTGGCATTCTGAGGCCCCCTCCCAGCTTCAACATTCTATGTACTAAGGATCTTTCTAACTCTGACATCCTGTGTTCTAGGTCCTTCCCAGTTCTGACATTCTGTGTTCTAAGGCCCCTCCCAGCTCTGAAGTTCTGTGTTCTAAGGGACCTCCCAGCTATGACATTCTGTGCTCTAAGGGCTCTCTGATGGTTCCAAAGTTCCTCATATACTTCATATTCTAGGAAGTTCCAGGTTCTAAGATGTTCTAGCTCTGATATTTTCTTGTCTAAGGTCCCTCCCAACTGTGACGTTCAATGTTATAAGGTTCCTTCTACTTCTAACCTTCTCCAATTTGATTCCAGTTCATCCAACCCCATTGGGCCTTTGCTGTTTGAGGTGTATGAATGCAAATTCAATCCTCAAAGATAGCAATAGAAAAGCTCTCCAAACTCCAGAGGATAAAATACACCACTAAGTCTCATCTTCAGAGATATGTGATATTTGTGTCTAAAAAATGGTCCGAATCAGGGGGACAGATGAGAGAAGAGGAAGGAAAGTGGGAGAGCAGGTGAGAGAAAAGAAGAGGAGAAGACCGAGACCAAGAGAATTCTCTTCTCCTCAAGTTCCCCTCAGGGCAGGCATAGCCTGGGACTGCTCAAGAAAACAGAGCCCAGGATTAATGGACTTAAAAGTGAGTATTACTTAAAGCAAATTACTCTGAGCTTTATGGGGCAAATCTATTCTGCCTCTGGATACCAGAGCCCTAGCTCCCAGTGTTCTGTGAAAGCCAGGAAGACTCTAAAAGGACCAGGTCCTCACTAAGGTGACACAACTTTACAAAATTCTGCACCCATCTACAAAAGAACTCAAAGCAACTTCAATTCAGAAAAGAGGTAGATTTTGGTTTGACTTAAGGATAAAAATACTTATAGATCAGTGCTGTCCAAGAGTAGAAGCTGATGAGTTGTGCCTTGTTTCAATCAGAGACTAGATAACCATTTGTTGGAAACACCATAGAAGGAATTTTGTTCATGAACAGATTGGACTAGAGAGTCATTGAGGTGCCTTCCAATTGAATGTTTGATTCTGGAAAAGGTAGAAAGTAGCCTCAGGAGGTATTGAATGGGTTCACGTTCATGGAGATCTGCAAACAGAGAGCAGATAATCACCTCAAGTACTTTGTAGAAGGGATTCTTGACCAAGTGTGAGTTGGACTAGGTAGTCGCTAGGGGAAAATGGAGAACCAATGGCCATAACTCCTTCAGGGTACCTGCCGAGCATTCATCTGTGATCCTAGGGCCATTGTTGGGTAGTCTATTAGGTACAAAGTATTTTTCTTTCAAACTGGTTCTTCTTTTCTCCTCACATCTCAGGGAAAGGGGGCACCTCCAGTCATGCTGATCTGTATCTGACCACTGGACTTAGATGGCTAGAGAGGAGAAAGTGAAACTGGCAACTTTGCACAGCCCTTTCTCACTTATATCCAATTCACTTGCAAGTCATGGCACCACTTTCCTGTTGTCATGGTCCTCTTCTATAATGAAGGACAAACAAAGAATTATAATATCTATGGGAACCAAAAAACAGAAAGTGATTACTTTCCCCTGTGTCTACAGTTGGAGAAACTGAGGTCCAAAGAACTTGTAAGGACCATAAAGCTTAGATCTGGATGGAATTTTAGGACTCTCCTAATTTTAAAGATAAGAAGGCTGAGTCTCTAAAAATTGAAGGGATTCAACTTAGCACAGTCCCTGTCACACAGAAGGCACTTAATAAAGGTTGATCGATTGATTGACCTAAATTCACAACCAAGCAGAACCTCTTGGGATCCTGAGCTTGCTTCAAGGCTCAATTCAAGTGACTGAAAGACTTTCCTGCTGTTGTCTTCACCCTTCTCCTATAAAAATGGCTGTGTATATGCCTATGTATATACACAAGAAATTTCTATGTATACACATGCACATATTAATTTACAGTGATTTGTATAGTTACCAACAGCTAATAAATATAATATTTATATAATGCCTACCACTGTGCTAAGTGTTTTCCAAATATTATCTCATTTAAGACTCACAGCCCTGGGAGGTGGGTGCTATTATTATGCCCATTTTACAAATGAAAAAGCTGAGGCAAACAGAAGTTAAGTGACTTGCCCAGGGTCACACAGCCAGGAAATGTCCAAGGCTGTATTTGAACTCAGGTTTTCCTGACTCCAGATCCACTATGCCACCTAACTGCCACCAGACAACAATTTTTTATCTAATGGGTATCTGTGTACATATCTCTTCTCCTCAATAAAGCATCAACTCCTTGACTGCAGGGATTGTTTCATTTTTGTCAATATATTCCCTATGCATTTGTTCAATCATTTTTAGTTATGTCCAATTCTCCCTGGTAAATGTTTAATAAATGTTTATCAAATGAATGAATAAGACAAGATTCACCCCCAAATCACACAGTAGAATCAGCTACAGAGCTAAATTTTGGACTTGTATCTTCATCCAATGAACAGGGAAGGAATACATAGGTCCTAAGAAAAGGGAAGAGGTGAAAAATCAGGCAGCTCCATGCCCTGGTGCATCATCTTCCTACCCCTCCCCCAATGTGGCTATTGTAATACTGTCCTGTTCTTCCCCTCCTCCTCCCCCATCCAACTTTAATTTTGACATGACCACCAGGCAGTTCATTGACACTTAACAGATCCAAGGAAGTTCGGGGTGTGGGGAGGTCTGGTGGAAGGAATGATTTCTATATTACAGATGGTGAAACCAAAGCCTGAAGAACACAAAAAAAATGTCAGAGCAGAAATGTACTTTGAAACACAAAATATTCCTCTAGTCACAGAATTTCAGAGTTTGGAGGTGCCACACGGGTCTAACAGTGCAGTCATACCTAGACAAGAATGCTATCTACATCATCCAGCCCTTATTTGAATACCTCTTGTGAGGGGAGCCTCACTACCACTGAGGGCAGATCACTCATTCCTCTTTTGGATAGATCTAATTGTTAGGAAATTCTGTCTTACACTGGGTCAAAATTTTCTTCTCTCCAACTTCCTTATTATTATTATTCCAATCTTATAGGCATAATCCCTTCAAATAGCTTGCTTAATAGGTCACATTCACTCCCTCTCTCCCCTACCCAGCTCCTCTCTTCTCAATAGTTCCTTCATCCAGCCCTTACATTGTACAACTTACAGGTCCTTCACCTGCCCAGTAACCCTGCTTACTCTTCAGCTTGCTAACACACTTCCTAAGTCAGATCTAAACAATTGGAAAAAATATCAATTGCTCATGGGTGGGCTGAGTTAATATAATAAAATGACAATTCTACCTAAATTAACCTATTTATTCAGTACCATACCAATCAAACTACCAAAAAATTTCTTTATAAAGCTAGAAAAATAATAACAAAATTCATCTGGAAGAACAAAAGGTCAAGAATATCAAGTGAATTAGTGAAAAAATATGCAAAGAAAGGTGGCCTAGCCACACCAGATCTAAAACTATATTATAAAACAACAATCATCAGAACTATTTGGTACTGGCAAAGAAATAGAGTGGTGGATCAGTGGAATAGATTAGGTACATAAGACACAGTAGTAAATGTCTACAGTAATCTACCCTTTGATAAACCCAAAGACTCCAACTCCTGAGATAAGAATTCACTATTTGACAAAAACTTCTGGGAAAGCTGGAAAATGGTAGAAACTAGGCAGAGACCAACATCTCACACCCTATACCAAGATAAGGCAAATACATTATTTGCACATAAAGGGTGATACCCGAAGCAAATTAGGAGAGTAAGGAATAGTTTACCTGTCAGATCTATGGAGAAGGGAAGAATTTATGACCAAGTAAGAGATAGAGAACATTATGAAATACAAGATGGATAATTTTGATTATATCAAATTAAAAAAGTTTTATACAAACAAAACCAATGCAACCAAGATTAGAAGGAAAGCAGAAAGATGGGAAACAATTTTTACAGCATATTTCTGATAAAGGCCTCGTTTTTAAATATATAGAGATAACTGAGTCAAATTTATAAGAATGTGAGTCATTCCCTAAATGATAAATGGTCAAAGGATATGAACAGTTTTCAGATGGATGAAGAAATTAAAGCTATCTATAGTCATATGAAAAATGTTCTACATCACTATTGATTAGAGAAATGCAAATTAAAACAACTCTGAAGTACCACTTCACACCTATCAGATTGGCTAATGTGACATGAAAGGCAAATGATAAATGTTGGAGAAGATACGGGAAAAAGGACACTAATGTATTGTTGGTAGAGTTATGAACTGATCCAACCATTCTAGAGAGCCATTTGGAACTATACCCAAAGGGTAATCAAACTGTGCATACCCTTTGATTCAGCAATACTGCTACTGGGTCTGTATCCCAAAGAGATGGTAAAAAAGGAAAAAGAACCTACATGTACAAAAATATTTATAGCAGCTTTTTTATGGCAGCAAATCATCGAAAATTGAGGGGATGCCCATCATTTGGGGAATGGATGAACAAGTTGTTAAATGAATGTAATGGAATACTATAAGAAATGATGAGCAGGCAGATTTCAGAAAAATCAAGAAAGATGATTTCTGCTGGAAAAGATTATTATGGAAAGAAAATCAATTGATGCTGAGTGGAGTGAGCAGAACCAGGGGAACATTGTGCACAGTAACAGCAACATTGTGCAATGACTGACTTTGAGAGATTTAGTTCTTCTCAGCAAAACAATGATCCAAGACAATTTTGAAAGACTCATGGAGGAAAATACTATCCACATCCAGAGAAAGGACTGTGAAGTCTGAATGCAGATCGAAGCAGACTATTTTCTTTTTTTTGTCATTTTTTGTGGCTTTTCCCTTTGGCTCTGTTTCTTCTTTCACAACATAAATGTGGATATATGTCTAACATGATTGCCCATGTATAACCTATATCAGATTGCTTGGGAAGGGGGGAGGGAAGGGAGGGAGGAAGAAAAATTTGGAACTCAAAATCTTAAAAAAATGAAAGTTGAAAACTATTTTGATGTGTAATTGGAAGAAAATACTATTTATATTAAAACCAAAAAAAAAAAAAAAGAATCCCTCCCTCCTAAAACGTAACACACCCAAACCAAACACCAAGCTACAGATATGTGCTGACCAGGTAGAACACAGAAGGACTATCTCCTCCCTCCTTCTGCAAACCCATGTCTCTCTTAATTCAGTCTAAGAACTTGCTGGCTATTTATGGCTGCTATACATACATGACACTGTTGACTTATTTTGAGCTTTGGAGACCACCAAAAACCCTAGATCTTTTTTCCAAAGAACTGCTACCTAGTTATACCTTCCCAATTTTATAATAAGGGGATAGGGAGATGCCTGATCCCATTTTACAGATAAGGAAATTGAGACCCAAAGGGGAAAGCAGCTTGCCCAAAGTAACATAACTAGTTAGGGACCATGCCAATATTAGAAGCCAAAACTGCATAAATTTAAGATTCCTGGTCAAGATTCTACCTACTATAACTCACAAGTAACTAAAATTAGATAGAATTAATCACATAAGGCTTATTGGAAGAGGCAAAGTGAGGGTTGTCTGGGTCCCATCTTTCACCTCTCCTCTCCCAACTTTGCCTCCTTTCTTCCTGCTGCCTCCCTTTGGTTTTGCCCCCTACAGATCTGCTCGGGGGCAGAGGCAGCCTATCTGTGAGCCAGGAGGTGATAAACGGGTCCCCTGACTTCCCCGAACTCCCATCCAATTTGCTGTTTCCCCGTCTGGAGCCAGGTCTGTTTGTGTTAATAAAGCAAATGGCCTATTCTGATCCAGACCAGAGTGACGGGGGCATGAAATCTTGGAGGCTTCGCATGCTCGCTGCATACAAAATCAGGCAGCTGGTGCCTGCTGGGGGGCAGGGGATGGGAAGTTGGCCAAGAAGGAAGGCTCCCCATTGAGCTTGGCCCTAGAAGGGCCTCAGGGCAGAGATCCGGTTTGACTAGGAGCAGGTGGGAAGGAGGGTTGTAGGAGCAGGGGAGCCCTGCAGAGATCCTCACTGGATCGCAGGAAAGCCAGCTAGGGAGACATTCTGGTCTTTGTGGGATGCCCAGGAAGAGAGGGGTTGTCAAAGTTAGATAACCGGGGCGTTTATCAGGGGCAAAGGACAGGCCTCATGGCCTCTATCCCCAGAGAAATATTCCAATTCTGCAGCTCCAATCCCCTTACTTATACCAAGGCATTGGGTGCTTGGAGACTGAGGTTTTCATTCTGAAAGAATCTTCCCTCAGAATTTCTGAACCTTCTCACCTTCTGGACAGAAAACTATATTCCTGGGATTTCCTCCACCAAACCCCCTAGCCTTCATGGAGCCTTAATCTATCTGTTAAGCCTCCCATTTCCCCCTCACCCCTGTCAATAATTCCTTACCTTCACTGAGCTCCCCACTATCCTCATGGAGTTCCCATCCCTCCCCACCAACCTCCATCTCCCTAACATAGTCTCTTATTCCCTCTGTGAGCCTCCACTCCCTCATGATTCCCCTCTCCTCCTTTCCTCATAGTTTCCTGTTACCCTCATAGAGGCTTTCATTCCCTCACTGAGCCCCAAACACCCTGACTGAGGGCCTAGGCTATAAAGGAATTGCCTTTTCCCATCCTAGGCACTCAGAGATCGTATTTCCAAACTCCTCTTTTTTTAAAGTTAGGGAAACTGAGGCTAAAGATCCTTCCATCCTAGGGCCCTGAATTTTCCACCCCATAGAAAGTCCCTCAGCAATCAGCTCTCAGTTCTAGGTCATTGGAGTCCAGGTGTGAAAATCTTTAATTACCAATAATGAGGCCCAGGGGGAACCTTTCAGTAACACCCACGTCCTCTCCAAGTCCCTCTTTTCCCAGGATGTCTGGAGAAGAGTCTTACTTCAGGTCCTGTCCCAGCCCTTTCTGTAGAAAAGATTAATAAACACACTGAGACAGACAAAAGAGGGAGAAGGAAGAGAAACCGAAGTCTGGGATAATCCACCTGCTGGATAATCAGCCCCTGGATAATTGAGAGTTGAAAGTAATCACATTTGGGCTTTCCTCTTTTGCCCTTTCTCAGGCCTCTGAAAATCTCTGTCCAAAACCTTGGATACAGGCTGGACCTGAGGCTTCTCAGTGAACCAATACTGAAGATGTATGGGGGGTTATTCATGTTGGGGGGCTTTGGAGGGTCAGACTCTCTACACACAGCCACATAGTCTCACGCTGAGCCCTCACATCAGGGCCCAATAATCCTCCAAGGAACCTGAGAGGTGCCAAGTGACCAGGGCCTAGTCTGAGGGCACCATTCCCAGAGAAGCTGTCTCCTCTATCCCAGGGCTCTGAACCATTTCTGCATCCTAGATCCCCCAGGAAATGTCTAATGAAGCCTGTGGACCCCTTCTCAGGATCATTTTCAAAAAGGCAGAAAATTAAACACACAGGATTTCAAAGGAAATTAGTTATAATGAAACACAATTATCAAAACATATTAAAAACAAGTATATGAATCCCAGGTTAGGCCCCTCCCCCTATCCAGCCATCAGACCAACAGGGAAAGAAGGGAATAAGCATTGATTAAGCACCTAATGTAAACCAGGTGCTGTACTAAATGCTTTACAAATAGGATATCTTTTGATAATGAGGCCCAGAACAGTCCCTTTGAGATAGGGCACATGGCAAATGGCCAATTTGCATGCTTGGCAGCAGAGAAAGCACCAACCTGGGAGTCAGAGGACCTGGGTTCTAATTCCTGTTCTCACTACCCATTTGGCTTTGGGCACATTGCTTTACCTCTCTGTGCCTCAGTTTCCTCAACTGTAAACATGAGGGAAATAGATGAAATTCTCAAGTTCCTTTCAGAAGAGAGTGCTGGACTTGGAGTGAGAAAGACCTATGCTCAAATCCTGCTTTAGATACTTACTGGCTGTATGAACCTGGATAATTCACTTAACCACTGTCTGCCTCGGTTTCCTCAACTGTAATATGGGTACAAAGGTAGCACCTATTTCACAGGATTGTTGTGATTTCACATACGTAAAGTGCTTAAAAAGTTCTGTACACTGTCATTATCTACAACCCTCAGATTATATGATTCAAATCCCTCCCCTTCCACTGGCTATCTGTGTGAGTTTGGGCAAGTAGGATAATGCCCCTTATCCTCAGTTTCCTCCTCTGTAAAATAAGCGGGTTGGATTCGACAGCCCCTAAGCTCCTTTCTAACTCTAGATCTATTATCCCATCATAAGTCACAAGGTGGAATTTGGAAAATGAGTTTGATCTGCTTGCTAAGACCTGTGCCTTCAGGGGTCCCCGTCCCTACCAGGGAGTTCTGGGAGCAGCTTTGCCTGGCACTACCTGTCCTTTACATGAGAACCCTGAACATCCAGTCTCTGTATTACCTGAAACTGCAAAGCTGTTTGCACAAGGAAAGATGAGTCTCAGACCCACCCAGATGCTCAGGCAAGTTAAATCTTGTAACTAAAAGGAAGAACAGACTCCTTATTCCTCCTCCTTATTGATATAGCTGCAGCTACTATCTTCACCCTCGACAGAGAGGTCAGGAAGCAAGCTGGTACTGCGCCACTGACCCTGCTGGGGCTTCTGTGTCTGTCCTTCCTTCCTGCCTCCCTCCCCGTGCCCCATCCACCCTATATATACAGTAAACTTAACAGCTCAGCTCCTTGTCCCCTGCAATGCAGGGGAGGCTCCCGGGGCATTTCTGTCAAGGGGAGGGGAATGGAGGAGGAGGGAGGAGGAGGAGGTAAAGAAAAGGAGGGATGAGGAAGAAAAAAGAGGAGGAGAAGGAAAAGAAAAGGAAGAGGAGGAAGAAGAAAGGAAAGGAGAAGGAAAATGAAGTGAAGGGAAAGGGAAGAAGGAAAGAGGTAAAGAAGGGAGGAGAGCTATAGAAGGGGAGAAAGAAAAGAAAACAGACAAGGAGAGGAGAAGATGAGAGAGAGGAGAAAAGAAGGGAGGAAGAAAATAAAATGGAGAAAGAAGAAGAGAAGAGGAGGGCAAAAGAAGAGGGGGAAGAAACAAGAAAGGAAGAGAAAGGGGAGGAAGGAGGAGGAGGAAAAAGAAGCATGGGGAGAAAGGAGGAAGAGGGAGAGAAAGATAGGGAAAGAGGAGGAGGGAGAAGAGCTGCGGGAGAGAAGAGGGTTTGAAGGAGAAGGCTGGTAGTAGAAGAAGGGGGAAAAAGAGTAGGAGGAGAAGGGGAGAAAAAGAAAAGGTATGAGCAGGAAGAAGAGTTAGAGGAGAGAAGAAGGGGAAGAAATTAGAGGGTGGAAGAAGAAGGAGGAGGAAGAGAAGGTCAGCCCCAAAGCTGGACCAAGGATTCCAGCCCTGGCCCTGTGTCCTGCTGCTCAGTTGAGAGATACTATGGTTTCATGGATGAGATTGGAGACCCAGGTTTTAGCCCATTCCTGCCATCTGTTCCTTCTATAAACCTTGAACAAATCACTTCCCCTCCTTGGGCTCAGTTTCCCCAACTATAAAGTGAGTATAAGTGATCGCTCTCCTGCCTTTGACCTTCCTAGGGCTGCTGTGAGTATCCAGTGAGAATGTGAGTGGGGAAGAGCTTTGGAAGCAAGCCATGAGGAATGGGTGTTGTTAGAATCCACAAAGTGGAGAAACCAAAGCCAGCTGACTGACTCTCACTCGCCTCTCTTCTCACTCGCTCACTCCTGCTCTGTGTGTGTGTGATCAGATTTGCAATGAGCCACAGAGGTACTTAGAATGATTGGGGAAGAAGGGCTTGGTGACAGAAAACCATCGAAGCTTCTCCAGCTCCCAGGGTCTGCATTAAAGCGGCAGAGGCAGCAAGGCTCCCCAAACCCTCCTTCCTCCATGGTGCCCGTATCCAGTTGATAAAGGGTGGTCCAGGCAGGAAGGGAGCCAGCACTATGAGTGCTCACACACATACATGCACATGTGTGTGTACACACACATACATACATACACACACATACACATACACACACATTTCAGAGCCCCAGTCCCACCCCCAGAGAGGCTCTCTCACTCCCTTATTAGTCTAGTCACACTCAAAATCCAATGACTAGGCTGCCCCAGGTCCCTACCCATCCTTGGGGGTACCAGATTCTCCTAAATCTCATAGTCTAAAGGCAACAAGGGGAAGCTCTTCTTCCTTTAGGGGATAAGTAGTCTAGTGATCAGAATGCTGAGCCTGGAGTCAGGAAGACCTGAGATCAAATCCAGTCTCAGATACTTGCAAGCTGTGAGACCTTGGGCAAGTCACTTTACCTCTGCCTGCTTCAATTTCCTCACCTGTAAAATGGGGATAATAATAACCCCTACCTCTCAGGGTTGGTATGAGGATCAAATAAGATATTTTCAAAGCATTTAGCATAGTGACTGGTACATAGTAGCATTGTATGCATGTAAGCGATTAATGATTACTATTAATTCCACTGAACAAAGTTTGGATTAAAGCCAACTGTGCTACAGACCCAAGTCTCCTAAAGTAAAACCAAGTGAGTAAGTTTATGATGGACTGGTTCATTCATTCATTTATTCACAGACACAGGACTAGGCAGTGAGTATATAAAATGAGAAGGAAAGAATGCCTGCCTTCAGTGAGCTTACATTCTACCATTCCATATCATGACTATGACCCTAAGTAAAATATGATGGGACAAGAAAATACATGAAGGGGTCAGAAGACTTGGGTTCAAATTCTGACTCTGCTATTTACTGACTTTGCTATTGTTCTTGGTTTTCCAAGAGGAACAATGACATCATGGGGTGACATCTTGACTTTCAAGTGACTTGGATTTAAGTGAGGCAGAGCTGCACGAGTTCATCAGCCTCACTTTCTCGTCCTGAGTCATCAAAGTCCGATGGCAAGATAAAAGTCAGCATGACGGCCCAAGATGCAGTGAATGACCTTGGCATCTTCCATGTCTGACCAAGCTCTAAATGCAGCTACAGCACCTTAAACACCCCCTAGCCTTTCACTGGCTACAAAATATTAAGCAATTCACCTAACATCTGGGCATCAGTGCCCTCTATAACAAGGAGAGGTCTGGCCTGACTTCTTTCCTAAGATGCCTTCTAAGCTCTGAATGACCCTATTAGAGGATTAGTCTACTTTTCAGGCATTTTTCAGGAGTGTCTGACCCCTTTTGAGGTTTTCTTGGCTGAGATGCTAGAGTGGTTTTCCATTTCCTTTTCCAACTCATTTTACAGATTAGAAAACTGAGGCAGAGGTAAGGGATTTGCCCAGGGTCACACAGCTGTTTGAACTCAGGAAGATGAGTCCTACTGACTCCAGGACCTATACACTATGGCACCACCTAGCAGCTCTGAAAAGGAGACTATAGGAAACTGAATCAATGAGGTCTTCCTCTGGAAGGTCAAGTTCAGGATGATTTCCTTCTAAGTGGTAACCCCAGGCCCAGTAGTCGTGTGACTCTCCTCCCATTGAGGGCCGGGATCGTCTTTTGCTTTTCTTGGTATATTACTTCTTGCTTCCTATTCTTCACTCCCTTAAGCTGTGAAGCTTTGGAAACCAGGTAGAGGAAACACAGGATTATTGAAGAACAGAATAAGACCTCCAAGGCTGTCTAGTCTCCCTACCAACCCCCATTTTTTTTAACAAATGAGGAAAATGAGGCCCAGAGAGGTTAGAAACTTTCCCCAAGTAACATAGCTAGTAAATAACAGAGTCAGGATTCAAACCCAGTTCCTTTGATTCCTAATCTGATTTATTTCCCTCTTCTTCATCAACAGGTTTCTTGAATCTACTCCTGCAGTTTGTCTTTCCGTGACGTCAGGGAAGTGAGGCCATGATATGCAGTGAATTGGATTTAAGTGAGGCAGGGCTATGCAAGGTCTGCAGCCTCACTTTGTCCCCTAAAGCCATCTGGGTTCAGTGACCAGATAGAGATCAGGATGACTGGAGATGGCATAGGATGCAGTGGGGGATTTCAAACAAAGGTCTTTAACAGGTCTGAGAACAGACACCAAGAAAGCCAAGCCCTGGAAGATGAAATCAGAAAAAACAGGGCAGAGTTTAGTAACTCCTGTAAGGAAGACAGCTAATGCTGATGCTATCAGCCAATCAAGCAGGAAGTGGGCCAGATATCACTGCAGGAAAAGTAGACCCATTTTCCATTCCACTTGATCAGAGTCCAGTCTCAGCAGTATCTGACCTTTGCTTAGTAATACTCTCTGATTCCCAGAGTCGGCTTCCAGGGAAGAATTGAGGGAAAGTTAGTCAAAGATCAAACAGTATTTCTTTGAAAAATGCCCTGCAGCTATGAGGACTGGACACAAAGGGCACTCTGATAGGCTCACCTTCTGGCTAAAAAGGTTTTATCTCAAAGTCCTCGATAGGAATGGGGGTTGCAGGGGAGAATGGAGGTGAGACTCCTCCCAGGGCTCAAAGGGGTCTATAGGAAGAACCTAGCCCTATGGGCCTATTCCAAGCTGGGTGGATGGAGGGGGAAGATAGAACCTCATGGACCTGAAACCTTGGACACTCAGTCTACCCCATGATTGAGCCTCCTAGGTCTAGCCTGCTAGAGAGGAAAGAGAGCAGTGGAAAGAGGAAAGAGAGAGAGGAGAGAGAGAGAACAATAAGGAAAAAGAGAAGAAGAAGAAGAAGAAGAAGAAGAAGAAGAAGAAGAAGAAGAAGAAAAGGAGAAGAAGAAGATGATGATGATGATGATGATGATGATGATGATGATGATGATGATGATGA
>NW_027187400.1:16270046-16281731 GCF_028583685.1 Petaurus breviceps papuanus
GATGATGATGATGATGATGATGATGATGATGATGATGATGATGATGAAGGGAAAAGGAAAGGAAGGGGGAAAAGCAGAGAGGGAAGGAGAAGGAACCTTCTAACCATATTCTGTTTTTTTCAAAAGTACTAATAGATCACATTTGTAGTGTTTTAAGGTTTGCAAACTACTTTCATTACATTATCTCAGATGATCCTCCCAACACTTTGGGAGGTAGGTGCTAATATTATTACCACTTTATAGCTGAAGAAAACAAGTGTCAGAGAGATTGAGTAACTTGCCTAGGGTCACACAACTAGTAAGTATCCGAGCTCAGATCTATACTGGGGGCTTTCTGACTCCAAAGTCAAGGGTTTCTGCTGGCTCAGTTCAATTCACTTTGTATTATTCACTCTTGGTGTTCAGTGTTTTTGTAGTCATGTCTGACTACCTGTGTCCTCATTTGGGGTTTTCTTGGCAAAGATACCCGAGTGGTTTGCCTTTTCCTCCTCCATTTTACAGATGAGAAAACTGAGGCGAAGAGGGTTAAGTGACTTGCCTAGTATCCCATAGCAAGTCTGAGGCAAGATTTGAACTCAAGAAGATGACTCCAGGTCTGGCACTCTATCCACTATGCCACCTTTATATTCCTTACAGGTAGCACTAAGAATGAGGCATTACACTCAGCTCTGGAGAGTCAAAGACAGAGATGACCACCAGTCTTTTGTCCAGGAGTTTTCATTCTACAGGAGTATACAGGAAAGTATAATAGAAAGTACAAAGGAAGGAGAGTGAAATGAGAAAAAAAGGAAAAGGTTGGAAGAAATGTTGTGAAAAAAGTTTACTTTAACCTGGGGAAGGGTATGAGGAATGAAGGAATGAACCTTCCCTTCTTCCCACCTTCCTCATTACTGTCAAAAGCAACCCCATCCTCCCAGTCCCCCAGGGTCCCAACCTAGGATTCATCCTGGATTCCTCACTCTCTCTCACCCTTTCCATGTCCATTATGGTGCCATGACCTGTCAATTTCCCCCACTCCAATCTATCCTCCATTCAGCTCTCAAATTGATCGTGAAGCACAAAAGTGATGATGTCACATACACACACCCATCTGACAAATTCTAATCTGTTCCCTAGGTCCTCCGCCAATGAATGTAAAATCCTCTGTTTAGCATTCACAGTCCTTCATAACCTCCCCTGTCCTGAGACGTTTCCAGTCTCTTAGCCCATTCCTCTCCATGTATTCAGACCCTGGCCCTCTTTGCTGCTCCTCAAACAATACTCTCCATCTCTTTACTCTGGATCTTTTCCCCCATTCGTGGAAAGGTCTTTCTCCTCATCTCAGCCTCCTGATTTCCCTGGCTTACTTCAGCTAAAACTTCTATAAGTAGCCTGTCTTGATATATCCTCAATGCTCATGCCTTTCCTCCATTGATTATCTCCAACTTGCCTTAGTTGTTCACCATTATTTACAAGCTGTCTTCCCCATTAGATGGTAAGAACTGGGTCTGTCTTTTTCCCTTCTTTGTGTGCCTAGAGCTCAGCACAGCTCCTGGTACTTTGTAGGTGCTCAATAAAGGCATCTTGATTTGACTGGAATGAATAAATGAAAAAGGAAAGCTTTTAAGTATTTACTATGTGCTGGCATTCTACTAAAGACCAGGAAAAATAAATACAAAAGAGAAACAGGTATTCTGCCCAAAGGAAGGTAAGTTGTTTTTTTTTGATGGTCAAAAGCTACCTATTTAACTTGGGGTTTAGTGGCTAGATTTCTTTCTCAAAGATCAAGTCTTAAGTCCAATTCACTGTGGATCTCATGAATTGGACAACAGGTCCCTGGCCAACCACCACTTAATGGTTATTTTGGGGCCCTCCTGGCTCAGAGTGAATGGCAGAATACCCTCAGGTAAGAGGAAAACCAAGTGAGTATCACCATTTCTGGGAGGGTCCCTGTTCATCATTGTCCTAAATCTCGAATCACCAGCTCTGTGACTTTAAGGACCAAAACACTCTTTCCTCATCCAAGACTTGAGCATTCAAGCTTTAAACTGCACCAAGACAAGAATCCCTTGTATTGGTTGTCTTCCCTTGTAAGTTTACAAGCACCTTAAGGGGGCATGGACTGTTTCTCTTTTGGCCAGCAACCCTGAGGATCTTCCCCTCCTAGTTTGATTTTTTTTTATTAAAAGGACCATCCCATGACTCACTTCTTAAAGATGCCCATTCAATAAATAAGTATTGGTCACTCAAAGTGAGACCCTGAAAAGACCTTAGTTTAAAAGGACCAGGGTCTCCCATTGCATTCTGGGCCATCTCCAGTCATCCTGATGAATATCTGGCCATTGGTTCTGGAGAAGAAAGTAAGGCTAGTGACTTTGCACAGCCCTCCCTCAATCAAATCCAATTCAATTGCAAGTCATATCATCATCTCCCTGATGTCATGATCCTGTTCAAGAACAAAGGAAAAACTACAATCCCAATACAGTAGATGGAAAGCAATGGGGTGAAAAGCATTTATTACTATGTTCCAGGTACTGTGCTAAGAGCTCTATAGATGCAAAGAAAGGCAAAAACAGCCCTTTCCCTCAAGGAACTCACAGTCTAATAGAGGAGATAACATGTAAATGATAATGTACAATCATGACAGAATAGATGGGAAGTAATCTCAGAGGGGAAGGCACTCACAACTGGGGGACCTGGGAAAGGTTTTTTTTTTTCAGGCAGTGGACCTTGAGCTGAGTCTGGAAGGCAGCCAGTGAAACTAAGGGGCCAGGGTGAGTAGAGAGAGCATTGTAAACATGAGGGGCAGCTGGCACAAAGGCATGAAGACGGGAGATATGTTGTGTTTGAGGAACAGCAAGTAACTGATGAAGATGGTGATCCAAGACAATTCCAAAGGACTCAGGATAAAAAATACGATCCACCTCCAGAGAAATAACCAATGAACTCTGAGTGCCGACGAAAGCATTCTTTTTTCCGCTTTATTTTTCTTGCCTTATTTTTTGCAGCATGGCTAATATGGAAATATGATTTGCATGACTTCACATGTATAACTGATATCATATTGCTTGCCTTCTGAAGCAGGGGAAGGAGCGACAGGTCAAAAAAAAGTGAATTTGGTGCTCAATTTTTTTTAAATGAATGGAAGGAAGGAAGGAAGGAAGGAAGGAAGGAAGGAAGGAAGGAAGGAAGGAAGGAAGGAAGGAAGGAAGGAAGGAAGGAAGGAAAACAAGTTTTTAAAAAAGAATAGTAAGCAAGTCACTATGTAAAAATTATAATGTGATGGAGGGGTTGGGTTAGAGAATGAGAGAAAGGGTGATAAAATAAACAAAGACAGGAAAGGTAGGAGGGGCCAGGCTGGGAAGGACTTTCAATGCCAAACAGTAACTGTGGAGGTACCCTCTACATCGGGTAAATTCACATCAAGCAGAGTCCATCAGAAAAGGCTTTAAGGATGAGTCCGCACCCTTGAAGGAAGTGAGAGATTTGAACACAGGAGGAGGAGGAGGTCAGTGAGTGGTGAGCAAATGCAAGAAACCTTTAGAGAACAAAACTTAGGACCAGTAACTAGATTTCCAATTACCCAATGGGGACCCAAGTGGCATGAAGCTGGGCACATTGGTTGGAACCAGATTTTGAAAGGCCTTGAATGCCAGGGTTGGGAACATATCCATTATTCTCTTCCCTAGAGAGTCACAGGAAAGAATGGCTGGTTAGTGAGAGCCCTGTAGGGAATCGTGAAAACTATTCCCTGAAGTGGCTCAGCAAAAAGAGTTTGGATAATTTGATTCAATCCAATTCGCCACTTACTACGTGCTTGGGTCTGTACTGTGCACTCTGGGGGAGAGAGAAATGAGTAAGACACCAACCCTGCCCAGAAAGGCCGACCCAAAATCTCATCAGGAAGATAGAATCAAAATATGTGACATTTCAAAAAGAAAACCAGGTAAAATCAGCCCCACTCGACACCTAGCAGATGGTACTAAGAGTCACTGGACTTCAGAAGAAGGAGAGCTCCCTGTGGGCTGCAGAAATTCAGGAAAAGCCACCCAGAGAAGGGGTTTGAAAAAGCTCACTAGCTCATTATCAGCGGCGGTTATGGAGACCAGTACGGACACATGGAACATGTACCATGTAGGCTTGGCTGGAGCCTTGCCTCTCCAAGACTGGAAATTACATTCAGTGCTCAGGCACTGGAAAGAGCCTTAGATGTATCCAAGCCAATGGGAGCCAGCAATGGCCCTTCAGGAGAGAGGCAGGTGCCCTTGGATTTGAGGAAGAACAAAAGGATGGAGGAAATAGATGAGACTACACTGGAGCCAGCTCAAAGCCCCCAGTGATCAAAACTCAGGATGCTATGCCTGGAAGAGGCTTTAGAACATAAACAGTCAGAACTTAAAGGGGCCTTTGAATAATAGCAACAGTACCCGTTTGCATAGCTATTTAAGACTCATAGAACACTTCAAACACCTTGGAAAATACAAAGTCAGAGAAGGACCATTGAGCAAAGAATACCAGAGGTGATAGGGGCTGAGGAAGGAAGGAAGGAAGGAAGGAAGGAAGGAAGGAAGGAAGGAAGGAAGGAAGGAAGGAAGGAAGGAAGGAAGGAAGGAAGGAAGGAAGGAAGGAAGGAGGGAGGGAGGGAGGGAAGGAGGGAAGGAGGGAAGGAGGGAAGGAGGGAAGGAAGGAAGGAAGGAAGGAAGGAAGGAAGGAAGGAAGGAAGGAAGGAAGGAAGGAAGGAAGGAAGGAAGGAAGGAAGGAGGGAAGGAAGGAAGGAAGGAAGGAAGGAAGGAAGGAAGGAAGGAAGGAAGGAAGGAAGGAAGGAAGGAAAGAAGGAAGGAAAGAAGGAAGGAAAGAAGGAAGGAAGGAAGGAAGGAAGGAAGGAAGGAAGGAAGGAAGGAAGGAAGGAAGGAAGGAAGGAAGGAAGGAAGGAAGAATTTGCTAAGTACTTGTGCTGAGTGCTTTACAAATATTATCTTATTTGATCCTCATAACTGGGAAGTAGGTACTATTATTATCCCCATTTTAAAATTAAGAAAACTGAGTTAGAGATTAAATTACTTACCCAGGGTCACAAAGCTAGTAAATGAATGAAGCTAGATTTTAATTTAGGCCTTCCTCTTCCAGGCCCAACACTCTGTCCACTGTCTAACAGTGACAGTCACAAAGGCCCCTAGAACACAGGATGCTCATACTGGAGGGCCCTTAGAACACAGGATGTCAGAGCTGGGAGAACCCTTCGAACACAGAAGGTCAGAGCTGGAAGGACCCTTAGAACACAGAAGGTCAGAGCTGGAAGAGACCTTAGAACATCAACAGGCCATGAGTTACAGTGGAAACAGCAGCAAATTTCAAGTCAGAGTGCCAGGATTTGAGTCCTTGGTCCTTCTTACCACCAACGTGAGCTTAGCCAAATAACTAAAGCTCTCTGAGCCCCATGTAAAGTGAAGAGGAGGGGAACAGACTAGAAGACCTCTGAGGCCACTTCTGGCTCAGAATCTCTGATCTTAGGAGCCATGAACATAGAACATAGAGTTCAGAGGGATCTTAGAACATATAAATCAGGTATACCACGTACATCAAGTCAATAAGCATTAATTAAGCACCTTCCATGGAGCAGATACTGTGCTAAGTGCCAGTGCTACCAAAAAAAAAAGGTAAAAGACAAATTCTGCTCTCGAGGAGCTCACAGTTTAATGGGGGAGACAACATGCAAATGACTATGTAATATATATAAGGACAAATTTTTTGTTGTTGTTTGGTAGTTTTCAATCATGTCTGACCCTCCATGACCCCATTTGGGGTTTTCTTGGCAGATATACTAGAGGCATTTACCATTGACTTCTCCAGCTCATTTTACAGATGAGGAAACTGAGGCAAGTGGCATTAAGTGACTTGCCCAGGGTCACACAGCTAGAAAGTGTCTGAGGTCAGATTTGAACTTAGGAAGATGAGTCTTCCAGCCTCTGAGCCAACAGAAGGGAGTCAGGAAAGGCTTTTTGCAGAAGGTGCTACCTTAGCTGAGATTTGAAGGAGCCAAGCAAGCCAGGAGGCAAAGACAAGGAGGGAGAGCATGTGAGGCCTAGGAGATCACTTTGTGCCTGGTCCTGGGGAGACAAAGTCAAAACAGAACCAGCCCTGCCCTCAGGGAGTTTATATTCCAGCCACACTAACAGATGGGGTCTGCTTTCTGAGATTACCCCCAGTGCTGTGTCTTGGCCCCCTCACATGGGAGGGAATGGGGGCTAGGGAAGAGGAAAAGGAGGGTAAGAATGGCTGTCATGGTCCTAAAGCAGAGACTTGCTTCAGATGAATTGTTCCAACAAATGGCCTAAGTCCCCCTGGCTTTTATGGTACAAACAATCCTAGACTGAGCCTTAGAAAAAGGCAAAAGAATTATTTGTTCAGCCTTTGCGGCAAGATTGGCCAGATCCATTGGCATTTTTAAACAGTCCATCCATTTCTAAATCTCCTCCTCTCCCCACCCTGGATCTTGGCACTATAGGAAACCAGCCTTGGAGAAGGAGATTGTGTGACCAAGGGTCATTGCCAGCTTCAAGAGACATTAGAAGCCATCTTGCCCAGCCGCCTCCATTTGGTTGGTTGGTGGTTGGCCTTTGTTCTGGAAGGGGACCAAAATGGCATCACTATGTCGGGGACCAAGGTGCAGTGTGTCCGACTGTGACCAATCAGGAGACTCTACCACAGGCCAGGCACGGAGAGTCCTCATGAGTATCTGGAGGGGAGACGTCTCTAAGTTTGCACATCTCACGTTCCTTTGAGCTGCTGCCATGCTGCTTTGCTCACAGAGCACGGCACCTTCTCTGATGAGGGCACGCCATGCTGGGCGGTCCTGTGCCAGTGTCTCCATGTCACACAATCCATTCCAAAGTTCTTCAGAGAGACCTTCAGAGCGTCCTCAGGTGGCTTCTTCTATAAGTGCGTGCCTTGTGTGAGTTCTCCATAAAATAGCCTTTTAGACAAACAGTGCTGGACACACAGTAGGTGCTTATTTAATGCTTGTTAGTTTGAACAACAATCAAATTGGATTGGATTGAAAGGGAAGACTCATTTGCCATCTGTTTAGAGGAAGGAAGTGTATCCAAAAATGACAGTGATAAGAAAACAAAAAACATCCCAAAACCATTTTCCCTACACACACACACACACACACACACTGTTGCCACTTTGTCCAGACATAGAATCACAGATTTAGACTTCAAAGGGATCTTGGAGGCCATCCAATCCAAAATATGTATTTTCCAGATTAGCATACTGAGGCAAAGGGAGGATAGTGATTTTCCTATGACCGTAGAATTCACAAGTACTTACGGAATGATTTGGTTTCAGGTCTTCCCGACCCCAAGTCCAGGAAGTAGCTACCACGCATCTATTTCCCCTACTCCATAACAAGCCTTCAGATATTTGGAGACAGCGTTCCTTCCTCCTTCCTCTAAATTCTCTCTTCTCCTTGCTAAACAATCCTACTTCTTTCACATGTTCTCCCTATGAGATAATTTCCAGGTCCTTTATCACCTTAGTCACCTCCCTAGGCCTCAGTTTCCTTGCCTGTAAAATAAGCTGGTATCTCTGACACCCTAAAAAGATTCATCAGATGAACTTGGCTCTTCTAAGCAGTGCGTGGATCTAAGACAACTCCAAAAGACTGACGATGGAAAATGCTATCTACGTTGAGAGAAAGAACTTTGGAGTCTGGATGCAGATGGAAGCAGACTATTTGCTCTCCTTTTCTTTGGTTGTTTTGTTTCTTCTTCCTCGTGGTTCCTCCCATTGGTTCTAATTCTTCTTTACAACATGACTAATGTGAAAATATGCTTCATATGAATGAATAAGCAGAGCTTATATCAGATTGCAATGCAGTCTGAGGGAGATGGAGGAGAGGGTGGGAAAGAAAATTCAAAACTCAAAATATTATGGAAGTGAATGTTGAAAACTAAAAATAAATAAATGGTACACACACACACACACACACACACACACACACACGAAGATTCATTAGAAAATCCTTGGGGAAAGATGAGTCAGAGTATGAGAGTGCATCATGGGAGGGATTAACCAGGGGAGAGGCATAATCCCTGCTCTAGGAGACCTCCCCTTAGGGTACTCCTAGTCTGATGGAGAAACATTTCTGGTGCTAATGAGGTCTTCATTCTGAATGGGAAGTCAGAGCCCCAGCCCGCAAGAGCTCCTAGTCCCGTTGAGGCAAGTAGGGAGAAACAGTCAAACCGTCTCTAACTGAGGGTAGAGGATGCTTCAGAGGGAGAAGACAGTCCCAGAAGTAAGAGAGCTGCCAGTCTGATGGGGAAACACTCTAATGTGATGGGGGAGGCCAGGACTGGCAGCAGCAGGCTGAAGGCAGATGTCAGTAATGGTCTCCAGTCTCCAGGCTGCAGAAGCCTCGCTCAGCCTTGAGGCTTCGAGGCCATTCCAGCCAATTCTGCAAAGAGCTCCAAGCAGCACTAAGTGGGCCTTCCGGCGGCTCCCTCAGAGCGGAGAGCAGCGAAATTGGACGGTAATGTGTTGTCGTTCAAATATTTCAGCTGAAGCCAGGGTGAATTATGATGCCGTCCCGCTCGATTCGGGGGAACATCTTTCATAAGAGCTGTGTCTCAGGAACACTTTCAGGAGGAAAATAATAAATAATCGCCCAGGGGGACAGGCAATGAAGAGCTCCTGGCCTCAGGGAGAAAGGCGGAGGAGAGCATGCTGGTGGAGGGGCCTCTGGGGGCCAGGGGCCTTCATCAGACAAGCGAAGGATTCATCGTAGGCTGTCAGAACAGGAAAGGTGCCCTGACCTTAGGAAACGAAACATCTGGGGAGGAAGGTGCCTTAGAATACAGAATGTCAGGGCTGGGAGGGTCCTTAGACTATAGAATGACTAGACTGGAAAGGCCTTTAGGACATCAAATGTCCTCTCAAGAGCATGGAGGGCCCTTAGAACAGGGAATGTCAGAGCTGGGAGGGCCCTTAGAACACAGGATGTCAGAGCTGGGAGGGCCTTAGAACACAGGATGTCAGAGCTGGGAGGGCCTTAGAACACTGGAGGTCAGAGCTGGGAGGGCCTTAGAACACTGGAGGTCAGAGCCTGGAGGGCCCTTAGAACACAGGATGTCAGAGCTGGGAGGGCCTTAGAACTGCTGCCTGGAAAGGTCCTTAGAACATAGAATGCCAGGGCAAGGATGTCAGTACTGCAAAGAACCTTAGAATATAAAAAGGAAGGACTGGGGCCATGGCAGGTGGGGAGACAGAGTTCCTTGGGGCATCAAATGCCAAAAATGATAGGACTCTTGGAAGGCAGAATGTCAGAGCTCAAAGAGCTATTAGACATCACCTCCTTATTTTGTCACTGAGGCATCTGAGGCCCAGAGAAAGGGAGGGAGGCATCTTCTGAGAGGTCCCCACAGTAAGGTGCCCTGGTGTCCTGACAGACCATTGGGGCATTTTTCAGCCTGTTGACTCTGGCTGGCCCCACCTAAGATGTGACTCAGACAGGCTGGTTACTGCTGGACAAAGCATTGACCTTCCCTTGACCTCGCCTGGGTGATCACCTCTAAGGTGGTTGCTGGAGAAGGGTTTCTTGGTCAGGTATGGGTTGGACCAGCTGCCCTGTGAAGTTCCTTCCTCTGACACCTTGATCTGTAGGGTAGCTATGTGGTCCAGTGGCTAGAACTCACGAGCTGGAGTCAGGAAGGCTTAAGTTTCAATTCAGCCTCAGTTTCTTACTAGCTGTATGGCCCTGGGAAAGTCACTTAATTGCTGCCTCAGTTTCCTCCACTTTTCAGGGAAGGAGATAATGGTTCCTACTTCCCAGATTTGTTATTAAAATCAAAGGAAATAGTTGTAAATTCCTATGCACAAGACTCAGGAGCATAGTAGGTGCACAGTGGTCGTATCTGACTCTTCATGACCCCATTTGGGGAATTCTTGGCAGAGATACTGGAGGAAATTACCATTTCCTTCTCCAGCTCATTTGACAGATGAGGAAGCTGAGGCAAAAACCAAGGTAAGTGACTTGCTCAGGGTCACACATCTAGTAAGTGTCTGAGGCTAGATTTAAGGTCTTCCTGACTCCAGTTCTACTGCACTGCACCACCCAAGCCCTGATTACCTATTAGACATGTCTAACTGGATGTCCCGCAGACATCTTGAGCTCAACTGAACTAATTATCTTTCCCCCAAACCTTCCCTCTTTCCAGAACTTCCGGATTACTATTGATGACACCACCGTCCCCCTAGTCCCCAACCTAGGTGTCACTCTCACCTCCCAGACCCAATTTGTTGCCAAGTCCTTTCCACTCTACCTCCATAACATCTGTCTTACGTGTCCCCTCTTCATCAGCCTGGTGCAGACCATCATCCCCTCACTCCTGGACTGTTGTATAGCCTGCTAGCTGGTCTTTCTGCCTGAAGTCTCTTCCCCTCTCCAGTCCATCCTTCACGCACCCCTCAGAGTAATCTTCCTAAAGCACAGATCTAACCGTATCACACACATCCACCTCCCCTCCCCCATTTAATCAACCCTGGTGACTGTCACCTACAGGATCTAATATAAAATACTCTCTTTAAAGACCTTCATAGCCTGCCCCTTCACCCCCAACTTTTCAGTCTCCTTACACCTTACTCATCTCCAGACCAGTGACTCCGGGCATTTCCTCTGGCTGTGACCCCTGCCTGGCACACCCTCCGTCCTCACTTCTGCCTCCTGGCTTCCCAGGTAAAACCCCACCTTCTACCGGGAGCCTTTCCCAATCCTTTGTGTCGGTGGCTTACCTCTAACCATTACTTGCAGCTTATCCCGTCTGTAGCATTTGTGCAGTGTTTACATGCATGTTGTCTCCCCTCTCGAGACTGGAAGCTCCAGGAACCATCTCTGGTCTTTCTTTGCATCCCCAGCACTTAACACAGAGCCAGGCACACAGTAGGAGCATACTACATGCTTGGTGACTGACTGACGAAGTGGTCAGGCGAGGCGTCCTCAGAGGTTCCTTACTGTACTCGATTTTAATGCTATAAATCCTTAATCAGTTGTTGCTGGCTTATCTCTGTTATGCACAGCAACGAAAAGCTATCCCAGTTTATATGTAGAACTACAAGAGTCATTGGAGTTCACCCCATCCAAGGCCCTCCTACACAGTGGCTGATAGATTTGCCTAAGGTCCCACCAGTAGCAGTGTCCAAGCTCCGAAGCAGATTCAGAGTGAGATTCCTCCTAGCATGAATCAGCGTGTGTGGAGGAAACACTCATTTGGAGCAGGACTATAGCTCCTGGGCAACTCATTTCACAACCCTGAACCTCAGTTTCCCCATCTTTGAAATGGAAATAATAATGTTTGAATTCTCTGCTTCGCAAAACAGAACGAATGCTGGATTTGGACTCAGAAGATTTGGGTTCTGAGTGCGGTGACCTCCTCACACAAATTCCTCACTCTCTAGGACTCAGTTTCCTCCTCTATTAAATGAGAATGATCTCTATTGTCTCAATAATTCTGTATTCTAAAGTTCCTCCCAACTCAGTCATTCCATGTTCTGAGGTCCTATCCCACTCTGACATTCTGAGTTCCCTTTCCAGTTCTGACATTCCATGTTCTAAGGTTCTTCCCATCCCTAATGTCCTTTCTTCTAGTGACCCTTCAAACTGTGACATTCTGAGTTCTAAGGTTCCTTTCCAGCTCTGACATTCTATAT
>NW_027187400.1:16281741-16334095 GCF_028583685.1 Petaurus breviceps papuanus
TGACATTCTGAGTTCTAAGGTTCCTTTCCAGCTCTGACATTCTATATTCTAAGGCCCTTCCCAACTCTGACATTCCACGTTCTAAGGTTCTTCCCAGCTCTAATGTCCTCTCTTCTAGTGACCCTTCAAGCTCTGACATTATGTATTCCATGGTTCCTCTCAGCTCAGACATTCTATATTCTAAGACCCCTCCAATCTCTGACATTCTATGTTCCCAGGCCCCTTCCAGCTTGGACATTTTCTATTTTAAAGCCCTTTCAAACTCTGCCATTCTATGATCCTGTGAAGGGTCATCTCATCCAGCCTGTGAAGAACAGACAGAAGGGGAATGAGGGAAGGGTCCGGGCTGACCCTGCTTCTCTCTGGATGCAGAAGAAGACACACCCTCTCTTGATGTCTCAGTCCCTCTTGCCTTCCCTTGGCTCATCCTTGCTGGTACCAGGCTGGGGCTGATAGGCAAGAAGCTGGTGAGAGTTTCATTGGAGTCAAGCAATCAGACAAGCCAGTTTGACCTTCTCTGCTCCTGAAGGTAATTATGGTTATCCCAGATAATGGCTCTGAAATAACTCTGTGTCATTAGGTACATCCCAGACATTCTGCCCATTTGTCTGTGAAGGGCCTCAGCCGGGAGCTTGGGGATATGATTGAACGGTTCGCTTATTTTGATTTTCTCTGTCCCACCCTGCTGTTCACTGCCAGTTTAACCCTTTTCATTCAGTTCACTTCAGTTCCGTAAGCCTACAACCAAGTTCCTGAACTATGCTTAGGCTTCAAGGATACAAAGTCAAAACGATATAGTGCCTACCTTCAAGAAGCTTACATTCTCCTAGGGAGAAAAACAGGTACACAGATAAGTATGTTGAGAAATAGTTTGGTGTGCCAGAAAGACTGCTGGCTTTGGAGCCAAAGGCCATGGGTTCAAATCCTGCCTGTACTGACTTGTATGAACTAGGGCAATGTACTTAACCTCTGTGGTTCAGCTTTCTCATCTATAAAATGGGGGTTTTGATTTGATGGCTTTTAAACTCATTCCTAGTTCTAAATCTATGATGTCATGATGCTAAATCCTCACCCCATTTGGGGTTTTCCTGACAGAGATACTGGAGTAATTTGCCATTCCCTTCTCCAGCTCATTTTACAGAGGAGGAAACGGAGGCAAACAGAGGCACACAGCAAGTAAGTATCTGAGGCCAGATTAGAACTCAGCCCTTCCTGACTCTAGGCTTGGTTTCTATCCAATGTACCACATAATCAAAGCTTGATGCAATGGAAACGGTGCTAGATTTGGCATCAGAGCATTTGGGCTGGAATACCGTCTCTGTCATTTACTATGTGTGTGACCTCTCTGGGTCTCAGTTCTTCATCTGGGTGGGACAAATGGACCTTGTGACTCCTCAGGCCCCTTTCAGCTCTAGCATAATGATCCTGGGAGAGCCAACAGCCTCAGAGCTCTGGGTCTCTGAACCCATGAGTCTAACACCAGGAAATTTTGGGAAAGGGGCCTCACTAGCAGCAGGGATCAAGATCAGCCTGAGGCAGTAAGAGCTGACCCTTGAAGGGGAATAGGAATTCTGGGAGGGGGAGGGGGTAGAGCCCATGGAAAAGAATGAAGACAGGACATGAAGGAGCTCTTGTAGTCAGACTTAACTCCCTGAAATAAAGGACCTGGGCACATGAGCACAGGGCTGGGCAGAGGGGGAGGAAAGGCTGGCAGGATCAATTCAATCAATCAGTACTGATTGGTAGCATCACAGGACCTGGAACCAAGAAGGCCTCCTTCAGCTGGTTACTAGCCATGTGACCCTGGGCAAGTCACTTGCTCCGCTGATATTCAGTTTCCTCATCTATAAAATAGGAATAATAATATTCCCTACCTCATAGAGATACAATCTTCCCTGAATATATGCTCTCAACTCCAATCTCTGAAGATTCCCTAGCACCAATCCAACCTGGGTTTTCCATTTGCACTTACTTATCTCCTGACAACTCTTCCCATGCATATGTTTGCTTAACCTATATACATATACATCTAGACGGTTATGTGTGTATATATATATGTATATAAATATGTTTCTATCCAGGCTAAGTAAAAATCTTCATGGGAAGTATGTGTGGAAGAGAGAGACAGAGACAGAGAGAGAGGGAGAGAGAGACAGAGAGAAAGAGACAGAGAGGAGGGGGAGAGAGAAAGAAATAGAGAGAAACAGAGAGAGGAGAGAGGAAGAGACAGAGACAAGGAGAGAAGGAGGGTGATGTTGCCAGTACTGGGAACAGAGCCTGTGTCTGGTTCTACACATTCCCTCCAAACCTTTGAATTTTATTGGTTCCCCTCCCAAACCCTGGCCAGTTCTGACATGTTACCACAGTCAAGGCCAGAGTCCATCTCATACCCTTTTGACCAAACTGACCCCACCTAAGAGGCAGGATGATATACTAGATGGAGCACAGGACCTAGAATCAAGATGACCTGCGTACAAATCCTGCTTCAGATGCTTATTAGTTGTATGGTCCTGGACAAGTCACCTCTCCTCTCTGGGTCTCAGTTTCCCCCTCTGTCAAATGAGGGGGTTCGACTCAATGACCTCCAAAGTCCCTTCCAACTCTGAGTCTACGATGATCAGGCTATGGACCCAAATGTTGCTGATGACAATAAATAGTAAGGAAAATACACCTCTTCCGTGTACCACATTCAGAACTGAATGCACCTTAACCTGTTTTCCTAGCAGGCACTGTACCATTCACACTATCCACACTTTTTGGCCCATCCCACTTTGTGTACAAGTACATGCATTTGCCAATTACTGACTTTTTACATTGGCCCAGACATATTCTAATAGCCAATTGACTGGCAGCTAGATGGTTAAGTGGATAGAGTTCTACTCCTGGAGTCAGGAAGATCTGAGTTCAAAGCTGGCCTCGGACTCTTCCTGTGTGACCCTGGGCAAGTCACTTAACCTTAATCCACTGGAGAGGATAATGGCAAATGACTCTCATGTCTTTGCTAAGAAAAACCCATAACAGGGTCACAAAGAGTGAGACATGACTGAGCAGCCCCAACACCTTACCCTGGCCCAGACAGACCCTAATGGCCTATTGACTAGTGCTGGATTTGGTCATAATAGATAAATAGAAGAGGCCTGAGCTGATGGCACAGAGGATTATTAACATCCAGGCAGCACAGACAAGAAAAAGAAGCAATGGTTTTTCCATTATAAACTGAAATCTCCATTCAGCACCTTGTATCTCCTTCAATTATCTTTATTATACCTTTTCATTATGTACTTTAAAAATGCCTCCTTGCTCTGGATGAGTTGTAAGTCTGGCAGACCTCTGAGAAGCAGGTTGGGGAGGGGAGGAGGGAGGGTCAGGAGAGGTCCCAGAGTCTGGGACCACTTGGCAGCCAGGAGAGGGAGGCCAGGCATGGCCAAGCTGCCAGCTCAGAAGCCCCGGGACAATGGGAGCATCTCTGCTGCCTCCTCCAGGAAGTTCTCCTGGTTCTAGATCCTCCCAGCTCAGGTAGCTAATACAGTATATAATACATGGCTTTTCCCACACATTTCCCCATCAGAAAGTTTTCTGTATAAGACTGTTGTTGTTGCTGTTTGTACTTTGTTCTTGAAGTGGAGACCATGACATCGGGGAGGTGATGCCATGACATGCAAGTGAATTGGGTTTAAGTGAGGAAGGGCTGTGCAAAATCACCAGCCTCACTTTCTCCTCTGGAACCACCTGGGCCTAGTGCCATGATATATATCAGGATGATTGGAGATGACCCCAGATTTAGTGGGAGACTTTGGTCTTTTTAAGCTAAGGTCTTTCCCAGGTCTCAGTTTGACTGAGGCAATGCCCATTCAGTGATTAAGGCTAGGGAAGAAATGAGACAAAGAAGGCCCCCTTACCTAGTCAAAAAAAATCAGCCTGGGAGGGAAAGACCCTCACGGTTTCTGACATCAGACCAGAAGCTCCACGAAGGCAGGGATTATGTCTTCCCCATCATACAGAAGGTTTTCTGACCTCAAGGACTGTGGTCATCAGAGTAGGAACTCCAGAGGAGGAGGACAGGGTGTCCCCCCTCAGACTAAAGGTCCAGGGGAGAAGGGCTAAATTTCCTCATAAGACAGGAAGTTCCCCAAGGGCAAGAACTGACTCCTTCATAAGACCAAAGGTAAGGATGTGCCCAGGAGCTGCTAAAAGTTATGGGATTTTATCATCCCCATATTATGGAACGCTTTCAGAAGGCAAGGACTACCTTCTCTAGGAGATTGGAAGCTTCCCCAGGGCAGGGACAGTTTCTCCCCACCTCCCTCTTTTAAATTGGGAGTTCTCTTATGAAAGGAACTGTTTCTTTTCTCCTTAGACTTTGAGCTTCCTAGGGAAAAAGATTGGTTTTGCACCATAGACTAGAAACTCCCTGAGGGCAGGGGCTGTCTTTTCATATGGATATAGATGTGAAATAGATATGAATATCCATATATAATAAATACATACAACAAATGTCTATATCTATATATACATATGCACACATATCTATGTATATGTATATATGCACACACATGCTTACACTTTCTTCTGCCCTACCCAATGTCCTTTGGAGAACTCCCTCCACAGGGAGAACTCCATACAAGCACATGACTGAATAAATCCATTCTGGATAGAAGACAGAGGTCAAACTTCCCTTGGTATCCTTGGTAGATTCAATTTCCCTGGATCCAACTTGCTCCATCATTTGGTACAAAAAGGCATTTATCTTTGGCATGATGTAGTGAGAAGAGCATTTGGTTGAGTCAGAGAACCTGGCCTGAAATCACACCTCTGCCCCTTAAATCCTGAAGGTCCTCAGGTCAGGCCATTACTCCCGTCTGGGCCTCACTTTGCTCATTTTTAAAATGGGAGTGGAAGGAGTGCCTGAAGTACATGACCTGTGAGGTCCTTTCCAATTCAAAGTCCTGATGGCCAATTCTTCTGGGGATCCAGGAGAAATCTGTGTTGTTTTGTTAGTTGGTTGATTTTTTACATCATTCAAAGAGCAGAAAGACAGAAGACTTCTCCCCATCCCCACCATACACACTTTGGGGGAAGAGGCCAAAGGAGGCTAGGCCAGAGGGCAATGTGCAGGGCTTCACCTCCCTGCTGCTCCTACACAGTCCTTGAAAATGCCCAACTTCATCGGCTCTCTCCCTTCCCCCTCACAGACCCTAAGTTCTAATTTCTGCCTCAGATGCCCTTTGACTATGTGGCCTTGGACAGGCTGCTCAAAGCATCTGAACTTCAGAGACCCCTGCTAGGGAAAGGTCACTGAAGGGAATGCCCTTGACCATTTCAGTTCAACTCCATCCACCTGTTAGTAAGCACAGGACTAGGAGATGAGGGATCCACAGAGAAAGCAAATCAGTCCCTCCTCTGTAGACCCATTCCAAATTAGAGTAGGAAGAAAACTGAGGAGGAAGATGAAAAAAGAGAACTCAGAAGGACAGGGAAACCTGAGAAGAGCCAACAAAATGTCTGAGAAACAGAAATGAGAATCAAGTCATGTCAGGCATGGGGTGAGGCAGGAGACAGAGGACAAGTTCAGTAGCCCAATTCAGCTAGAATATAAAAGCTCATGAAGGAGAGTAGAAGAAAAGGAGTCTGGAGGGCCTTGAATGCCAGGCTAGGGATTTAGGCTTTCATCTTTGAAAAAATGGAGATTCACTTAATTAATGAACAAGAGAGAGACTGGGCTTTTCCATTAAGTTTGCCAGCTTCTGGTAAGCTCAGAGAAGACAGAGCCGAGGTTTGTCTAATTAATTAACATGGGCCAGTGTGACATATTGTATAGAGCTCTGGAAGCTGAGGGTCCAAATCTCACCACAGGCACTTCTAGTTGTGTCACCCAGGAAAAGTCATTTCCACTCACACAAAATGAAGGGGTTGAATTCCAGGGCCTTGAAGGCATTTTCCTGCTTTGAATCTATGATCCTTTCAAAATTACTCAGGAACAGCAAAGCTATCAGTACAATAAACTAACTATAATGCTAGTATATTGTAATTTAGTTTACTAACAGTGAACTAAAAAGTACAAACCCTTGGGATCCAGACTTGGGTCTGTCACTGGACAAGCTATTCATGGCTACAGTTTACTTATCCGGAAAATGAAAGGTTGGCCCCTAAAGTGCCTTCCTTAGCATTCTAGATTCTAAGATCCCATGCCCTATGGTTTCTCCCAATCTTAATATTCTTCTAAGGGCCCTCCCAACTCTGAGATTGTATGTTCTAAGGGCCCTCCTGGCTCTGACATTGTGATCTCTGACATCCTGTGTTCTAAGGGCCTCCCATTTCTGATATCCTTTGTTCTAAGGCCCTCCCAGCTCTGACATTCTATGTTCTAAGGGCCCTCCCAGCTCTAACATCCTGTGTTCTAAGGGCCCTCCCAGCCCTGACATCCTGTGCTCTAAGAACCTCCCAGTTCTGATATCCTGTGTTCTAAGGGCCCTCCCAGCTCTGACATCCTGTGTTCTAAGGCCCTCCCAGCTCTGACATTCTATGTTCTAAGGACCCTCCTTGTTCTGACATCCTGTGTTCTAATGGTGCCCCAGCTGTGATGTTCCAGGTTCTTAGTAAGGCCTCTGGCATCTCTGACATTCTATGCCCTAATGTTGTGTTCTTGTTTGCTTCTTGCTCTATCCCTCTAAGTCCTGACATTCCCTGGTTCTAGTCGTGTGGAGCCCTGGGACATCATCCATCACCCCACACAGCATGCTATCATGAGGCTTAGTGAAAATGCCTGAAAGAGGCATGTCGGAGATGTCCCTTTCAGACCAAGAACTCCAAAGCATTTTGCAAACACAACTTGAGCTTCCCCAAACCCGAGGCAATTGGGGTTAATGTCTTGGTTTTATCAGTGGAAACTTGAAACAGACAAAGCAGAGTGATTAGCTTTATGCTCCTCTATAGGGCTGTGTGAGCCCCTGGGAACAGAGCATCTCATGTTCCTGCTCTCCCTGAGAGACAGCCCCTCAACATCCTGGGAAGCTGTAATGCGAATGTAAATTTTAAAGATCTTCCCTGCCCCTAGGCTAAAATGCACCAGAAGCCTGGGGAGGGAGGCTTGTTTTTCAGTAGATACTTTTTGATTGGCCAGTGGGTCAATAAGGTTGTTACATTCTCTGAGCCAGGAGAAGGCTACATAAGCCCTGATGTGTAGCTTTGTTTTGGGACTCACTTTGAGAAGTGTTCTGTGATTTGATCTGAATTCTGGGAAGCCGTTGTTGAGAGTCCCCCGGCTTTGAAAAACCCAGAATGTGGAAACCCAGATGTTGACTGGGTATGGATGTAATGGTTGGACAATTTGGAAATCTGTCTACTTGATGTTTCTGTCTTGATAATTATGCCTGTATACTTTGAGGTTCAGGGTGCTGACCTTTTCTCCTGAACAAGGTAAACGATATATGTCTGATGGATTAACTTGTTAATTAAGCTTGTTAACCCATTTTGAGTTGCTTTCCTTTAACAAAGCAGATCCAAGAACCTGTGGTAGCTGCAAACCCTGAGGACGCTTGGGGTGCTTGCTGCTACAGAAGCCAGGCCTGGAGTCTCTGCTTTGGACATTGTGTCCTGCAGATTTGGAGCCTGGTGCCAATTCCTCAGGAGTCCCTCCCCTCCCCCCCCCCCGACCCCCTCTGACCGGAGTTCAGATAACAGCAACACGGAAGGGATGGTTTTGAGCTGTAAGGAGACTCAGAGATCAGCTGCTCAGTGCCTTCATTTTTTAAATTTATTTCTTCTTTACTTGTTAATTCCCAAGTATTTATTCCTTTCCCTCTCACTCCCTTGTCCTTAATCACAATTAAACCAGGAAAAAGGGAAAAAAACACAAGTAACAACTATTCCTAGGGAAACAAAGCAAATTCCCTCTCTGGCCATGTCCAGAAATGTATGTCTCATTCTGCACCTTGAGGCCAACGCCTCTCTGCCACATGGTGGGGAGCAGGTGTCAGCTTTCCTGAAATTATCCAACCCCTTCCATTTACAGGTGAAAAAATAGATGCCCAGAGAAGTCAAGTGATTTGTGAAATGCAGTAAGAGAACCAGGATTCAAAATCAAATGATCTGACTCTAATTCAATGCCATTCTCACCCCTACACACACCCCATTCTGATCCCAATAATCAAGAGAAAAATCTTTATCTTCTCCTATCTAGTGAGTTACATTCAGGCAACAAGCATTGTCAGCTGGGCCAGGAGTCAGGGAGACCCGAGTTCAAGTCCACCCTCAGATTGTGTGACCCTGCGCCAGTCACTTCACCTCTGTGTGCCTAAGTTTCCTCAAGGGTAATATGGGGACAATAATAACACCTACCTCAGGGATGTGGTAATGAGCAAATGTCTGTAAAGCACAGCACCATATTTGGCACATAGTAGGTAAATGTTTATTTTCTATTAAGCACTTTCTATGTTCCAGATACTGTGCTAAGTGCTGTGGATATGAAAACAGCCAAACCAAAACAGCCACTTCCCTCAAGGAGCTTATAGTCTAATGGGGGACCAACCACGCAAACTATGTAGACACAAGTCTCACACCATGGAAATGGGAGGCCCTCTCAGAGAGGAGGGGGACAGCCAAGGTCTCCGGCAGAAGGCGAGATTGAGTCTTGAAGGAAGACGGTGAGGAGAGCATTCCAGACCTGGGGGGAACAGACAGTTCAAAGGCAAAGAGTCAGAATTAGGAGATGGAAAACTGTGGGGGACCAGTATGGCTGGATCAACCAGGGACCTGGATGGGAGGAACGTCTACCAAAATCAGAAAGGTAGGAGATGACCAGGTTGTGAAGGGTTTTAAATGTCAGGCAGAGGATTTTCTATCTGACAGTGGAGCCCCACTGGTGTTTAATGAATTGGGGGGAGTGGGGGTGACATGGTAGGAAGATCTGAGAGAAGGATGGATTGGAGTGGAATAAAACTTGAAGTAGGTGGGCAGAGCCCCATCCACTCCCCCCACTAAGGGGCCAGGCAGAGTGGGAGAGTGGGGCAGGGTTAGGCCCTCCCTTGCCCACAGGTGTCCCTTGCATTCCCCATGCCTTCCTGGCCTTGTGTTAGCCTTCCTCCAGGGGCAAGAAGCTAGAATCCTGTTAGTACAACTGAGCAGAGATGTGTTTCATGGATATATCAGAACAGAGGTGTGCTGAGATCTCATACATGTCTGAAATTCTGTCATTCTGACTGTCAGCACAAGAAGGGAAGTGTAGATGGAATCTGCTTACGGTCTTATCTGGGCTTTTCCCCCACTGGTACATGCTGGAAGCAGTTCAGGCTGTATCCCAGATCACAGCCCCCGGAGAACATCCCTCCTTACCAGAGAAAGGCCCCCCAACACCCCACCTTCATATCAAATAACATCGATGCTGCCACTCTTTACTTCCCAGCCCCAATGGGCCTATTCTCCAGCACCCACCATGATGCTGGCACTCAGTCATTTCTCTATGTCTGACTCTCCATGACCCCATTTCTTGGCAAAAATACTGGAGTGGTTTGCCATTTCCTTCTCCAGCTAATATTACAGATGAGGAAACTGAGGCAAATAGAGATTAAGTGACTTGCCCAGGGTCACACAGGTAGTGAGTGTCTAAGGCTGAATTTGAACTCAGGAATATGAGTCTTTGGGACTACAGGCCTGACAAAACTATCCACTGAATGTCCTAGCTGCCCCAAGTAGGACGAACATATTGTACATTTTGTGTGTGTGATGTACATTGTACATCAAATGTATTGTTACTGAGCTTACTCACTACCAAGATGGGGTAATCATGGAAGGCTCCCTGGAGGAAGGGAGCTTTGAGCTAGGCCTTGAAGAAAGGAGAGCCTTTCAGGTGGGTCCCAGTGGTTTTTGCACCATTTTCTGTACTCAGCTAGATTTCCAAGCACCAATTCTATTCACCCAACTCGTCCCTAAGACCAACGAGCAGACTTATCCCCATCCCATCCACACTCCAATTTTTCACAGGCTTTCCCAGGGCCGGATCCTGAATTTTTATGTCTGAACAGTCATTTGGCCCATTAAAAGAATAATTTAATTAACTCTAGGAAATGTAATTAATTTTAATTGTTCATGATAATTCATTGTTTAATACGATATTAATAATTATTAAAATCCCAGGGCCCAGTAAATGTCCTATAATAGGATAATTAAACACTTATGCAGGAGACACTTCATTCTCAAGAGCTTCCAAATCACTTTGGACTTCAAAGGAAAACTTTATTCAGTCCCTCCTGCAGCAGAGAGGTCAAGGAGTGGGTGCAGAGGGGCAGAGAGGGAAGGCATGAGGCCCAAAGTCACACAGCAGGGATCAGAGACAGGCCAGACCCCCCAGAACGGCATTCCCAGGGCCGGGCTCCAGGATTTTCGATCACAGAAGCCTACAATTCTGCAGGAAGAGGGAATGTCAAAGATCAGTATTTACTCCTATTACAGAATAGGCAACTGAGGCCCTCAGATGGGCATGATGGGCATCTCAAGTCACAGAGTCCGTCTCTTAGGCGGGTGTTTTCTATGTGCAGTGACCTGCGCCAGGCATTATGGGGAATCAGAAAGAAGGGTAAGACAAGAGTTCCTAATTTTAAGCAGTTAGGATCTAGTTCCAGAAAAAAGACTCCCTCTGACCTGGGAGTCAGGCGTGCACTAGGTTGGGTGATGCTGGTAGTACCTGCTAGGCCCCACATTTCTTAACAAATAATGATAATATTTTAACAATAATGGTTGACATTTACATGGCACTCCAGAGGACTTAAAGAGGCTCCGTGTATCCCTCGCTCAATGGATCCTGATGCCAACCAGAGAAGTAGACCATCTGACCACTATGATTAACCTCAGCTTTCCAAAGGGGGAAACTGAGGCTCAAGAGGCAAGCAGTAATGCTTTACTGAAAACAACAAGAGGTAGAAGGAGAACCCAGGTTCAAGAGCTGGTTCAGAGTCTTGGGTGACACAGTTGATAGAGTCATGGACCTGGCATCAGGAAGACATTTACTAGTTCGGTAACCCTGGCCAAGTCACTTAACTTCAGTTTCCTTATCTGTAAAATATAATAGCACCTCCCTCTCAGGCTTGTTGTGAGGATGAAATAAGGTAATGTTTGTAAAGTGCGTTTCAGACCTTAAAGAGTAATAGCTATCATCACCATCACCATGACCACCACCATCATCACCATCATCACCATGACCATCATCACCATCACTACCATCATCATCACCAGCACCATCATCATCATCACCATGACCACCACCATCACACCATCACCATCACCATCATCATCACCATCATCACCACCACCACCATCATCATCATCATCATCACCATGACCACCACCATCACCACCATCATCATCACCATCATCATCATCATGATCACCACCATCACCACCATCATCACCATCATCATCATCATCATCACCATCATCATCACCATGACCATCATCACCACCAGCACCATCATCATCACCATGACCACCACCATCATCAGCATCATCATCACCACAATCATCATCACCATCATCACTACCACCATCATCATCACCACAATCGTCATCATCACCATTATTATTGTTGTTGCTGTTATTATTATTACATTATACTATATTTCCAAGTTCCTCTGCTGGTCTGACCTTTTAAATCACAATATTCATCTCTTTGGAAAATTCTCTGTTCTAAGGGCCCTCCCAGCTCTGAAATCCCATATTCTAAGGTTCCTTCCAGCTGTGATTTCCCTGTTCTAAGGACCCTCCCAGCTCTGACATTCTGTTCCTTCTACCTCAGTTGGTCTATTTTCCAAGGATCTTTATTAAATTCTATGCATTAAGATTCCTTCCAACTCTGGTATTCCATATTCTTAGCTCCCTTCCATAAACAGAACATAAGTAACTCCCACATATATAGTACTTTAAGTTTTCTAAAGGACTTCCTTTTAGTAACCTTGGTGAGATACATAGTATAATTCACAGATTACAGAGGAAGAGACAGCCATGTCAAGGTCAAGCATTTTGCTCTTGGTCACATTTCTAGTTAGTAACAGAATCAGAATTTGAACCTAGGACATCGGACACTATTGTTGTCAATAACAGAACAATCCTTTTTTCCACTATCACCACACTCTTCCTTTCAAACCTTGGCCACATTTGGAGTTGATTGCCCAGTTCCTGCCATGCCTACTTACTGTTTTAACATTAGAGAAGAGGAAAGCTGAGCATAATCTTGCATGCACCCAAATTTTGAAAAAGCAGATTTCAAGGAAGGATAGGATCCCATGAATTATCAAAAATGTACGTATTATTCATTTGCTATGTTCCTAGCACTGTGCTAAACTCCAGGGATACAAGTCCTGATGCAATGGGGGACCGGCTAATGAAGGGTCAGTCCTTGGATCATGCACATTTCTCTCTGCTTGGTGCCAGCAAGGCTTGGTGAGCCTGCTTCTGGAGATGCCTGATGGATCAGCCTCTCGGTGGGTGTCCCCTGGATCTTTCCTGTTGGTTCAGAGATAAAAAGCCTTTTAATTGGCTGCTGAGCCAGAACTGAGCATTCATCCAAAGGTTTAAACATATGTACTTTCTCTTCTCTGGTGGCTTTCAAGTGAGGAGGAAGAAATGCTGTGGGCTTCTGGGAGAAGGAGAAGTGACAGCAGCAGCTGTCTGATCTCCTGATCCATTCACCACATGGCCGTGAATGCCTGGTGCTTCTGGGTTGGGGTGTGTGTGTGTCTGTGTGTCTGTGTCTGTGTCTGTGTGTGTCTATATGTGTTCTTTCTCAATCTGGATCCTGACTAATATTGGAGACAAACCACCAGGTTACAATCAAATGATCTTTGAAATGTGCAAGGAACCCTCAAATGTCCCTTCAACAGCCATAGCTGGTAACAACAATATCCAAGTGTGATGAAGGTCTAGCTCTGAGAAAGAGCCTGACTCTCACAGTCAGGGAGTATACCACCACCACGCCCTTCTGCCCTGACTGAGGTAAGGGAGTGTGAGGTAGCAATCACTTTAAGCTGTACCCATTCTCCCTAGGGCATACAGTGTGCAGAAGAGAGAGCATATTCCCAGTTCTGGATGTTTCTGCATTTCAATTCTTGCTATACCTTCTCAATAAATATCCCTTTGTGAAAGACAATTTATGATTATTGATTAATTGATATTGGGGAGATATTAGCTAGTCAAATGACATTAGGAAGAACTCATGAGTGACTTTACACATGAGGTGATACGGTAGGTAAAAGCCCTATGCTTGGAATCAGGAAGACCTGAGTTTGATTTCCTCCCCAGAAACTTACTAGCTGTGTGCTGCTGAGCAGATAACTTTACTTCTGTTGGCCTCAGTCTCATTGTCTGTGAAATGGGGGTAATAATAACTCCTACTTGCCCAGGTTTTTTGTGAGCATCAAATGAAATAAGATATGGACTTTGCAAGTCTCAAGGTATTCTATAAACGCTGGCTGTTTAAAAAAAACAGCCCTTGCATTGTGAGGGGAGCAGTGGGTACCACTCTCTGGGACCCAACCCAAGAGTATAAGTGTGCTTTGGGATAATAAACCCCAATATTTATACTACATAAAAGCCAAAAAACAGTCCCTGCCCTGAAGTTGATGTTATAATCAGGGTGAGAACAAGGAGTTACAGGTATGGGGGGTAAGATTGTGATGGGGTAGATTGGCACATCCTTTTCAGGAGCAGTGACGTGGTTGGTTTGGTCATGGTATGTGATTCCAGAACTGGCATGGGGCTAAGGGGAGGAAAGGGAATGAATACAATAACAAGGAGATTGGGTGGAGGTACTTGGCTGGAAAGTAGGAAGTGAAGTGAGACATGGCCACTGACGCTTTGCTAGAATAATGGTCCTGCAGAGAGAAGCCACCAAGTAGCACAGCAGTGACCCATCGACTCAAGTTTCTCCAGGGCAGCAACGCAGCTGGGATGAGGAGATGGCAGCAGAGGAGAGAATTCTCTGTCCCTTCTCCTCTGCCTCTAATTTCCCTGGCTTCCTTCAATATTGTGTTCAAAGCCCACCCATTAAAAGGGACATCTCAGGGGTGGCTAGGTGGCACCGTGAGTAGAGCACCAGCCCTGGAGTCAAGAGGACCTGAGTTCAAATCTGGCCTCAGATACTTAACACAAAAACTAGCTGTGTGACCTTGGGCAAGTCACTTAACCCCAACTGCCCTCCAAAAACCAAAAAGTAAAATAAAATAAATAAATAAAAGAGGCATCTCCTGTTCCCCCCAAATGATAATGCCTTTCTCTCTGACATCAATAGCATAGATTCTGTATATACAGGTTGTCCCTAAAGTCTGGACACACAGGAAACCTCATTAACTATGCATATTTTCAAGAAATGAAATGAATGAAATTTTCAATAACATTTTATTTAATTAGCATAAATTTTAGCCAGGACAATTTCATATGGAATAAAAGCTTTCATTACCTATTGGGGACTATTTTCCATATTAATGAGATTAATTTAATTTAATTAATTAATGAGATTTCCTATGTGTCTCCTATGTCTTCCTATGAAATCTCATTTATGCTAATTAAATAAAACGTTGTTGAAAATTTCACTCATTTCATTTCTTGAAAATATGCATAGCTAATGAGATGTCTTATGTGTCCAGACTTTAGGGACACCCTGTATCTAGGTGTGCCTAATTATTAACATGCTGTCTCTCCCATTAAAGGAAGGCAGGGGCGGTTTTGATCTTTCTTTCTGGATTTCTAGCCCAGCACTTAGTACCTGGCCCGTACTAAATGCTTATTAAATGCTTGTTGACTGATGGAGTGGAGTTATACAGTAGCTCTCCTGAAATAGCTGAGCGAGGCAGCCCCCAACCAGGACAGTGGGGCTGCACTGGGGAAAAGAAAAGTATCAAAGAAGGGGAGGATTTGCTGCATAGGGGTGAAGGAAGGATGATAACTGTCAACAGAGAAAAAAGCTACCGGATTTTTGTCGTTTCTATTTGATCTGTCAAAGAGAAAGACCTTTGCCTCAAAAATGACAGAACAAAAGTGGCAAACAGAGAGTTGCTAGCCAAGTAAGGAGATAGTAAGAAAGACCCTGGTCATCCTCAATACATTCAAGTCATTTGCCCCAGATGAGCTACTTCCTTGGGTCCTGAAAGAACTGGCAGGTGTGATTGCTAAGCCATTGTTGAAAATATTGGAAAGCTATTTGAGGTATCTCAGACCTGAAGAAGGGCAAATGTTGCCTCCATTTACAAAAATAAAAAAAGAAGAGCTCAGCACTGGTTCCTGAGAAAATTCAAGAATGTACCATTAAAGAGACAGTGAACATCGAGAAAGGGAAGCTACAATTTATGTAGAGTCAGCGTGGATTTATCAAGAATGAGTCAAGCTGGACTGATTTCTTTGGTTGAGTTATTAAATCGACAGTCAAGGAGAATGTTACAGATAGACTAAGATTTAAGCAACACGTTTGATTAAGGATTTCATGCATTCTTATGAAAAAAGAAAGAGAAAGAGATGAGATAATGATAAAAAATAGATGAATTTGGAATTGACTGTGTGGCTGAACTAAAAGAGCAGCCATTAATGGTTCAAGATGAAGCTTGTAGGTTGAATCTAGTGCAATCCTCAGGGATCTGTGCATGGCCTTGTGCCATTTAGTATTTTTATCAATTATTTGGATAAAGGCATAGGTGTATTATTTAGCAAATTTGTAAGTGACACAAATCTAGGAAACAACATTAGCACAGTTAAATGACAGAGTCAGGAACCAAAAAGGCCCTGAGAGGCTAAAACATATTATGAATCTAAAGATGAAATTCAGTCAGAATGAGCGTTGGAGGTGGAGCCAAGATGAGAGTAGCAGAAAGTAAAGAGAGCTTTGCTCAGCCCCAACCCTCCTAAAAAAAGTCCTCTAAAGAAATCTAGAAAATAGTTCAGATTGAATCTGTTCAGGAAGTCCAAGAAGGCAATCACAGGGAGTCATTTTTCCAGCCCAACTCAGCATAGAGAAACAGAGAGGTCTGTGGACAGTAGAAATGGGGTCTGGCCATGAGCACTCTCATGCCCAGGAAGAAGTTGTTGAATGAGGCAACAGAAGGTCTCAAATCCATCCTGGGATACCATGATGGGAATAGGTGTACTGGTAGTTCTGTCTCTTATGACACTGTTTTGAGTCACAAGTTCAGGGTGGACTGAGGAGGGAACTTGGACACGAGGGGTGGCCATCCAGAGTGAGAAACAGCCATGTTTCTGTGTATTGTGTACTGAGTGAGGAATGGTTCTAAAGCAAACAACAGCTATGTGGCTGTCAGATCTCAGGAGAAGAACAAGGTTTCAGTTCCAATCACTAGCAGCCTGTTCCAGTTCCAATCTGAAGCCTGAAGCAGAATAACCAAGGCAGGGGTCCCAGACCAAGAAAAGTCTACAATTCCATCAAAACTAAAAGAGCTTTGCATATGACTGATAGTCATATATATAGTCATATATTCATGCTGAGTCTAGCAATAGTTTACTGAAACTCCAAACAGGGTAAGACCTGTACAAATCCATTGCTCTGATCCAAACACATGTGAGAAATTTACAGAACTCAGACTGGAGGGGCATCAACCAGACTTTGGCCTGAATCAGACAGCTTAAAGAATGTTGAAAGCCTTCAGGTGCCCACCTAGAGCTGTCCCTGAGATCCTAGAATAACACAACACAACATCCCAAAGAGGCAAAGTAGGAGCCCAGACTTCTCTCCCAAACTTCACAAAGCCTGACCTTAATTTCAAGTTCAAAGTCAGGAAATTGGCTTGAAGAATGAGCAAATTAAAAAAAATTTACCATAAAAATTGATTATGATAACAGGAACATTTAAGATACAAACCCCGAAGAAAAGAATGACTCCAAAACATCTATAAGCAAAGCCTCAAAAAATACAGTGTGGGCAAAAATTCAACTAGAATTCTTGAAAAAGAAGAAGCAAGATTTTTTAAAAGAGCTTTTTTTTAATTTAATAAATGAAACAAGGGCACCAGAAGAAAAAATGAAAAAGAAATGAGAGTTATGCCTCTTTTTCCCTTTTGTTCTGATTCTCCTTTCACAACATGACTAATGTGGAAATGTGTTTAACATGATTGTACATGTATAATCTATATCAGATTGTTTACTGTCTTGGGGAGTAGGGAGGAAAGGGAGGGAGAAAAAAATTGGAACTAAAAATTTTATGAAACTGAATGTTGAAAACTATCTTTACATGTAACTGGGAAAAATACTATTAATTTTTTTTTAAAAGAAACAAATGAGAGCTGTGGGAGAAGGAATTGGAAAGGCAATTAACATCTAGGCATAAGCGGCACAAAACCTTACTCAAACAACCTCTCTGAATATTAGAATAGAGTAAATGGAAGCCAGTAACGCCATCAGACAACATGACATATTAAGACAAAGTCAAAGGACTGGAAAAATAGAAGCAAGTGTAAAGTATCTCATAGCAAAAACAACTGACCTAGAAAACAGATGGAAAAGAAAAAATTAAAAATCATGGAACTACCTGAAAATTGTGAGCAAAAACAGAGCTTGGATACTCTATTTCAAGAACTTTAGAAGAAAACTTTTCAGACCTCTTAAAAAAAACAGAGTTACCCTGGAAGGCAGTGGGGTCGCTCTCATTGCTACGAATTTTATAATGGAGTTTTCGTTCTGGCTATGGGTTAGACTGTGGATGAGCGCTGAGCTCCCTTCCAATTCTGAAATTCTGTGGTTCTAAATGCTTTGTGTTTTAAGGTCTCTCCTAGATTTCATCTTCTTCATTCCAAGGTTCCCTCTACTCTGACATCATATAAAATTTCTTTCAGCCCTAGCTAATATTGTATAGCTCTACTCACTAAGCAATTAGATAACAGTAAGGCTATCCCAGGGGGGTGGAAACTACAGCCTGCCTCAAGGTCACATGTGGCCTTCTAGGTCCTTGGGTGTGGCTAAGTCCAAGTTTTATAGGACAAATTCTTTCATTAAGGGAATTTGTTCTGTGAGGTCTGGATTCAGGCAAAGGGATGCACTTGAGGACTTTGACAGCCACATGTGGACTTGAGGCCACAGGCCTCCCACCCACTGTGACCTCTTCTGAGGGCTGATTTGGTATTACAAGTAGGAAGGTTATGGCCAGTCAAAGGAGAGGTTAGTGTGGGCTGGTATGTTAAGGAAACATCTGGGAAAGGCAAGATTTGAGCTGGGTTTTGATGGATGGGTAGGATTTGGAGAGGTGAGAGGGAGAGAATATTGCAGACAAGGAGAAAGGAGAAACTGAGGGTTCCTGCTGTTCTTGCTGTTTTGGAAAGAGAGAAGGAGGTAAAAAGGAAAGGTCACTTTTGGGGGCTTTTTGACTCCAAGGATGTCCCAGGTTGAAGCCAGGATTCTCTTTCCAATCCAAGGAACAAGGTCTGCTTTTGGGGGGAGGTCCTTCTTCCATGCTGGAAGATTTCACAGCACCACAAAGTCTCAGAAATGGAAGGAAGTCCAAATGGTACAGAGTTCCACCCAGCCCTGATTGGTAGAGGGACCTAGCCTCCCTCTCCCTCCCTCTGTTTGAACACCTCCAGTAAAGTTAAGCCCATTTCCCTCCCAAGACAACTCGTTACACTTTTGTACAGCCCAATTGTTGGGCTGACTTTCCTCATATTAAACCAACATCTCTCTTCCTGTAACTCCCTACCCTCATTGCTCTTGGGTTTGTCCTTTGGAGACAAGAAGAATCTGTCTAATTCATCCATCACAGGAAAGACAGCTATCTTTGCCTCCCCACACTCTCTTCCCCTGGAAGCTAAACATCTTCCCTCTGGAGCAGAAAGAGTGCCGGATTTGAAGGGAGAGGAACTGAGTTTGAACCCTGCCTCAGATACTAGTCGTGTGACCCTGGGCAAGTTACTTAATCTCATTTGCCTCAGTTTCCTCATCTGTAAAAAAAAAATGAGCTGGAGAAGGAAATGGCAAACCACTGCAATATCTTTGCCAAGGAAACAGCAAATAGGGAGGCTAGGTGGCGCAGTGAATAGAGTACTGGCCCTGGAGTCAGGAGGACCCGAGTTCAAATTCGGCCTCAGACACTAGACACACTTACTAGCCGTGTGACCTTGGACAAGTCACTTAACCCTAATTTCCCTGCCTTCCCCGCTCCAAAAAAAAGTTAAAAAAAACCCAAATGGAGTCACAAAGAGTCAGACACAACTGAAAACAACTGAACATACACATGTATGTATATATACATGCATATGTATATATACATATACATACATGCATATATATATATATATACACATATATTTTATCCAGGGTCACACAGAAAACACGAGATAGAGGTAAGACTTAAGCCCATGTTTTCCTAGCTTTGAGTCCAGCCCTCAGTGTAATATTTTACACTGCCTCTGGTCTTCTGGTTTCTCTGTCTCTCTGTATCTGTGTGTGTAAATGCTTGTGGATAAATTGAATAGAAGCAGCATCTGCCTTACATGACTATAGAATAGGATCAAAAAATGTCAGTATTAGAAAGATTCTTGGGGGGAGGAAGCTAGGTGGTGCCACAGTGCACAGAGCACCAGCCCTGTTCAAATTTGACCTCAGACCTTTACTAGCTGTGTGACCCTGGGCAAGTCACTTAACCCTGATTGGGGAAAAAAAAAGAAAGGCAGACACTTGGAGAATATAGAGTCCCAAGCCTGCCCCCCATTCCCATCCCACCCCACTCCTGGCACCCCCCAACTCACACACACAGACACTTCTATGGCAGAGGAAGAAATTGAGGGTCAGAGAAGAAACTGTCCCAAAGCCACCCAAGAAGTGAGTGGCAGATCTAAGGTTTATACCTAGGTCTCACAGAGAATGGAGGAGGAGAGAAAATGCCCCTGCTCTGACATCTGAGGAGCCGGGGTCAAATCATTCCTTGGATGTTTACTACCTATCTCCCCTTGGTCAAGTGGATTCCCTTGCTCTGGGACTGATCTCCTCCTCTGTAAAAAATTAGGAGGTTGAACTCAATAATGTCTGAGGTCCCTTCCAGCTGGACATCTTTGAGCCTGGGAATCTTCAGCTCCAAGGCATGTATTCCAACCACTAGGCTTCCCTGCCCCACCTCAGTAGCTGCTATTGTTACATCTGCAGAGAAAAGGAAGGAGAAAAGATACCCCCCACCCAGACACACCACCTCCCCGCCCCCTCCCCCCGCCTCCATCCCCAAGCTAAGGAGGAGTCAGGAGACAGAGAGCTGCTGCAGAGGAGACCCCCCTCCTCCAGACTCCCTGAAAAGAGGCCCCACAAAGGCCTCGCGGGAGCCTGTGAGCCCAGCAGCCCAGCACCAGGATAATTTTCACATATGAGCACCTTCCGTGGATGGCGTAACCACCCTAAGTACAAAAATGTACAATTTACTTGGAGGAATTATATGCTGCCGGCTGCTTTTAAAATAGAGAAAAGGCCCCCTGCAGAACTGTTTACTCTTCTCAAGTGGCATAATCTTCCACATCAAATCTGGCCTTCCCCTCTAATTGCGCCATCTGTGCTGGGGAAGGGCTGGGGGCTCGGGCCTGACTGAGGTTGTTATGTCTCCAATTTTATGTCTGATTCTGCTGCCCCATCTGCAAGATAGGCACATCACCCTCCCCATCTGGGGGCTTGACTGCACCTCTTAGGACTCTCACACAGGACAGGTGCCTCTCCTGCCCCAACACAGTGATGAAAAAGAGGAAAAGGAAAAGAAAGAGAAGGAGAAAGAAAAGGAGGAGGAGGGAAAGGAGCCCTAGGTTTGGAGACAGAGGATGGGAGGGCCAGGTCTGAGCTGCCACCCTTGTGGGGAAGGCAGGTTCCCTCTCTGGGCCCCAGCTTCCTCCATGGGAAAATGAAGCCTCAGGACCTCTTGGCAGAGAGGCTTTCAGAGAAAAGTACAGAAATGAGACATCTGTCTTCAGGTCTGGCCGTTTCACTGATCTGTTTTTCTTAAGATCATAGCCCTAGAGGCCCTTAGAGGCCATTCAGTCTTGTCCAGGGTCACACAACCAATACAGGTCAGAAGCAAGATTTGAACCCAGGTCGTCCTGATTCTGAGGCTGCCTCTCTATCCATTACCCCTTGATTCTGGTGTGAGAGAGGGGATATTTTATGGGGGGGGGGAAGTATTGATGAGTCATGGAAAGAGGAAAGAAGGAGGGAAGGAGGGAGGGAAAGAGGGAGGGAGGGAAAGAGCATCAAAGAAATGCTAAAAAGAAATGGGCCAAAAGAGGTTCAGAAGGGGACCCAAACAAGTAGGGAAGGTTTTTTTTAATATTTCGGTTTTTATTAATGTGCTCAATTTAATATAAACTTTTTAAAATTGCAAGTAACATGAGTTCACAGTTTCATATGCAATTCTTTCTTTCTCTTCTTAGTATATTTACATATTCATTTGTTGTTCGTTAAGTTCATAATAACAGAGAATTTTAAAAACAAAAATGAACTTAAACTAAACCAAACTGGAGGATTAGAGGAGCTCTCGTCTCCGATGCCTTGGGGCTCTGTATCTAAGATCCTTAATAACTGGCCTCTAGGTCTAACTCTCTTTTCCCTCTTCCCTTTGCAGTGGTGAGGGGCAGCTCTCTCCCATTCCTACAAACTCGACCATCTGGGATCTTCCTGTGTCCCTCCTCCCAGGATCTGTGTATTCAGTGGCAGTTTGTGGCATTAGCAGGAATCCTGGAGACCTGGGTTCTGGTCCTGACTTTTCTGACTGTGTGACTTTTAGTTTCCCTCTGCAGACCTCAGTTTCTTAATCTGTAAAAACAAAGGACTTAGACTAAATGATCTCTGAGATCCTTTCCAATTCTATTGGTTTATGTTTCAAAGCTCTTTCCAGTTCTGACATTCTAAGTTCTAGGCCCCTTCCAGCTCTGACATTCTAGGTTCTGGTGTCCCTCACATTCTTAACATTTTGTGCTATACAGACCCTTCTTGATCTCCCATTCTATGTTCTAAGACTTCCTCCACCTCTGGTGAGCTATGGTCTAAGACGTCTAGCCCAAGTTGCTCAATGCAAGCCACTGGAGCAGACAAGTTAAACTGACCATCCAGCTCCCCCTCCCCAATATTCTGTCTCTTGGAGTCGGCTTCCTTTCCCAAGATGCTCCCAAAGTGTAGAGCAACAGCCAATTAAGTCACTGAGAGAAGGCATCTGGAGCACTGGAAACCCGGCAAAGGAAGCCCTCCTGGTATCTTCCTATTTGGAGTCTGAAGGAACTGGTCCTTTCCCTGTTACTCCTGAACACTCCTACCCCTATCCCTGCTCATCCAATCCTTTTGCCTTTCACTCGTTCATTTATTCATTCAAAGAATGTTTATAAAGCACCTACTTTGCATATAATTCAGCAAGAGATGCAAAATGGGGACAATTGCAGTTCTCAAGCTGCTCATAGGCCAGGAAGGGGGAAAGACACCCACCCAGATCACTAATGGACAGCATTGCATAGAAAATCACAGTCCCAGCTATCAGGAGACTGAAGCTGGCTGAGCTCCTGAGTTCAGGACACTGAGCTGCAGCCGGCTGAGCCTGGTCAGTGCCCAAGTTAAAGTTGGCACTGATATGGTGAATTTCCAGGAGCAGGGGTGTTGGGGGGGGGTAAGTGAACACTAGGTTGTGTAAGGAGGCAGAACTGACTCAGGTCAGAAATGGAGAAGGACAAAGATACTAGAGGAGGAAAGGAAGGAGGAAGAGAAAGGAGGGGAAGAAGAAGAGAAAGAGGAAGAAGAGGAAAAAAGAAGAAAGAGGAGGAGAAAGAAGAACAGGAAAAGGAAGAAGAGAAAGAGTGAAGGAGGAGGAGGAGGAAAAAAGAAGGAAGAGGAGGAGAAAGAAGTACAGGAGAAGGAAGAAGAGAAGGAGAAAGAGGAAGAAGATGAGAAAGAGGAAGTGGAGGAAAAAATAAGGAAAAGGAAGAGAAAGAAGAACAGGAGAAGAAAGAAAAGAAAGAGTGAAGGAGGAAGAGGAGGAAAAAAGAAGGAAGAGGAGGAGAAAGAAGAACAGGAGAAGGAAGAAAAGAAAGAGTGAAGGAGGAAGAGGAGGAATAAGAAGAACAGGAGAAGGAAGAAGAGAAGGAGAAAGAAGAAGAAGAGGAGAAAGAGGAAACAGAGAAAGAGGAGAAAGAAAAGAGGAGGTGAAGAAGGAGAAGACAAGGATAAGGGGGGAAAATTCATTCCCCATCTGCATCATAGTCATTTCCAGATCTGCCCCAGATTATATTTTCCCTGACAAATATGTAAATCCCAGAGCAGTCTGTCCACTTTTCACTGATGTAAATTTGTTTCCATCATTGGCAGGAAAAAAAAATTATTTCTAATACTTAAAAGAAAATATCTTAATAAAAGGATAATTTTTAAAAAAAAATAAGGTTTTTAAAAAATTATTTCACATTTTAAATTATCTGTACCTTTCTTCAAACATCCTGATCTTTTGACTTGGAACATCAAGAATTCTATAGTACAGTTGTGTGCACCCCAACACTATGCAACAGAAATCCTTACCCAAATAATACTCAGGTTTCTCAAGGTAGGAAGCAGAAAAGAATGGCTTATTACGATCTTGAGAAAGGGCCACCCTCCTGACAAATGGTCAGGGAGGAGAAGCAATTTATAAAAGGAAATGTCGAAGTTATAAAGCCCTAACACGGAATTCTCCCCCACCCCCCTCCTGACCCTTTTCTTCCATTGGCTGGAAGTTCGTTGTACAATGTAAGGGGGCAGTCTACCTCAAGTACTAGAACAAGGAAACAGTAGATCACCCAATGTACATTTGAGAATGCACTGCTGTCATTATTTGGCATATCTTGTGCTGAGGTGGCACTGGGGAAGATCTCCATTGCTCTAAGTCCCAGATTCCTGCAAGGTCAGGAGACTTCTAAATTTAGACCTAGTAGATGCTGAAGCCACTCTAGATTTGATTTTTCAGAATGGGGAAACTTCACTGCAAATTATCCTTCACACAGGGCTATAACAAGCAATTTTGACTTCCTAGGGCACAGCCACAAAATGGCACCTGGGGAAAGTGGCACCAAGCATCCTTCTAAATCACCCTGAGGGGAAGAGACCTCAAGACTCTGGCCTACCTTTGGACAGAGACTCCTAGATCTCAAAACTCTCTTTTTAAACCTGTTATTTAAATTTTTGCACACTCTAATTGTCAGTGCCCTGGGGCAAGACTTCAGTCTTCCACCCTAGTTATAGCTCTAATATAACAACAAATTCCTTTCCACAGCATTTTAAACTTTATAAAGTGCTTTCATTGAAACAGTGCTGTGAAACTGCATGCAGAGACTAGCATTTTCCCCTTTTGCAGCAAAGCAAACTGAGGAGATCTTTAGGAACTAGGAAATGAGAATATTCCCATTCATACCCAGAGCTTGGATCTATGCTAGAAAATGAGGCAGGATCCCGCTGCCTTTTCTTTTCTTTTATCTTTTCTTAATGCCTTTTGTTTTTGTCTAACATTAATTTCCCAGTATAATCCAATCCACTCCTCTAACCAGTAAGTTTTCTCTTACAATAAAGTACAATATTCCATACCTATATTCCTTTACTTCTAAAAAATAAGGGTGAATTGTGCTTTTTTTTTCCTCAACTCTCTTAGTTTCCTTGTTTAATTTAAATTATACCATATTTAGTTCCTTTTCTTTGCTCTTGCTGTTTACATTGTGGTGGATAAAATGTAAGCTCCTTGAGGGAAAGGTCTGTTTCCTTGAATGCCTTTGCATCACTGTTCCTAGAACAATGCCTGGTGCTGCTGCCACCTTGGTATGGGCTCTTATCACCTTGTGCCTGGGCTATGCCTGCTGGTTGACTTCTGTCTCTGCTGAATATTTCTTCCCACTCTGGTCCAGCTGTCAAACTTCTCTTCCTGAAATGCATGTATGACTATATATCATCCCCCTATTCAATAAAATCCAGTGGCCCCCTATTATCTCCAGGATCAAATATAAAATCTTCTGATTGGCTCCTAAAACCTTTCACAATCTGGTCCCTTCCCACCTCCCCCATCTTCTTATACTTTGCCCCCATCTCCACTCCCTCCCCCTCCAATTGATCAACTGGTAAATGGAGATAACAACAGCACCTAAGGGAGAATCAAATGAGAAGATATCTGTAAAATGCTTGGCAGGGTGCCTGGCACATAGTAGGTACCATATACATGCTCCACCCACTGGCTTCTCTGGATTCTTTATAACTGTCATATTTTACATTGCAATAATATTTTGTTAAATCACGTACCACAATTTGTTTGGGTCTTCCCATTTCTGAGTACTGATAGCTATCCCAGGCTTCAGAATGCCAGTCTACAGGGAGATTCTCCTGGGATACCATTCAACTATATTTGGGCAGCACTCATTCCAACCCCAACAATTGTTACTTCTTTCCCCTTCCCCTTCTCCTCTGCTGGAGGTGACTCCTTGCCAGTCTTGCTGGCTGAACACAGCCCACACCCAAAGTGAGCATTGATTATGGCCCAATACAAAGGTGTCTTGCTCTCTTAAGCAAAAGATGTGTGCATTCCTGCTCAGGTCCCCAGCCCTCCCAGCCCTGCACCTACAAGAACCTATAAATAAGTCTGGAGGATGTAAGGAACACCAAGTCACAAGCAGCCTCCCTCCCACTCAGGAACTTGACAGGGGACAAAGTGGCAACAGCAGCAGCCCTTTCAGGGTTTAAATAGAGGCTGAGGTGGGGGATGGGGGTGGAGGGAACGGGGAATGGAAGGGGGCAGATATTCTGGGAAAATATGGATGGATGGAGGAGAGACATGAGGAGGGGGGAGAGAAGGGAAGTAAAAGAAATGGGAGAAGAATGGGGAGAAAAAGGGATATACAATGACAGGAAATGGAAGATAAGGAGAGTGAGAGAGAGGGAGAAAAGGAGGGAAAGACAAGAGCAGGGAAAGTAAGGAAAGACAGATGAATCTAGAGAAAGAAGAGAGAGTAGAGATGAAGAAAGAGAGAGGAGGAAGGAAGGAAGGAGCATTTATTAAACACCATTATGTGCCAGGCCCTGCACTAAGAGCTTTAAAATGTTATCTTACTGGATCCTTGCAATAATTTTGGAAGGTTAGGTGCTATTAACATCCACATTTACGGTTGAGGAAACTGAGGCAACTAGAGTTTAAGTGACTTACCCAGGGTCTCATAGCTGTCTAGTGCCTTATGTGGGATATGAAATCATGTCTACCTAAATACAGACCCAGCGCTCTATCTACTGTGCCATCCAACAGAAATAGCTGTGACAGAGGCATAAAGATAGAAACAGAGAGACAAAGAAGGAGAAGGGGATGGGGAAGAAAGAAAGAGAGAGAAAAGAGGAAGTGAAAAGAGAAGAAGCAGAGAGGAGAGCCAGGGGAGAAAGCAAAGAGGGGAGGAGGTAGAAACCTTGTAGGGAAATAGAGAGAGAGGGCCAAAAGAAAGCATTGGGAGGAGAGGACCAGAGACCAAAGGAGAAAGAGGAAATAAAGAGACAAAAGGGATTGGGAGTTAAAGGCCTGGGCACAACGGTGAAGCCAGAAGGCCCTTTCTCCCCCAAAGGGTTTGGTCCTAATCCCAAAGGGACAGGCCATGGAGCAGTGCCCACAATTTCAGGGCCCAGGGAGAGTCTGCAGGCAGGATCCCCTCCAGGAAATCCCAAGGCACAAATTCCCCCAATTTACGGGGAATCCCATCTCTCGGAGGTGGTGAAGTCAGAGGCCAAGGAGTCTGCAACCCTTATATATGGTTGGCTTGTCTCTTGAAGGTCTGAGGCTTCCTTTGTAATGCACAATGTGACAGTGTGCTGTAACAGTAAGTGAGAAAGAGACAGAGATAGACAGATGGAGAGACAGAGATGAAAAGAGAAGACAGAAATAAGAGAAAAGATAGAGAAACAGAGAGAGGAGAAACATAGACAAAGATGGGGAGACGGAGGAGAGATAGAATCAAACTGAAAGACAGGAAAGAGGAAGAGAGAGAATCATTTGTACATACATGCCAAATACCTATACCACCTAGACAATACATGCCTTCTAGGGCTTTAGAGTCCAAAACGCTCCTAAACATACTGGGAGACCTGAGGTCATCAGTTACCTGCTTCTATCCCTTGGCATTCTCTATTCTAAGGGCCCTCCCAGCTCTAACATCCTGTGTTCTAAGGGCTCTCCCAGCTCTGCCATACTGTGTTGTAAGACCCCTCCCAGCTCTGACATCCTGTGTTCTGAGGGCCCTCCAAGCTCTGACATTCTCTGTTCTAAGGGCCCTTCCCAGCTCTGACATCTTGTGTTCTGAGGGCCCTCCCAGCTCAGACATTCTGTGTACTGAGGGCCCTCCCAGCTCTGTCATTCTATGATTTCCTAGTCACACAACTACACTACAAGATCCATGAAGGTAGAGATTATTAGAACTTTCTCATTTTTACACCATTCCATCTATATCAAATCTCCACCCTCCTACTCCCAAAGACCTAAAACTTGTACAAAGTAATACAAGAAGGCAATACTGGAATATCGAGGGACTAGTGTAGAAGCAGCTTCTAGGCCCAGCCCAACCAGTAACTCAGGAAACTGGGACAACCAGCTTCTTTTGGGTCAGTTCCCTCATCTATAAATTAAAGGTAACAGTGAACATGTTCCAACTTGCTCTGCCATCCTGGAATTCCACCTCCCATAAGAATATGCTGAACCAATAAGAAGAAATGAAGTGGGGTAAGACTATAACCTGTCAGAGCTGGGAGAGAACTTAGAACACAGAATGGCAAAGGCCCCACAGGGCAGCTGGGAGGAAAAAACCCCAGAGGAGCACCCTCCTCCCTGGCCTTCCCTTCAATGGGCTTGTGTGGGCCCCAGTATAGGCTGCCAATGAGGAAGAACAACACAGCTGTTCAAGCCATTTGGATGAGCCTTCAGAGAGAGGGGATCACCCACAAGGCCTTATAATCTGCCCTTCCACTGTGTCCTACCCACCCCAGGGCACTGTCATCCAACCTGCTGATGGGCCCTAAGGATCTGTGGGCCTGGCCATCCTGCCTCCCCTGAACCATAGGATTTTAGAGCCTTGTTATCAGCCCAGTGATCTCTTGTGGATGAGTTCCCATACAAGTTAGTTCTCATAGAGTCTCTGTGACAGCACTGTCAATTTTATGCGCAGTGCTTGGCACATAGTAAGTACTTATATATCGCTTTTCATTCATTCAGTTGGGTTGGACTTTATATTAAAGAGTGCCAGAGCTAGGAGTTACCTTAGAACACAGGATGTCAGAGCTGGGAGGGCCCTTAGAACACAGAATGTCAGAGCTGGGAGGGCCCTTAGAACACAGGATGTCAGAGCTGGGAGGGCCCTAAGAACACAGAATGTCAGAGCAGGGAGGGCCCTTAGGACACAGGATGTCAGAGCTGGGAGAGGCCTTAGTAGAACCTCTTTCCTTTAACCAGTGAGGATACTCACTCCCAAGGAAGCCAAGAGATCTCCCCAAAGTTATACAACCAACTAGCAGCTGAGACCATCCCCTGACCCCCAGTCAAATCCTCTTTCTCCTACTTCATTGTTTCCCCCACTCTCTGCCTGACAAGTGGAGTTAAATTATTAATGGCGGGACTTTACAGCCACTGGTGAACCCACCAGAACATATTTTGTAAAAGTAATGAAGGCTCGGTAATGCGAGACCGCACTCAGACTCTCCTCAGTAAATCTTGGCCAAGGAGCAGCTCAAACCGGTGGCAGCCTTCCCCCCTCCTCTCTTTCAGGGAGAATTATTGAGTTTGCATATTGGGGAGAGACTGGGGCTTCCGAGATGTTTTTACTTCCTTACAAGGGAGATTTCCTTCTTTTAAGTTACTGAGGTTTTAAGCCTCTGTAGACAGTTAGGAGACTGTACTGTCAGCCAAATGGGCTCTTGGGGCCTAGGCCTCAGAGATGGAAGGAATTTGGAGATTATGGAGTGCAGACTCCTCATTTGACTGATGGGGAAATTAAGGTTAAGTGGCTTGCCTAATGTCACACAGTGACTAGAACTCGGGTAACCCCATTCTCAATCTTGTATTCTCTCCATAGCATCACAAGGTCTCCTGGAGGGAAGAGGCTGATTCAGTTTTGACTTTGTGACCCAGCACTTAGAATAGGGCTGGGCACACAGGAGGTGCCTAATGAATGCATGTTGATTGACTAATCCCTCTAGGTCCTATTCTTTCCTATCCCTTATTCTATCCCCAATCTCAGAATAACAAACAAATTGCACAGAAAGATGGAAAGGAGGAGAGAGGGGGAACACAATAACAAAAAATAAATGAAACAAAAAAACAAAACCTACCCATAGCTATTGAATTCTAGCTGCTGAGCCTTTATTAGTGGTGATAAAAGACAGTAAGAGCAGCCTTGGGCCTTCAGCTCCCAGGTGGAAGCTGCAGTCTTCAGAATTCATTAGATTGTGACCGGTAGAATTATGGAATTTATAATACAGACCTCAGAGAAATTAAACATGGATTGTGGCCACCCCCCTCCATTGGCCAAATTCTTCTGGCAATAGCAGATCTGTCAAGGGTTCAACATTCCATAAATCTTGGTTTGGCCACTAATGTGGGGATAGGGGCCCAACTTCTGCTGCCCCAAGCAGCCCTCCCCAGCCCACAGGTGCAAACAGAAGGAAAGTCAACAGGTGGTTAAGATCATAAAATGTTAGTGCCTAGACAGAACGTCAGAGCTGGGAAGACCCTTAGAACAAGGAATGTCAGAGCTGGGAGGGTCATAGAACACAGATGTCAGAGCTGGGAGGGTCTTAGAACACAGATGTCAGAGCTGGGAGGGTCTTAGAACACAGATATCAGAGCTGGGAGGGCCCTAAGAATAGAGGATGTCAGAGCTAGGAGGGTCCTTAGAACAAGGAATGTCAGAGCTGGGAGGGCCCTTAGAACACAGAATGTCAGAGCTGGGAGGGCCCTTAGAACACAGAATGTCAGAGCTAGGAGGGCCTTAGGACACAGACTGTTAGAGCTTGGAGGGCCTTAGGACACAGGATGTCAGAGCTGGGAGGGCCCTAAGAATAGAGGATGTCAGGGGATCTGTGAAGATAACATATTGCTATGTATTTGAAGTCTCATATAAACCAATGCAGGATCAAGTCCATAGAATCAGAAAAGCAGTACTTATGATTAACCAAAGTAGACACAAGGAACCATAATCACAATCTAAAAAATCAAAACTGAATGATGTGAAGTTATAATGACCATAGTTACCCTAAATAAAGGTTCCAGATTGCCCTTCCCCCTCCTTTGCAGAAATGGGGTGCTATGGGCACCAAAAGCTACATAAAAGGACCAACTTGGGAGATGTGCTAGTTTTCTTTAACTGTTTTACTTTTTCCCTCTCTTTAAATTCTTTGTTAAAGTAGATGGGTCCAGAGTGAAGGAAAAGGGGTAGATGTAATGGGAAATAAAGATGATATAAAAACATGACATCAACAATTTTGTTATCTATTCAGACCGTTGATCCGAAGAAGGTGAGAGCTGGAGGGGGGCTTAGAACAGCGAGAGCCAAAGCTAGGAGAGATCTCAGCATCCATTTCATGGAACATTCTCATCTAACAGGTGAGGAAACTGACCCCCTCTGTCCCCACAAAAGAGGAATTGAGGTAAAATGGTTTTAGAGTCTCTTCTCACTCTGAGATTCCAAAATAGAAATATTTGTTGAGATTCAACAGCGAGGACAGATATAAGGAAAGAGAAGGAAGCAGAAGGCCAGAGTTTTGCTTTCATAGAAGTTAAGATCCCCCATGAGAGGACAGTCACCCAGGCAACATCACAGTAAGAAACTGGTCACTTGGACACTCTTGAAGCATGAATCATCCACTAGGTGGAAGAAGGGATCTAACCAAAATCCAAAAACTGAATAACCAAAACCCTCCTTCAAGCGCTTAGGATCTTTTTAAATGAAACAAGTTTATTAGAACTGATCCAACACTTTGTTCCCAGAGAAGAGTCAAGAAATAAAAACCCTGGTTCTCTGTTGTGAAAGAGCTGAGATTTTCCCTGAACAGAAAGTTAATCTCTTAAAGGAGCTAAGGTATTCTTTATTTTTATTTTTTTTATTTTTTAACAGAAATCATTCTGTCTTTGTAAATAGATGACAGAGTATATGCATTGATTTATGGGGGGAGCAGGGACACTGCTCTGTGAGGTCCTAGCACTTGAGGATGTGCAGACATTCTCTGCCTGTTGCCAGATCAGCAACATTGAATTAATGCTGTTTCCGTGGATAGTGACTCAAGGGCTGTATTACGGAGATCCAGATCCAGAACCCAGGACTTGAGGCATTCCAGAGCCATCTTTGCATACCAGAGCATAGGTTCTCCCACCCCTTGTCCCTTGGAGTATTTTTCCTTCCTGGGAGTGAAACAAGTATAACTATGAGCCCACAGGTGGGAGAGGAGCATCAGCAAGACTCACCTGGGCTCCATGTGTGTTTGAGCACACAATGCCTATTTCTTCTGTGATTAGTCTTTTCTGATCTGATAGGGTTACAAGCTCGTGAGCTCTGAAAAATCAGAAGCACCAGTGTCTATAGGGCAGAAACTGCCAGAGCCCATGCCAATGGTAGCTGAGCCTACCCAGCCCAGATTAGCAATGGAGCCCTTTGTCCATTATGTTGATATACCAAGCCTCCCAGCTCTGACATCCTGTGTCCTGAGGGCCCTCCCAGCTCTGACATCCTGTGTTCTGAGGGCTCTCCCAGCTCTGACATTCTCTGTTCCAATGGCCCTCCCAGCTCTTCCATCCAATGCTCTGTTTTCCTCAATGCAACATTCAGTACTTTACAATTCTATTCTTGCAAAGTATGTTAGAGAAAAACATATTAAGCAAGTAGGGTTTTCCCCAGAGCAGTTGGTCATTTGGGGACATGATGGGCAGAAGCTGAGTAGAGAAATACAAATAAAAGCACAACAAGATGTCGGCTGTCTTCACAGGATCAGCTAGAACAGATTTTCTCCAAGGCTTCCCGCCTGACCACCTGGGCCCAGAATTTGAAGAATGCCAAGCACAGGCCCCCCCATCCCCCTGTGGGCACCAATTTGCCCCAGGGCCTGGGCAGCAGGAGGGCAGAGCAGTGAGCCCCCATCTCGTCTGCCAAGTCCTCCCCTCCCCCCTGCACCTGGCTGACCCCGGCAGGAAACTGGGGCCCCTGTGTAGAAGATGAGCCAGCTCTGGCTTTGTTCAGCTGCCAGGCTGCTGGGCATCTTCTGGGCACCGCTCTCCACCCTGCTGGCCCTGGCCTGCCGTCAGATCTCTGCTAACTTGATGGTCCCGGAAAAGCAATACTGAGCTTCTATTTTTATTTTAATTGGAACAGCAAAGGGGAGAAAGAAAGAGATGTTCCTTGGTGAGGAAGTTTGTAAAAGATGTTTTGGGCTTTGTTTTGGGTGTGGGGGTGTTTTGAGGGGGGCGATAAAAGTTGATAATTATACACCAGAAAGTTCGTCCTGGTGCTTGATCAAAAACATTGTTTTTTTTTTAATAAATGAGTGCTCTTCTGATTGCATTTCCTCAGAGCTCAAAAGAGGAAGGGGGGAATGAAGCAAAGAGGAGAAAAGGTCCCAGGAGGAAACCCCAACCCCAGTCTGCATCTTACTACCCCGTGTTTCCCCGATAATAAGACCTATCCCGAAAATAAGCCCTCCCCCTACTGTGTAAGATTCCTCTAAAATAAGCCCTCCCCCGAAAATAAGCCCTATTGAGATTGCTACTGTAGTGAAGGTGATCCTCGCTACATTACGGTACCCTCTGTATTCACCATCCCCCCCCTTGGTGAAACGCATGCCGCGCTCCGAGCTGCATCCAATCAGAGCTGCAGCAGTGAGCGTGTCATTCTGTTCTTCCCCAGTGATTTGCTTATTGAATAAAGGTACATTTTTTTGTTCACATTTACCTGTTATTAAAATTGCTGTCAATGTTCATTAAAATAAGCCCTCCCCTGAAAATAAGCCCTCTGGTGTTTTTCTGTCCAAAAAATTTAATAAGACAGTGTCTTATTATCGGGGAAATATGGTAGTTATTTTGTCCTGGACTTGAAGTCAACAGGTCTAAGTTTGGATCTGAGCTCACTCAGGCACTTCCTTGCTAAGCCTATCAATCTTTCGAAACCTCAGGTTTTTTCATCTGGAAAATGGGCTATATGTAACTTTTGCACATATCTCCTGAGAACAGCTCAGGGTATCCTGGACAGCTTCATTTCTTCTGCCAACACCAATCAGTTAAGCCCTCTGTAGCTCAACTACTAATTCTTGACACTCAGGGAAGGTAAGTGAGTTGATTAGGATCTCACTATTAAGTTTTCAGCTGTGTTTGATGTTTTGTGACCAGATTTGGAGAGTGGTTTGCCATTTCCTTCTCCAGCTCATTATATAGATGAGGAAACTGAGGCAAATGGAGTTAAGCGACTTGGCCAGGGTCATATAGCTAGGAAGTGTCTAAGGTAGGATTTGAACTCAGGTAATGGAAGTCTTTTTCACAATTGGTGTCAATCTGGAAAGAAGCTAGTAAACATTAAAATGTATGCTACTCTATTGTTCCCTTCCAGAGTGGAAGGGATCCACTTAGTATGACATTTAGTTAGGTAACACACATTTAGTAAGTGTGTGCTGTGTGCCAGGCACTGTGCTAAGTGATGGGGATACTGAGCAAAGAACAAAATACAGTCCCTGCCTTCAAGGTGCTTACAATCTAATGGGGGAGATAACATGCAAACTACCTCAAATATACAAGTATATACTCGAATAAGGTAAGTACTCACATGGAGGTCAGAAGTAGTGATACAAGGACACTCTCAAGGTCTCTCTGAAGAACTGTGGAATTGATTGCACAACATGGGAGATGCTGGCACAGGAGCACCCAGCCTGGTGTGCCCATGTCAAAGAAGTGCTCTATGAGCAAAGCAAAAATGCAGTAGCTCCAAAGAAATGAGATGCTCAAATTTAGAGACATCACTACCCCAAGTGTCCACATGGACTTTTTGTGCCCGACCTGTGGAAGAGCCTTCTGAACCATATTGAACTATCAGCCACAGCTGAACACATTATACCGTAACCCCCATATTGTGATGTCATTGGTCCTCTTTGAAAATGAAGGCTGAACAACAGGGTAAGTAGAGAACAATCTCAGAGAGAAGGTACTAGGTTTGGAAGGGGACCTACAAGATCCCTTGGAGAAGGTGATACTTGAGCTAAGTTTTAAGGAAAGCCAGGAAACAGAGAATTCCAGGCTCAGGGGCCAGCCAGTGAAAAACCATGCAGTCTGGAGATAGAGCATTGTACCCAAAGAGCAGCAAGGCCAGTGGCTGGATCATGTAGTATGTAGAGGGAATAAAGAAGGAGAATACTGGGGAAGCAAGAAAGAACAAGTTTGGGATGGGACTTAAAAGCCAAACAGAGGATTTTATATTCGATCCTGGAGGCAATAGGGGGCCACTGGAGTTTATTGAATTGACCTAAAATTTAGGAAAATCACCTTGGCAGCTGAATAGAGGATGGATTGAAGCAGGAAGAGGCTTGATGAAGGAATGCTAAATAGAAGTGCCTTGAAATAGTTCAAGCATCAGGTGACAAGGGCTACTACCAAGATGGCAGCTATGTGAGTGATGAGAAGGGGATGAGAGATACTGGGAAGGTAGAAACTACATCAGATTATATATGAGGGGTGGAAGTGACAAATTGAGCATGACATTAAAGCTGTGAGCATGGGATATTGGTAAACAGTGACTTAGACAGTGATGGGAAAGTTGGGGAAAAGGGAGAATTTGAGGGGAAAGATAAGGAGTTCAATTTAGGATATGTTGAGTTTCAGATACTTACAGGACTTCCAGTGGGAGATGCCCAAAAGGCAGTTGGCAGTGCAGGATCAGAGCTCAGGGGAGGAATAATGGTTATTTAGACCTGGGAATCATCTGCATCAAGGTAAAAATTGAATCCATAGAAGCCTATGAGATCACTGAAATAGTGCAAAGGGTTCTTAACTTCTTTTTTTTGCTTTTTTTTTGGAGAGCAATTGGGGTTAAGTGACTTGCCCAAGGTCACATGGCTAGTTTTTGTGTTGTGTCTGAGGCCGCATTTGAACTCAGGTCCTCCTTACTCCAGGGCCAGCACTCTATTCACTGCACCACCTAGCCACCTCAGGTTCTTAACTTTTTGTGTGTGTCACGGATTCCTTTGGTAGCCTAAAAAATTTATGGACCCCTCCTCAAAATGTTTTTGAAGTTCATAAATAACAAAAGCAACAATAATGGCCACCTTTAGAGTCTGCAAGGTGTTTTACATATGGCAGCTCATATGAGCCTCCTAACCACCTTGAGGTAGGTGCTATCATTATGTCCATTTCACAAATGAAGTAATTGAGGCTGAGAATGGTTAACTGCCCAAGATCACATGGCTAATAAGGGTCTGAGGCTAGATTTAAACCCAGGTCTTCCTGAATCCAAGCCCAATGTTAGAGGATAATGAAACTGAAGATATAGTTTGCCCATCCAAATTCATATATCTGCTGAAATCTATCCATGGACCTCAAAGAGATCCCAGGTCAAGAACCACAACTATAGATGTAGAATAGAAGGTGATGTAGGACAGATGTGGGGATACCCACAGTTGGAGACATGACCTGGATGAAGACCAATAAAGGATGCAGAGAAGAGGTGAGATAAGCATATGGTAAATTGAGAGGACATTGTCAAGAAAACCCAGGTAAGAGCATATCCTGGGGGAGACAGTGATTGTCAGTTTCACTCTACAAAGAGATCAAGGTCAAGAAGGATGAGTATTGAGAAGAGGTAATTCAATTTGGTGATTGAGAGATGGTTGGCAGCTTTGGAGAGGGTGGTTTCAGTTGAAAGATGACATGTATGAATTTTGTTGTTGCCTGTCCAACCTATCCAGAGGGAAGGGTCTGAAATTGGTAGGAGCCTCAAAACTATGTAATTGGTCCTTTAGGGTACTGGGGCTAGAGCAGAAATAAACTGTGTTGGAAAGGGAATAGAAAAGAATGTGACATTGGTCTTGAAGTATTTGAACAGTTGTCTTGTGGAAGAGAAATGGTCTGTGCTGTTGATTTTTCTGGTCCCAACTATTCCTTAGGTTCTGTCCTTAACTTTCTACTCTTCTCAATGCACAAGTCAGGCAATAGGCACAATACTGCGTTCAGTTCTGGGTGCTACATTTTAGGAAGTTCATTTGATAAACTGATGAAGAAGGCAACTAGGTTGAGTGAAAGCCTAAAATTTGTGCCACATAAGGATTAGTTGAAGGAAAAGAAAACTGGAGTCCTGGTCTCTCTTTTCACCTCTTCTCAAAACCTCTTGTACCCTACTCTCTCAGTATTTATTAATTTACTATGTGCCAAGCAGATTGACCTTATCGCCCTCTTTTCTCCAATCTTCAAAAGGGAAGCTAAGTAGTAGAGTAGATAGAGCACTGGAACAGAAGGTGAAGAAGACTGAAAAATCTGGCTTCAGACACATATAGGTTGTGTGACCCTAGAAAAGTCATTTAACCTCTCTCTGCCTCTTTTTCCCAACTGTAAAATGGGAGTCATAATAATAGCACCCACCTCACAGGTTGTGGTAAAGATTAAATGAGAATATTTATAAAGCCCTTAGCAAAATGCCTAGCACATAGCAGGTATTTAATAAATGTATTCTTTCCCTATCTATTGGTTCTTCCAATTCTACCTTCCAACATTCCCAAGTCTCTCCATAAAAAAAAAAAATCTTCACTAGACCCTAGCATCCTCTCAAGCTATCACCTCTCCAACCTTTCACAAACAAACCTCTTAAAAAAGAGCTTACTTGGGGCGGCCAGGTAGCACAGCGAGTAAGAGCACCGGCTCCAGTGTTGAGAAGACCTGGAGATCGAATCCCGGGCTCAGACACTTAGCACCCACCCAGAAACACCTGGCCGTGTAACCTTGAGCAAGTTACTTAACCCCAATTGCTTAGGGGCGGCCAGGTGGCTCAGCGAGTAAGAGTACCGGCTCCAGTGTTGGGACGACCTGGAGATCAAATCCCGGCGCGTCAGACACTCAGCACCACACCCAGAAATAACTGGCCGTGTAACCTTGAGCAAGTTACTTAACCCCGATTGCTTAAAAAAAAAAAAAAAATTAAAAAAAAAAAAGAGCTTACTTCAACTTCCTCTCTTCTCACTCACTCCTCGATTTTTTGCAATCTGGCTTCCAATCTCAAAACTCAATTGAAACTACCTTCTCCAAAGTTACCATTGTTCTCTTAATTGCTAAATCTGATGGGTTTTTTTCCTTGGTCTTCATTTTTCTTGACCTGTCCACTTGACTATTGACCACTCTCTCCTCTTAAATACTCTCTTTGTTTTCATAATGCATCATTTTTGTAGTTCTCCTTCTACCTGCCTAACTGGCCCTTTTTAGTTTCATTTGCCAAATTATTATCCATATCATGTTACCAGTGACTTTGTTCCTGGAATACTCTCACTCACTCTCTCTCCTCTTTGTACATCTTATATGTACCTACTGACCTGCATGCTTTCTCTCCTCTCCTGCCAATCAGAATGTATGCTCCTTGAGGGTAGATCCTGGTGTGTTTTTTTTTTCTTTTCTTTGTGTCCCCAACACTTAGTACAGCGCCTGGAATGTACTCAGTGACTAAGTTGCTGACACTCTCACTTGGTGACCTCATAAGCTCTCATTGGTTTGACTATCCTCTCTATGTAAGTGACTCCCAATCTATAAATCTAGCCCCAGTATCTCTCCTGAGCTCCAGCTCTGTATCACCATTGGCCTGCTAGCCTTTTCCAGATGGATGCCCAAGGTCCATCTCAAACTCAACATGTCTAAAAAGAGAACTCGTCCTCCTCCCCAAACCCATTCTTCTTCCAACCTTTCATATTACTGTCAAAGGCATAACTATCCCTCCAGGTTCACCACCTTAATGTTCCCTTCCACTCCTCACTCTCCCTCAGACCACATGACTAATCAGTTGCTAAATCTTGCCATTCCTACTTTTACAACATATTTCCCATCCCATTTTCTCCCCTTCCACAGATCTTACCCTAGTTCAGGTCCTCATCACCTCTCACCTAAACTACTAAAATAGCCTCCTGGTTGATCTCCCTACATATTTTTCCCCACTCTAATTCATCTTACACACAGATGCCCAGATGATTTTCCTTAAGCACAGATCTACCCATGTCACTGTCCTACTCAATACAAGTGGCTTCATGTTGCCTCCAGATTATATAGAAACTCCTCTGGCTTCTAAGGACTTTTACAACCTAGTTCAATTTCTCTTCCCCACCTCATCACATACTATTCTGCCTTCCTGCACTATATGATCCAATCAAATTGCCCTTCTCTCTGTTCCTCACACACAATACTCCATCTTCTACTTCCCTGCCTTTGAACTGACCATCACACATGCTAACAATACATTCCCTCCTCTGTTGTACCTCATGGACTTTCTCTTTTCCTTTGGTTCAAACATCACCTTTTCCTTGAAGCCTTTTCTGATAATCTCCTCCAACTGCCAAAGTTCTCCTTCTCTAAGATTTATTTTGCATCCCTCGATAAATTTAAACTCCTGGAGAGTGTAAATTGTTTCTGTTCTTATCTTTTCTTTCTTTGGTGGTTGTATCTCCAGTGTCTGAAATGTGGCAGGTACTTAATAATTGCTTTTTTAATTGAATGAGGGCTGTTCATCCAGGAGAGAAAAAGAGGAGGAGGTAGGGGAATAACTGTCTTCAAAAGTTTAAAGTTCTGGTTTTGAGACTAACCTGAGGGATTAGCCTTGTTCTGCTTGGCCACAGAAGGTAAAACTGGGAGAAATATGTGGGAGCTGCAGAGAAGAGTTTGATGTCAGAAAAAAATTCCTAAGCCTGAGAGAGTTGTCCTAAAGTGGACTGTAGTCCACTCAGTAGTGGGTCAGTTATCCTTCACTGGAGGACTTGAAGCTGGATGAGCACTTGTTGAATGCACAGTCAATGAGTTTCTTTTTCAGGTACATGTTGTAATCACCCAGAGATCCTACCCAGCAAGAGACTTTGAACTTGGTTGGCAATAGGTACAATAATTTTATCTTGTTTGGTTTGTTTGTTATGGCAGAAAAGTGACATGATCAGATTTATGTGGAAAGAAAATTGTGTAGAGTTGTGTAGAGGCATGGGATCATAAGATGCCCAATGGCCTGTCATCTCTCCTTCACTAGTCCTTGTGCTCTAGGGTTGGCAACCCACCACCACCATTATAGGTACCCCCCTCTCCCAGGCAACATTCTGTGAGTACTCCTTACTTCCCCCTTCCTCACAACTTAAGCCATCATGACCATGCTTTCAAGTTTATTGAGTTTCCATATACAGTTAAAAGACATTTCAGAACTGGACAGCTCCCCTGTCAAGACTGGGCAAGGGCTATCTATGTGCATGATGCTGCCAGACCCACAGCACAGAACAATCAATGGGCCCCAGAACAATCAATCTCTCCCCAGGCAATAGGGGAGATCTCTAAGTATTGGCACCTCAAGTCCAGACCTCCTCCTCAGACCAGACATCAAACTTGGTTATGGAGGTTCCTTCCCATCCCCACATGGACACACACAACCCAAACTGTGCATCCCAAGAGAACATACAGTCTGCCAGGCTGAAGCACTGACAAACATCTGAAAAAAGCCAGTTTTGCCTGTGGAGGATTTGCTGCAGAGGGCTAAACATCTACATGCTTATTCGCTGAGGGGGTTCAGGAAAGAAAAAAAGAGAAGGATGCAGGGAGACGAACCTGCCTCAGGAAGGGAACAGTGTTCTCTGGAGAGCCAAGCTATCCCAAACCTTCCAAGTCATTGGAGAGTCATTCTCTTTCCACAGATATTCCCTTATGAAAAGATGCAATGACCCCAGTTTGGGTGGAGATTGGAAGTACCTGCCCCCAATAGAGCACCTCATAACTTGTACTGAAGCCAAGATGCAGCCTGGCTACAGAGAGGACCAGCCCTTAATTATCTAGTAGCAAAAGTGCTTCATCTCAACTCTTTCCCTTGTAGCCCTCCAAAGATTCTTCCACAACATTCTTTCCTGCATGCCCAAATCAGAAGTCCATTGTAAGGGAATAAAAGGAACCCTGGATCTAGCACCCTAGAATATGACAACAATCCCTCCATCCCCTAATATTATAATTGTAGAAGATTATTTCAAGGACCAAGCTTTTCCTATGACCAGACAGTCATTGCCCATCAATCTAACCCAATAGAAGGGAACTCTTCCAATTGCCCTTTCCCTTTCCTTAATTGGTCCTATATCTTGCTGATTCTTCATATTCCTTGCTGGTCAAGCACTGGCTGGTGAAGGTTGACAGGCAGGATAATATGGATCCTCCCAACCATGAAAGGTAGATCCGATTTGGCCGGGACACAACCTGAGATGGAAACCAGTTGGGTCTGATAGTATTCAGCTCCCAGAGAAGGCGCTCTGGGAATCCAGTGAAGAGGGTATTGCCCCCAGAAAGGACCACATGAGAGAAAAGGATGGAATGCTCCTCTAGCTCACACTTCATGACTGAATCAACAACTTCTGAGCATAGATCCAAATTTGGCAGATCATGTTGAGAAGTCCAGAAGAATATATCAGGATAGGTACGCAGTTCCTTGGACAGGGTGATAATCTTCCCATCAGGGAGGGCAGTAACTCCAGGGACATTGAATATTTCATTAGTATCAGGTCCTGTCTGATTGGGATGTTTGCTTACATAGCATAACCTTTCCTTAATTATGTCCATATCATACCGCTGGGATATGCTGACCATGTTCATATCTTTATTAAATAGAGCCTTATGTAGTAAAAAGCTGACATCTAGCCCAGCCATCTCGAAAATCTTTGGAGATAAAAACTTGACTCTGCCATTGCAAACAGGTGTGATGGAGGTGATACTAGTCCCAGAGTGTAAGACCAACCCAGTCAAAAAGCCTGAGCCAAAAAGACAAAGCTCAGCGTGGTTGCCAATATACAGCGATGGAACATGAAAAGTCTCCATCATCACCTGAAGAAAGAAAAAAATCAACAACAGTAATGGGTCTGAGAAAGGTCTGAGCATATACTCACCCTACCCCACCCCCACCTCCACCAAATAGACTGGGAGCTCCCTGAGGTCAGGTCTCTTATGGGATTTTGTCTTCTTTGTACCATCAGTCCTTAATAGTGTATCTGGCACATCCTAAGTTCCTAATAAATGTGTGTTTGACTAATGACCTGACTGCCATCCCTAAGAGGGATGGAGTTCAAAGGCTCAAACCACTCACTGAAAGAAGTGTTGCCAGATAAGGTCCCCACCCATAACTGAAAGGAAATTACTTCTTTCTTGGCTTTAATCACCTTTCCAGTCCAATCTGATATTATTTTCCCTCATGTACTTGCCTTTCATGTCAAACTGGTCAGTTTAATGTTTCCCCAAGGTGACATTCCAACTTTTCTGCCTTTGTACAAGCTGTCTCTTTGCCTGGAATTTGCTGCCTCCCTTTCTTGGAGCCTCAAGTCTCCTTCCTTTAAGGATCGACTCTAGTGCCAACTTCTAACAAGACCTTTCCTGACCCTCCAAACTGTTGTGCTATGACCAAGAAATTGCTATATATTCATTTTGGATCTACTCATTATAGATTTGTGTATGTTTACATATATATGGACAACTATGTATGTATATGCATCATTTATATTGGTATATAGGTGCTATACACAGAATGTTCCAAAAATCTTAGGGTAAATTTAGGCACATATACATATTACTTGTGTGTACATGTACACACATGTGTACATACATGCATACACATATATATGTACTAAGACTCTGGAGACACCATACATATACATATACACACATTGATCAGAAAGCAAGTCTTAGACTAATGGTCAAGACCCTTACCCCTAGAGATAAGGGGCCCTGCAGGAATGTTGGCATCATTTGAAAAACCGATCAATGGGATCTCTGGTGCCATTCCTCTCCTGATAAGCTCTGTAAAGGATTAAAATCAAAATTCACAAGTTCCAACAGCACAAGGAGGCTCTCTACCTCAAGAGGGACCAATGCTGACAGTATATGAGAAGAAGGTTCCTTGTGACTTGGTGGAAATGAGTGTTCTCTTTCCCCCCACAGACACCACCATCCCATCCCCTACATCCCCTACATACCATCCCATTCAGACTGCAGAATCTGAATCCACTGGTAAGTTTAGCCAGCCCACACATATGTTTACATACATGCATGCATGTCTATAAGTATTTATATGTATATATCCTATGTGTATATTTCTTCCTTCATCCCAGCTCAGAAGAATGGAAGCTCCTTGAAGATGAAGACTCATTGTCTTTGCATCCCTAGTCCCTAGACAATGCCTAGCACCTACTAGGTGCTTAATACAAATTTTTAAGTTTGAAATTTAGAGTCTTAGACCTACACTCAAAGAATTTGGGTTAAATTCCCAGCTTTAACATTTACTAAGTATGTGTCATCAAGGAGACATTGCTTGTCTTCTCTCAACAGGAATCTCTTATCTATAAAATGGGAATAAACCTTTGCACAATGTACCTCAGACATTTTTTTGCAAAGGACTCCCTTTCCCCCATACACAGGAGATATGGAAATGTGACTTCTTGTTAACTCCCCTCTCCTCCTGGACACTCTTGTGTCTCTGAGTTTTCATGATGCTCCTCTCTGATGACTATCTCTACTCAATAGAAAACCCCTCAGTCTCCTTTGCTGGATCTTTCTCTATATCATACTCCCTAACTGTAATTGTTGTCCAAGGTCCTCTCCATGGCCTCATCTTCTTTCTCTATACTCTCTCACTTGGTGATTTCATCAGTTCCCAAGAGTTTAACCATCATTTCCATGCAGATGACTTTCAGATGTATATATCCAGACCCTGTCTGTCTCTCTCCTGAGCTCCAATGCATCCCCTACTTGGACATTTCAAACTGGATGTCCCAGACATGTCTGAAATTCAAGGTGTCTCAAACGGAGCTCATTATCTTTCCTCCAAGATCCCCCCTCTACCAAAGTTCCCTGTTTCCATCCAGGATATCACTATTTTTCAGTGTTGCCTAATTAGTTGCCTAATCTTATCATATGGGTCTCCATATCATCTCTCAGTCACATGGTCACAATCAGGCTCTCATCACATCTCCCCTGGACTATTTCAATAGTCTCCTACTTGGTCTCCTTGCCTCAGATTTCTCTCTAGTCTAATTTATCCTCCACTCAGCTACCAAAGAGATTATCCTTAAACCCAGATCAGAACACATTACTCCCTTAGACAATATCCTTCAGTAACTCCCTTTTGTCTGTATTGGGGGCTTAGAGCCAATTTCCCTTTCCAGTCTCTCTATACATTATTCCCCTTCCTGTACTCTATGGTCCAATTACCCTGATCTTTTCTTTGTTCCTCATAGGACACTAGCTCCAATCTCCATGCCTTTACACTGGAAATGTATTTCCTTCCATCCTCTACCTCAAAAAAATCTTTCTCTTCATTTGAAATGCACCTCAAACACTACTTTCTCCAAGAAACCTTCTCTGATTCCCTCACCCTGACCAACTATTGAGGCCTCCCTCTCTAACTACCTTGTCTTTATTCTGTAACTACTTATTTTTGCTATGCCTCCCTGAAGAGAATGTAAGCTCCCAAAAAACCCAAATTGTCCATCCATCCTTTGTATCCCCATCCCCTAATACAGTCCTCATATACAACAAAAACTTAATAAGTGATTTCTGACTTATGGACAAATGGGTTCACCAATGGTCAGAGATCATTTATGCAGGAATCAAAATGTGAAAATATTTTCTATGTATACTAATTTTAAAATAATTTAGGATAACTTTATTGATTAAGAGCTGGGAAAGATGTTAGAGGTATTACAGAAAACCTTGCTTGACAGGTGAGAGAAGAGAGAAGTGTAGGGTCATAAAGATAGCAAGTCACTGAAGGGGGAGTGGGGAAAGTATTTCAGTCCAGATCTTCTAAGTTCAAATCCAAAAGAGATAAAAAATGGATTTCCCATCAAAGAAAGATACATTATTATTATTTGTGCTCCTACCCTCCAAAGGGTTTTCCCAAGCTAGCTCTGGGAGTCCTGCTTACAACACCATACTCAATGGCAATTCTTGTCAGTATGTCAGATACACACACACACACACACACACATATGTATATATATATATATGTATGTATATGTATTAGAAATGTGACAAAGGTGCTGTAGGGTAGTGGACCAAGTTCTGAACCTGAATTCAAATTGAGTGACCCTCAACAAGCAATTTGACTCCAAAGGAATTGGTCTGAGACAGGCAGAATTTACATACAAAGAAACAAATAGACTGGGATCTGCATTAAAGGGAAGTCCATACTAACAAAATCTCAGACTCTTCCTATATTCAAGGAACCAGAGAAGAAAATAAGAGGGGATGGGAAAGAGCTCCTTTGGTCCAATTTCCTCATTGGAAAGAAGAGGAAACAGGTCTAGACAGAGTGATTCAAGTGATCCTTCCCTTCCTCCAGTGGCCAACTCATGTGCTATAACCCTTTCCTAGATGTGCCTTCACACGTCCCTCCTCTGTGCATTGTAGCTATTTCTATAGAGGTCTTTCCTTTCATTCCATTATAAGCTCCCTCAGAAAAGGACCTGGCTGCCTCTACAGTAGTAACTATGATGCTGGGCATAGCATAGAAGCTTCATGTTTGCTGAATAGTAGAAACGATGGCACTGCAAAGGTTGTTTGACTCTGATGTTTTCAAAGGAACGAGTTTAGACCCAAAGTCATAATAAGGGAATGTATATGCCTTCTCTCTGGGTGAGGGACTAAGGAGGTTGAATAGGGTATATGACACCAGACACTGTCACTGTGTCAACTAATTTTGTTTAAATGCTTTTCACTGTTGGGAGGAAGAGTTCAAAGAGGAGGCTGTAATGAACAGGAAATGACTAGTAGAAAAAATAAGAGACAATAAAACATGTTTGTTGAATTGACTTGTTCCTGTTCTCCACCAGAAACCCCCAAGACTTCTATCCACTCAAAAATCAGCCTCATCTTTTCCATTCTGGTTCATCTTCTCTTCAGTCAATGACCTTGGTTTCTTGATCCCTGCTCTTATCATCCCAAGGGCAGCTGCCTCTGGGCATCTTAAGATGGCAGAGGAAAGAAGTCCCATACTGTGTATTTCCTAAGGTCATTTCTCGCTAGGGGCCTACACACAGCATTGGACAGACAATCTTTTAGCTAGAGAACTAATGCAGCAATCATCAACAGTGCAAGAAAAGAAGGGGGATGGAATCATATGACCATCTTACCTCCATCAACTTCTGCCGTTGATCCACAGGATTCGAAAGAAATCCGGTTAGCAGCACAGGATGGTCCTCAGACTTCAACCCAAGGAGTTTATAGCTATAGTCCAAAATAGCCTCCATGGCATCCCAGTTCACGATCTTGCCTCGTTGGATAGCAAACTCAACAGGGAGCTGCTTGAGTAGGTGTAAGTTACTAAAACCAACAATTTTCCTTTTCTTGGGATTACTTGGTCCTGGGTCCTCTGGGTAGGACTGGTACCCCATGACTTCAGGAACTGCTAACGTTGGCTGGTTTCTTCCTCCTGGGCCACTTCTGCACCAGTCACTGCCGATGTCAATGACCACAGAAGCCTCCTCCATCAGGAAGATAAAGGTGGAGTCAATGAGTGAAGAGAAAGGTGTCTGTGGGAGCAGATACTGTGGGTGTAACCTAGAGCTTTAAAGGATAACAAACAGAAGAGAAAGACCAGAACCCTCAGCAATTAGGAAAAACATCAGAATTGGCCATGGGAGGGGGAGGAAGGATCTTTCCCCAATCCATCCAAGGACACTTTAGCAATTTTACATGAAATCTTCTGGGATAGAACACTGGATTTAGGAGCCAGTATGCTGAGAACAGAATTCTGATTCTGCCACATCTATCCATGTGAGCTTGGACATATCTCTTACCTTCTCCAAGCCTGCTTCCTCCTCCAGGAGTAGTGGGCTTAGTCAGAGGCTCTAAGGAACCTCCCCCCACTGATACCCTATTCTTCCTTTTTAGAAAATAACCAACGTAGCTAGATGTATTCCCATGTTACCAGCCTACTGAGCAGACCTCCCTAAAGTGGCAGTCCCCTTTTTTAAAGTAAGGAATTGGATAGAAAATCAAACCAGATTCAGGTACCAACTTCTTCTAGGATCATGGTGTCACATAGGTGTGAGGAAAAAAGGAAAAGGAAAGACCATGTCAAAACCAATGGGCTAGGTGGGAAGTGATTTCTATCAATGATCATCCACAAAAGCCTGTCGTCTTCTACATATGGCATCTAACATCCACAGGTCTAATGTACACAGCTCTGTCTCAGTTACAAAGTGAATCCTCAAATACAGAATTTCAATATGCTTGGCACCTCACAACAATGGTTTCTTTCTTTATGTTCAACATCAAATTCCAACCACTGAGATAACCAGATCAAACCTTGCAACTAGAATGTTAATGATTATGACAAAGCTAAGAGCCTGGGAGGAAAATCATTTGGCTCTAGTCACAGAGAAAGTTGCTTCAATAGTTACCTTCTCAGTTCCTAATTCTCAGGACAACTTGCTCAAGATCACACCCATTAGCTTAAACTCAAATTCAGCCTAGAGATAGACATTATTTTGGAGGAGGGAAGGCAAGGCAAATGGTGTTAAGTGACTTGCCCAAGGTCACATGGCTAGTAAGTGTCAAATGTCTGATATCAGATTTGAATTCAGATCCTCCTGACTCCATATCCGGTGCTCTATTCACCATGCCACATAGCTGCCCCAGTTGATAGACATTTTAATAATGATGATAATAGTAATATGTGTCAGGCACTACACAAGGTGCTTTACAAATATATCATTTTATCCTCACAACAACGCTGGGAGGTGGAGGCTATTATTATTCACACCTTATAGTTAAGGAAACCCAGGCAAGAGAGGCTAACCGACTTGACCTGAATCACACAGTAGTAAATTTCTGAACTGGATTTAAACCCAGGTCAACTCAAGGCCTAACCTTTATTGACTATGACAGCAAGCTGCATTCTCCATCAATGAAGTCCTTGTTGCTACAGACCAATTCTAGGCAGACATGTGCCAGAGCCAGCTTCTGCCTACCCACACAAGAGCTGATAGCTAAATTTTCAGTGTGAGCATTTATACTGGGGAAATCAACAAATGTTTTACATGCTGACTTGATTTTTTTGGCTTGTTGATTAGCTAGGCTTAAGGAAGTAATAGAGGGGCTTCTGATAAAGGGCGGAGTCAAGACTGTGGAGTAAGAAGCAGGACCTCCCCGCAGCTCCGGCTTCCACCTTCCCAAGTCCATGTAAAAGGGGACTCTGAACAAACTTTGGAGCTGCAGAACCCACAAAATGACACAGAGAAGCTAACCTCCCACTGAGGACAGCCCAGCTGGCAGGAATTGGCCAGCACTGTGCTCTCAGAGCCAAGCCCAGCCCCATGCCGAGGCTTTAGCCCCAGGGTGGGCCTGACCAGTGCTGGCTGGAAAGACTCCAGACCAGCAGCAGCTGGGGCCATTTACAGATTTATCAACACATAGATGTGAAGGACAAAATGAGAGGTCAGTGCAATCTGGACTTTAGGACCCAGTAAGTGGGAGTGCATGGCTTTTGTCACCAGGGCGAGAAGCCGCTGAGACACTGGCACAGCCAGCCAATGCCACGTGGCAGCTTCAGCTCCTGGCCTGTAGAGTGTAGGGGGACCAAGCACCAGTCTGAGCAGTAATCGCTCTTGCTTTAATCTTCTTGGATCTGGATTGCAGTCTAGGGTGGAGGTCCTGGGATGTGTGTCCAGCTTGCCAGAATGTGTGGAGACCTCAGAGCAGGCACCCATCTAATACCTTCGGCAGCTAGGAAAACCCCAGCGTTTGGGAAGAAAGCTCCCCTGTCTGGTGGCAGAGTCCTACTGTGGCTGAAGGGCGACATAACCAGGCAAAGGAAACAAAGCAGACAGAAGATTCCAACATTAGACTCCTACTTTGGGGACAAAAAGGAGCAAAGCATGGAAGACAGTGAAGTCAGAACTCCTGCACCAAAAGCTTCAAAGGAAAATACTAGCTGGTTACAGGCCATAGAGGACCTTAAGAAGCAGATAAGAGAAGTGGAGGAAAAATTGGGAAGAAAAATGAGAACAATGCAGAAAATTACGAAATGAGAGTCGACAGCCTGACTGAGGAAAACATACCTTAAAAATAGACAAACTCAAATGGCAAAAGATGCTCAAAAAGGAAATGAGGAGAAGAATATCTTAAAAAGCCAAATTTGCCAGATGGAAAAAGAATCTCAAAAGCTCAACAAAGAGAATCATTGCTTCAGAATTAGATTGGAGCAAATGGAAGCTAATGACTTTGAGAAATCAAGATGCTGTTAAACAGATCTAAACAAATAAAAGAATAGAAAACAATGTGAAATATCTCATGGGAAAAACCACTGACTTGGAAAATAGATCCAGGAGAGATAATTTAAAAATTATTGGACTACCTTAAAGCCACGATCAAAATAAGAACCTAGAAATCATCCTCCAGGACTTTCTCAAAGAAAACTACCCTGATGTTTTAGAACCAGAGGGCAAAATAGAGTTTGAAAGAATCCACCGATCACCTCCTGAAAAAGATCCCAAAAAGAAAACTCCTAGGAATATTATAGCCAGGTTCCAGAATTCCCAGATTAAGGAGAGAATATTACAAGCAGAATATTATGGAAACACAATCAGGATAAGCCAGGATCTGACAGCTTCTACACTGAGGGATCGAAGGGCTTGGAATATAATATTCTGGTGGTCAAAGGAGCTGGGATTAAAACCAAGAGTCACCTACCCAGCAAAACTGAGTATCATATTTCAGGGGAAAATATTGTCATTCAGTGGAATAGAGGTCTTTCAAGCATTCTTGCTGGAAAAAAAAACAGAGTTGAATAGAAAATTTGACATTCAGATACAAGAAGCAAGAGAAGCATGAGAAGGTAAACAGGGAAAAGAAATCATACGGAACTTCTCAAAGTTGAACTATTAACATTCCTACATGGAAAAAAAATAATTGCAACTGATGAAACTTTTCTCAGTATGAAAATAGTTGAAGGGAAAAGAAATATATATATATATATGAGGGTATATGGACATATGAATGTGAACATATGACATATGAATGACATGTGAGCGTGTGTATATATACTTACAGGTATACATAGATAGAGGACACAGGACCAATTTAACAGGAAGGGATGATACTTAAAAGGTGAATTTAAGAGGTGAGAGAGGAATATAATGAGAGGAGATGGGGAGAGACAGAATGGGCTAAACTATTTCATATAGAAGAGGCAAGGGAAAATGGTTACAATGGAGGGGAAGAATAGGAAGGCAAAAGGGAATGGGTCAACCTTATTCCCATTGAATTTGGCTTGAGGAGGGAATGAAATACACACTAAATAGGGTATCTCACCCTACGGGAGAGTGGGGGGGGAAGGGGATGAGAGGGGGGATGATGGAGGGGAGGGAAGGCTGGGGGAAGGGAAGTTGGAAGCACCCAATTTTGAAAAGGGATGGGATCAAAGCAGAGAATAGAACAAGTATGAGGTGGGATAGGAGGGAGGGAAATATAGTCAGTCTTTTACAATATATCTACTATGTTACTGTTTTTCATTAGCCACACATGTACAACCTATACTGAACTGCTTATCTTCCCAGTAAGGGTGGGTGACAAGAGAGGAAGGGAATGAATCTGGAATTCAATGTTTTAAAATCAAATATTCAAATATATATATATATATATATATATATATATATATATATATATATATATATACAATTATTAATACTATTTTACATCTCATTGGGAAATAAGATATGCAGGCAATGGGGCATAGAGATCCACTGGAAAAGTTGAAAGGGGTATGGGAGAAAATATGGGAGAGAGCAGATTGGAGGAGGGGATATCCTGTGGGACTGCTATTTTGGGGCGGTGGGTAAAGGAAAAACTGGGAGAAAATTTGTAACTCAAAATCTGGTGGGAATGAAAGATGTAAATCAGAAGTTCAAAAAGCATTTGAAAAAAAAAGAAAGTAATAGAGGGGCAGCCAGAGGGCTCAGTGAGTAAGAGCACCAGCCCCAGTGTCAAGATGACCTGGGGATCGAATCCGGGCTCTGATACTTAGCACCACACCCAGAAATAACTGCCCGTGTAACCTTGAGCAAGTTACTTAACCCCAATTGCTTAAAATAAAAAGTAATAGAGGGCCTGCTAGGTGGCTCAGTGAGTAGAGCACCGGCCCTGGAGTCAGGAAGACCTGAGTTCAAATCCATCCTCAGACACTTAACACAAAAAATTAGCCATGTGACCTACGGCAAGTCACAATTGCCCTACCTTCCCCTCTCCAGAAAGAAAAAAAAAGCAATAGAGAAAATTTTAATAATGCAGATTAAACATAAAAGTGTATTATGCATACATTTTTTTTTTCTGAGAGTCAGATGTCAATCATTCATCAGCACATCCCTGACTGCAGGGGTCAGTAAGAATTTTTTTTTTTATACCAAGTGAAAACCAAGCTGTTGGTATATTCGATTCTTCTAGTTTAAGACTCTAGAAGCCCCAAATAATCCTAACTCCTCTTCCATATGAGAACCCATCAAATTGATTATATTCCTTCCTAAGCCTTCCCCCTTCTCTACCCTAATCATCCCCAGCTTCTCCTGAAGAGCAGCATTTGCATTACTATCCTAGGTTTCTCTAACACTTGCCATGTCACATTGCATGTAGCAAACACTTAAGGAATGCTTCATTCATTCATTCCACTGCTAATCTGTGAGTTCCAGGAAACTAAAAAAGCCTAGAATTAGAGAAAAAGGGATGAGATGTGAGGAAATAATCCTAGTTCCACAGGCATGAGTGAGGAACCTTGGCCTCCCATAAAATCCTGGAATGTACAGATGTGCTGAGGGCTGCCCACGATATTATACTATAATTGAATGCTTCCTAGCACCAGGCATTTATTCCCTGACCCTGAGTATGGGAAATTAGGCCCAGGGAGAGGAGGAATGGGGGAAGGGGGAAGTGAGGAAACCTGATAAATACCCCCAGCCTATTCTCCTGGGTGAACTCCTCTAAACCCCATTGAATGTCCTAAGGAGCTTCTGCTCAGATAGAGGTTGTACCAGATGACTGCTTAGATGTTTCCAGCTCTGCTTTTCTCTATGAAGAATGTCCATTCATCTCAATCTGAGCAGCTTTCACCTGATAGAGAGGAAGTCCTCCAGTCCTGATGAGGTCCTTATCCTTACAGGACAACTCCAGGGGTCAGAAATATTTTCTTTATATCAAGAGGAAGCCAAGAAATTCATACACTAATTTCTTCCAGCTCAGTATACCAGAGACCATGAGCAAGCATAATCCCACTCATATGTGTCTTCAAACTAATTGTGTTCCTCCCTAAGCTTTTTGTTCCCTAATCACTCTCACTTCCATCAGCAGATCTTTGTATTGCATGGTCCCCAAATGTCTGGGGTTCAAATATATCCTCAATACTCAAGCTGTGGTACTACTGGTAAATGATTAGAATCTCAGTTTCCCTGTTTATAAAGAAATGATCAACCTATTTGTAGTGTCTCACCCTACAAGGTTGATGGGGAGCTCAAATGAGCAAGCAATCAAAGGGCTTTCTCTCAAGACTTTAATGCATCATACAAGTGAGTTGCTAGTGCTCTCCAGGTTGCCCTCCTCTGGGTCTAGTCTAAAGTGGGTCAGTCTTCTGTGTAAAGTATAGTACCCAGTACTAGGCAATATCCCAGAGGTCACCTGGGGGGGACAACAGGATTGTTCCTGAACCCATCGAAAAATTGGAGGAGGGAAGGGATTGCCCTGTTGACCCCCATACCTAGAGGAGAATCCAAGATTTTTGTATTCTCTTACCTAATGGCCTCCTAATCTCACCTCCTTCATCTGAAATTTCACCAGGTTGACATCCCTCCCTTTCCCTCCCACCATCACAGACTCCCCCTTCTTCCAGGTAGCATTTCGTCTCTGTTCCCCCATCACCACTTGAGCCACCATTACAATGCTTCCACTTTTATTGTATTTCCACGTAGAGTTAAAAGAAGGCATGTCAAAGCTGGACAGTTCCCCCTTGAGGGCTAGGCAAGGGTTGTGTGCATGACACTGCACAAGGGATGGGCTGCAGAACCCTCAGAAGCCCCCTAAGCAACAAGAGACTTACACTGTAACCCCTTGGCTACAGACGGACTGATGTTGCTCCTTATCCCTTCAACACACACACACACACACACACACACACACACACACACACACACACAC
>NW_027187400.1:16334105-16370253 GCF_028583685.1 Petaurus breviceps papuanus
CACACACACACACACACACACACACACACACACACACACACACACACGGCATCCCAAAACATTCTCATGTTCTTGTGGAGTTGGAAGATTCAGCATTTGAAAAGGGTTGGTTTAGTTTTGATGTGAAGGACTAAATACTTACAGGAAGGACTATTCTCTGGGGGATTCAACAAAAAGGGGTGGAGGATAAAGAAAGATGGACCAACTCACCAAGTTTCAGGAAAGGGTTAAAGTTCTCTAGAGAGACCGACCACCCTGAAACTTCCAAGTAATGGGAAATTCATTCTCTCTCTCCACCTTTATATCCTTACCAGAAGGCATAGCAACCTCATTTTGGGAAGAAACAAGACTTGCCCCCTCCCCAAGAAAACATTCATTTAGGGTGAGGGCATGGGATTTCTCCTCCTCTCACTTCTTCATAGCTAATTTCAGGTTATAAGCAAAGCCAGCAGGGGAAAAACAGTAGAAAGAAAACCCCAGGGTTGGAACCCTAAAATCAATCCAAGAGCCAAAAGTTATAACCCCAAAAGATGATGCTTCCCTCAGGAATCAAGTGCTGTTTATACTCTAATAGTCACTGTGTCGCAAATGGTCCTTGTGTAAATCTTGGTGAAGTAGTATGCTATGGGAGTGCAGCTGCCCCTACCTCACTGTATTTTTCCCTGGTTATGCAGTAGGACTTGAAGGTTGATAGGCAAGCCAACATAGAACCCCCTACCCAGGGGAGGTGGATTCGATTTGGCTGAGATATCACATCACTTGGCCAAAAGCCACGTCTAGTTGTCCGTAATTGCCAGGAAAGGTACTCTGGGAAGCCTTCAAAGAGGGTGCTGCCCCCACAAAGGACCACGTGAGAAAGGATGGATTTGAAATCCCAACCACTTGATAAGGCTGATCTAATAATGGTATCACTCAAATCTTCTCCTGGCAAGTCACAATGGGAAGGCTTGAAGAGGACATCAGGGTAAGTGAGATGTTGCTCAGTAAGACACACAACTGTCCCATCAGGAAGGACAGAGCTCCGCCCTTGCAGAGAGGTCACGACACTATAAGATTCCTTCTGACCAGGGATTTTGCTCACGTAACATAGCTTCTCTTTGAGGTCCTCCATCGCTTCCCTCATGATGAAGTTATTGAAGTCTAGATCTTTGTTCATCAGAGACTTGCATAATAATGAGCTGATATCTAGCCCACCACGCGGACAAACTAGTGTGCAGTTGGAGATGATTCTGCCTTCTGAGATGGGTGCAATGCGGGTGAGGCCAGCCCCACAGTCTAATACCATACCAGTCAAGAGGCCAGAGCCAAACAAAGCAAGTTCTTCCGGGTTGCCAATGTGCAGAGATGGAACACTGAAGGTCTCCATCATGACCTAGGGAAGACAATAGGGAGGGAAGAGAGAAAAAATACCATGGGTCTTTCCAGAAAGAACTGGGAATATTACTAGAGACTGTGCCATAGAAGACAGTCCAAGGGTTTAACCCCTGAAAGATGACTTGCAGGGGTCAGGGAATTACCTCTTGAGCATCTCCAAACAATCTTCCTAAATGATTTCATGATGCACCCTTCCCACCCCTTACTCGTTCTGTGTTCAGGCCAAAGTGGCCTGGTTAATATTCCCTGTACATGGCTTTCACTCCATCTCCTGCCTCCTTGCATCACACAGGCTCTCCCTACCCTGCCCCAAAACCTGGATCCTCCCCTCTCCACTCTAGGAATGCCTGGAGCTTGCCTGGATGCTCGGTTCAAATACTACCCCTTAACAAGAGACCATTGACCATCCTTCTAGTTCTCAGCCCTTTCTCTAGTCCTGCTCCCCCCCCCCTACTCCTTACCATGATACTAATTGTTAATCATGCTGTATATATTTCTTTCTTTCTATGTATATATTATTTCCAACCCAGGAGAATGTCAGCTCCTCAAAGGTAAGGACCATCTGACTTCTGTTGCCTAACACAATTCCTGGCATGCAGTAGGTGCTTAATCCATGCCCTTTGAACTGAAGAACACTAGACTGGGAGTCAAGAGACCCTATATTCAAATATAAGGCTGTGTTTGTTTACTGTGTCACCTGGGACAGGTTATTGGCCTTCCCTCAGTCTCGGCTTCTTCATCTTTAAAAATAGGATAACCTCTAGCCCAGTCTACCTCATAGGCATGTTGTTTGCAAAGCGCTTTCCTCACCTTAGCTCCTACTCATATGCTGCTGAACAGGGCTGGAGGAAGTTGCAACACCACACTGACTATGTCAACAGCAACAACAAAAATTATCTAATTTCAACTAAGCCCTCACTCTATCAAGGTAAATATTATATTACTCCCTAATTGATTCACCATCTCATTCTCCATAGCAGCTGTTCAAAAATTGTCTTTTCTCCAGCCTCCCACCTTCTTAGCCAAGGATGTCAACTCATGTCTCACTGAAAAAAAAATTGTAATCATTTGGCAAGAGCTCCTTTCTCCCTTCTTCTGTCTCATATCATTTAGATGTCATCATCTACTGTCTCCTCCTTCATTCCTGTCTCTCATAAAGCAGTGAACCTTCACATTTCCAAGCCAATACCCCTCCATGTGCCCACAATCACATCCCCTCTCATTTTATTCAACCAATTGTCCCCACTATCCCCCCACCACCCTCCTATTTTCATTCTCTCCCTATCTGTTGGTTCCTTCCCAGATGCCTAGAAATATGCTAATCTCTCTCAGTAAATTTAAAAAAAACCTCACTTGACCCTGCCATTCCCATAATTATATTCCTATATTTCTGAACCTTCCCTTCATGGCTGAAATCCTTGAGAATATTATATACAAGTGATACTTCCATTTCCCTCTCTTCTGAACCTTCTGCAGTTTGGCTTATCATTCAACTGAAATTACTCTTTCCAAGTTAAAAATTCTCTCTTAAATGCCAAATCTAATGGACTTTTCCTCATCCTGGTCCTCTTTGGCCTCTGTGCTACCTTTGACACTATTGATACCGTCTTCTTCTGAATACCCAGAGCTCTGTAGGCTTTTTGACACTGTTCTTTCCTGAGCCCTCCCCTTCCTTTTCCTCCTCTTCTTCTTTTAACTCTGCACTATCCTTGTTGGTGATCTCCTCTTTTATTATCGTCTCTGGAGATAATTACAGTTCAATGTATCCAGTCTTCACCTCTCTTCTGAGCTCCAATCTTGCATCACTGATTGCCTTTTGGACATTTTGAGTAATATCCCAGTCCCCTTGACTCATGACCTCTGTTTCTCTATCCTCATCTCTTCCCCACCATCTCCATTATGTATTCTGTTGCCAAATCTTGCCATTTCTATGTTTACAATCTCACTGTATATGCCCCCTTCTCTCTTTGACACTGCCACCATGTCTAGACTATGGCAATGGCCTTCTGATTGGTCTTGCTACCTCAAGTGTCTCCTCACTCTAGTTCATCCACCACTCAGGTGCTAGAACAATCAGGTTCAGCCACATTACTTCTCAATTCAATAAACTCTGGCCATTCCCTGTTACCTCCCAGATCAAATATCAAGTCCACTGTTTGGCATTTGTAACTTCTTTCTACCTTTCCAGCATTTTACTTTATTCCCCTCTATACACTTTGTAACACTGGCTTCCTTACTATTCCTCACACACAATTCCACATCTTCCAACTCCATGCATTTGCTCTGACCATCCTCTAAGGCTGGAATGCTCCCCTTCCTCAGTTTCAACTCCTAGTTTCTCCAGTGTCCTTCAAAACAGCCCCAATCCCACTTTCTGCAAGAGATTGGTCTTCCCAACTGCTAATGTCTTCCTCTTTCAGACCACCTTAATATAATCTGCATAAAACTTTATGGAGACAGATATTGACATACTATCCCCCCGAGAGAATGTATACTCTTGAGATTGGGGACAGCTTTTTCCCCTCTCTTTGTATCTTCAGCCCTTATCCCACTGTCTGGCCTATAGTAAATACTTCATAAATGTTGGACCAACTCACTTAAATGTCATATAGGATCCTAGAATCATGCATTCGTAACTAAGAGGCATTTAATATTCTACTTAGTCCAGTATCCTCATATTACAAATGAGGATACAGAGGCTCAAAAAGGTTAAATTGTCTAAGGTCACCTAGGTATTAAGTGAGAGGTAAGAGATTAGAAGCTAGAACCTAGGTCCCAGATGCCAAATCCAGTGTTTTTCTACTCTACTGAGTTTTCTCCAGATAGGGGAACTCTTGTTTGAAGGCATCTGTCAACAACTAATAGTGGTACATCAGTCAGGTCCTAAATTTTTCTAATGTTTTCAGGTTCTACCATCTACAGAGCTGAATGGAGGCAGGATTTTCATGTTTCTGGAATAACAGAAAGGATGACAATGGAAAGGTCATTGAACAACCTCAGACCCAGGGTCATAATAAGGGAACATATCTATTTCTCAGACAGGATGATGGACCAGAGACATGGAACATGGTATTATATATGCTGTCTGGCATTGTTACTGAGTCAGTTGGTTTTACTTAAATTTTTTTTTTCATTTTTAAGAGGAAATGTTCAAAACAAAACACAATGAAAGTTTGCTGAACTGATTTGTTCCTGCTCCCTGTCTAAAACCCTCAATGTCTTCTCTCCACTCAAAGTCTTCCTCCTCTTTTCATCTGTCTTCATTCTGGCTCCTCATCTCCTCACTCAATGACTTGGCTTTCTTGGAGTCTGCACTCAGCATCCCAAGGGCAGTTGTCCCTGCATAGGATGGCAGAGGAAGGAGCCCCCATGCTGCTTTCTTCTAAAGGCTATTTCTGACTAGGATCCTGGTCCTAGCACTGGAAGGAAACTATTTCTTTATCTACAGTGCTAAAGCAATCACCTAAAACAGCAATGTGGGAAAAGAAGGATCATGTGCAAGGAAGACATTTTCTTACCTCTGTGATCTTCTGCCAGCAATATTTGTCACTCAGTAGGAGTCCTGTGACCAGCAGAGGATGGTCTTTAGGATTATTTCTAAGCTCACTGAAGATATAGTGCCACATAAACTCCATGGCATCCCAGTTGGCGATGGTTCCCCGGTGGATGATAAATTCCGTAGGTAGTTCCTTAATAATTGGCAACTTGTTGGAGCCTACTAGTACTTTCATACAAATAGAGCTTGGTCCTGGTCTTGGGGTTTCTGGGGAGGGTAAGTATCCAACAACTGAGGGGACTCTAATTGGGGGAAAGTTTCCTCCAGCCCAACCAGCTTTACAATAGGCACTGCCAATGTCCACAACCACACAAGACTGTTCCATCAGGAGAATGGATGTGCAGCCAATGAGGGAAGAAGAGAGCGTCTTTGGGGCAGTAGAATGAATGTGATCTGGAGCTATGAAGAGTGACAAACAGAAACACCTAAGCATTCAGGGAGGGACAAGTTGGAGCTTAGGAAAACATCAGAATAAAAATGGGAAGGGAGGATGGGATGAGGCAATCTCCCAAATGCTAAGACTTTTACTGATTTTTTCTGTAACCTGTTGGAACTGGGGAAGTCCCCCAGCAATAAAGAAGGCATTTCTTCTGTAGGACACAACTAATCTTAAGGGAGCTTTTTTGTTATAAGACCAGGAAAAAAACTGAATCCCTCTATTATATGAGGGTCTGTGAAACAAATTATGTTTCCTTGTCCCTTTCCCTTGTCCCTCTTCCCTAGCCTAATCATCCCCAGTTGCTCCTGGAGGGCAGGATCTGACTTACTAGTCTACTTGCATTTCTAACACTTGCCACAGCACATTACACATAGAAAACACTTAATGAAGGCTTCATTCATTCATTTCATTGCTGAGCTGTGAATTCCAGGAAACTAAAAAAGCCTAGAATTAGAGGCACAGGAGATCAGATGAGAGGGAAAAATCCTAGTTCTACAGACATGAGTGAGGACCTCGGTCCCTCGTAAAATCATGGGACATACAGATGTACTGAGAGTTTCTCACTACATTATACCAGGATGGAATGCTTCCTAGAATTTGCTTCCCATTTATAAAAAGGTGATAAGATCACTTGGAGTATCTCCCTCACAAGGTTAATGGAGAGCTCAAGTGAGTAAGCAAAGTGCTTTCTTTCTAGTGTTCTACAGCTTGTCTTCCTCTGAGTCCAATCTGAAGTGGGTCAGCCTCCTGTGTAAAGTGTGGGGCCAGTACTAAGCAGTACCGCAGATGTCCTCTAGAGCAGACAACAGGATTACTCCTGAGCCCATTGATAAGTTGAGGAGGGAAGAGATTGTCCTGTTGACCCTCATCCCTAGAGGAGAAACCAGGATTCTTGGACTCTCAAACCTGATGGTCTGATATCTCCCCTATTTCACCTGAAATTTCACCAGGTTGATATCCCTCCCTTCCCCTGCCACCATCACAGATCCCCTTCTCTGAGGTAGCATTTTGTGCCTGTTCCCTACTTCCCCCATCACCACTTGAGCCACCATTACAATGCTTCTATTTTTATTGGGTTTCCACGTAGAGTTAAAAAAGCATGTCAAAGCTGGACAGCAACGTCTTGAGGACTAAGCAAGGGTTGTGTGCATGACACTACCAATCCCAAAGAACAAAGGGTGGGCTGTAGAACCCTCAGAAGCACCCTAAGCAACAAGAGAGATACACTGTTACCCCTTGGCTACAGATGGACTGATGTTTCTCTCCATCCCTCCAACACACACACACACACACACACACACACACACACACACACACACACACACACACACACACACACACACACACCATACTGAAGAATTTGCCTAAGGAACTGAAAAGCATCTGAAAAGGGTTAGTTTTGCCTGAGGAAGGCAGAGTACCAACAACTCTATTCCCTGAAGGGATTCAGGAAAAAGGGAGATGAGGGAAGATACATTCCCCAAGATAAATTCCCCCTCAGGAAGAGGCCCAAATTCTTCAATTTTATCCTCCAGATGATAAAAATATTCATTTTCTCTCCACACTCCTCCAGTTACTAAAAAATTATAGCAGACCCATATTGGCTGGGGACAAGAAGTATCTCCCTCCCCTGTTTTTCCCCATGAAAACAAGCATTTCTGCAAGGTAGGGAAATGGGCACTCTTTTACCCTGCCCCCTACACAGCATTACAACTTTCCAGAGAGGATGTGACATGGCGGAGGAGACCAAGCCTTGAAGATTTCACAGCTATGTTAAATTTCAATCTGGCTTCCCCAAAAATCTCCTGAGAAAAAGTTCTTCTAAAATGCCTAATTCAGGCCTCATTGGGAGTCACAGCTAGAGTGAGAAAAAAAAATTAAAAAGTAAACTTCATAAGTAGAGCTCTAGAACAAAGTAAAGTTATATAACCCTAGAAGAAGATGTTTTCCTCAAGAACAAGTATCCTCCACCCTGAGGCATTAATATCCATCAATCTATCCCCTTTGGGAAAATTTGGGGGAAAAAAGTCTCTAAATGAGTACTTTTCCTTGTGCTTCATAATATTCATTTCTGGTTATGCAGCAGGAACTGAAGGTCGACAGGCGAGACAATATGGCACCCCCAACCCAGGGCAGGTAGATCCGATTTGGCCTTGATATAACCTCAGTTGAGTACATCAAAGGTTTCATGTTATTTAACTCCCAGAGGAGGCGTTCTGCAAAGCCAGGAAAGAGGGTGCTGCCCCCTGAGAGAACCACATGAGAAAATATTTGCTCTTTGTTCTTGTTAGGACATGACATGGCCGATTTAAGAACCTCAAGGCCTAATTTTACTCCAGTAGCACCAAACTGGGAGGGATTGAAGAGTAAATCAGGGAAGGTACAGTGTTTTTCAGTAAGAGAGACAACCATTCCATCAGGAAGGACAGAGACCCTCCCTTGCGTAGAAATCAAGTCACTAAAAAGTTCCTTCTGATCATGGATTTTACTCACATAACATAACTTCTCTTTGAGGCCTTCCATTGCTTCCCTTTGGATCAAGTTATTCAGTCTCATATGCTTTGAGAACAGTTGTTTATATAATAATGCACTGATGTCCAGCCCACCGATCTCATGGACTAGCATGCACTCAGGGACAATGTGGCCTCCTAAGATGGGTGCAATGTGGGTCAGGCCAGCCCCACAGTCTAATACCATACCAGTCAAGAGGCCAGAGCCAAACAAAGCAAGTTCTGTCTGGTTGCCAAAGTGCAGAGATGGAACATTGAAGGTCTCCATCATGATCTAGGGAAGAAAATAGGAAAGAGGAGAGAAAAAAAATACCATGGGTCTTTCCAGAAAGGGCTGCTAGAGTCTATGCCATTAGATAGGGTCTAAGAGCTCAGTCCCCTGCCAAAAATGCCATAAGACAAGGTGCCTCCTTGTATCACACGGGCTCTCTCCTCCCCCAAGGGAACAGGTTCAGTTCAAGTGGTTCCTGTTAATAAGAGACAATTGCCCATCCTTCTAATTCTCAGCCCTTGCTCCCACCCTGCTCCCCCCTACTCCCTACCAAAAATTATTTGTAATCATTTTGTGTATAATTTCAGTTTTTTCTAGATACACATATTATATACATACATGAATAAATATATACATACATATACATGTGTACATGTGTGTATGCACATGTGTATGTGTGTGCATATTTTTTCCACCCCAGGAGGCTGTCAGCTCCTCAAGGGCAGAGAATGACTTCTGTTGCTATGTCCCTATCACATAGCACAGGGTCTGGTATACAATAGGTGCTTAACTAATGTTTGTTTAATTGAATTAAAGAGACTTGGACTGGGTTGTGATAATTCAATTCCAAGCTATACTACTTCCTAGCTTTGACAGGTGGGATAGAGTTTCTTCATCTCTAAAATGGGAATTAAACCCTAGCCTAATCTGCTTCACAGACTTGTTGCTTACAAAGCACTTCCTTACTTTAATTGCTACAGGATAATATAATCAAGGTTTGGGGGAGGAGGGGACACCTTAGAAGCCATCTAGCCCAACCCTTCCATTTTATGGATATGGAAATTGAAGATTAGAAAAATTGAGCAACTTTCCCCAAACCACACAGTTTACAAGTCACAGATCACATATAGGAACCCATGTCCTCTGCCTAGAAATCCTAGCTAACTGCCTAACCTTAGACAAGTCACTTAACAGCTAGGGAATGGGTTGAAGGCACCCAAAGGTTCCAACCTAAGTCATAAATGAATTGGGATCCACTTTGGAGATGAATCGAGTTCCCACACTGACAAAATCTCAAACATTTCTTGTATTCAAAAAACCAGAAAATGTGAAAAACAGAAGGGATGGGGAAGAGCTCAATTAGTCCAATTTCCTCATTGTTCAGAGGAGAAAGCAGAACCAGAGGATGGAAATGATCCTTCCCATCACCCAAGATGGCATCCTTTGTCATGTCTCCCTTTCTCCAGTGCCCAAAATCTATACCACTTACTCTCTCCCAAGGATCTTTGCTGGAACATCTTTCTCTCCTCCCTTCCTCCCCTCACAGGTGCTTTCTCCCCCAATTCCCTTATGGCCCTTTCCCTAGATCTGCCTTTGCGCTTCTTAATATTTCTTTTATCATACCTATTTGTGTACAGATCTTTTCTCCCTTTACATTATAAGTTCCTTGACGGAAGGACTTGGTTGTTTTTGTGGTAGTATCCACAGTGCTGGGCATGGGACAGACTCTTCATGTTTGCTGAATAATGGAAATGATGACACTCAAAAGGGTCTTAGACTCTGTGGATTTCAAAGGGACAATCTCAGGTCCAAAACCACAACAAAGAAATATACCTACCTTCTCTCAGAAGGAGGGACAAGGGATGTGGAATATGGTATATGGTATCAGACTCTGTAACTTGATTTTCTTAAATGTTCTTCATTGTCAAATGGTAGGGTTTACAATAAACTTACCTCCAGAATCTTCTGCTGGTAATTCCTATCTTTCCATAGCAATCCTGTGATAAGCAATGAGTGGTTCTTGGTATTGACACGGAGGGAATCAAAAACATGGCACCAAACAGCCTCCATGGCCTCCCAGTTTAGGATTTGGCCTCGATTAACAGGAAACTCTGTAATAGGCAGTTCCCTGAGCACATGCATGTTTTCCAAGCCTATGACTTTCCTTATCTTGGAAGGAATTCCTTTCAGGTCTTCATCGTAGGGCTGATACCCAACCACGGTGGGGATTGCAAGAGTAGGGTAGTTTTTCCCAGCCAAGCCAACTTTGCACCAGGCACTGCCAATGTCAATGACCACAGAAGATGATTCCATCAGGAGGGTGAAGGTAGAGCCAACTGAGGAAGAAGAGAATGTCTCTGGGGGAGGGCAGAATGGAGACAACCTGGAGCTTTGCAGGATGACAAACAGAAGAGAAGAATCTGAATTCTCAGCAGTAAGGAACGACTTGGAGTTTAGGAAAACATAAGTAGAAGTGGAAGGAGTAGAGGAGAGATCGTCTTCATGCACACACACACACACGTACACGCACACACACACACACACACACACGCGCACACACACACGCACACACACACTCTCCATTGAAGGACAACTTTAGCCATTGTACACAGAGGCTGGACACTGGTTTTGGTTTCAGAGAACCTGGAGTCAAGTCTGTCTCTGCTACTTCTACGTATGAACTTAGCCCATTTCTTCCTCTTAACAAATGTGGGGAGGGCTGCTGGATTCTGGGTATCTTATGCTTTTCCTTTAGAAAATCACCAACTTACGTAGATATACTCCCATGTTGCCAGTCTACCTAGGAAGTAGTGATAGGTCCATTTTACACATAAGGGCATTGACACTGAACTATACATTTGTCAAAGTTCAAGATACTGGATACATCCTCCAGAATTGGGGCCAATCAGTGAAAAGAAAATGCCAGTGAAGAGAACTTTTGACTGGAGATGGGAGAACAGGAGAAATACCAGCATAGACATTACATAAGGTCTATAGATTCCTTCAAGACACTGCCTTCTAGTGCCAATAGACATATACAGGAAGCAGCTCTATCAGAAGGTCTACACTCTGTGGCAGTTGTCTGCTTTTATACTACCTTGGCTTCCAGGAAATTAACTCTGACCAAGTAACCCATCCAGCATCCATGATTGAATGCCCTTCAACATCTAGAATGTCAAGTAATGACTCCCAAATGATAATTGATTAGTTTAAATAACAATATTTGTTAGTTTACTACAATAATAGGTCTCTCAGCCTCCAGTCTCATCTTTCTCTAATAAGTTCTTCTCCCAGCTGCCAGACTGCTAATTATTCCTAAAGAACAGCTCTAATCAGCTCAAGATGTTTCAGGGGCTCCCTACTCTTTTGAGTAGTCAAAGCCCCTTACAATCTGGTTGCAAATTCTTTTTTCAGACTTGTTTCACATGATGCCTTCTTGAGCACTCTGTTTTATCCTCCAGGTGATTTGTTTGTTGGTCTTCACACATGACATCTCTTTCTCTACCACTGAGTCTTTGCATAAATTCTTTCCTGTCCTTAAAATAGTTCTCTCTTCTCACTCCTCCCATTTAGAATCCCTAACTCCATTCAAGACTTGGCTCCATCTTCCCAAATTCCCCCAGTAGTTATTACTTCTCCATACCCCCACCCATGAAATCATTCTATATCTATTTTCTGTTTCTTTCTCTCTGTACATGCTGTTTCCCCCAGTAGAATGTTAGCTCATAGAGGATAAGGATTCGTGTCTTTGTATCACCTTGATCTGATACACAATAGGAGTTTAATGTTTGTTGAATGGAAGAACAACAATGAAGGGTGAGCTGGAAATAATATCAGGGCAGGCAGCTTTCAAGTATGCACTCGTGTATACACACACACACGCGCACACACACACACACACACACACACACACACACACACACACACACACTAATTGATCCTCCATTCTGAATCACAAATAATGATGGAAAACTGGGTGGTTTGGCAGTATTTCAGTTAGGGAGTTCATTCACATCAACCTCCAAAATGCCATTACCCTGCCATTACCCTACCTTGCTCACTGCACGATTGACATACATTTCCCTAGCTCTGGTATTTGAGGAGCAGCTAAAGGCATCCATTAGGCCAGAAACTTCCATCTCTGACAAGCATCTGCCAGTTCATGAGTTCTCCATGAGAAGAGCCATTCTCCATTAGCCAGGAGGCATCAGAAATTTGGCTGGATCATAAGTATTTGGATCAAATCAAATACCTACTATGTGAAATACATTGTAAATACAAAAGTCAAATAGTCCCTGACCTCAAGGGGCTTACAGTACATCACCTGTACATAAACATATATGGCACATCAAAAACAAGGGAACCTCAAAGGGGAAGGTGCTAACAGGTAAACAGACTGACTAGAAAGGCCTTCTCCAGAAGAGGGCACTCAGCTGAGTTGTGAAGGAAGCCAAGGATACTGAGACATAGTGATAAGGGTAGACAGCGTTCTAGGTATGGGGGCCAGCCAGTGCAAAAAAAAAAAAAATGTGGATTTGGGAGAATGAGCATCAGCTGAGGAACAGCAAGCAAACTAGTACGACTGTGGGCTCCAAGAGGACAGGGTCTGTCTTTTGTCTCTTTTTGTATCTCCAATACTTAGCACAGAGGCTGACATATAGTAGGTGCTTTCTGAACATTCATTGCTTAATCGGATTATGGAACATGGAAAGGGAATAATATGTACGGGGATGGACGAGGGAGGAAAAGGGCAGATTATGGAGTGGGTTAAATGATAAACAGGAGTTTGTAGTTAATCCTAGTTGTTTAAGGGAAGCACGTGGAGTTTATTGAAAGAGTAGGTGACATGGTCAGACATTTTAGGGAAATCTTTTTTTTAGCAGTCTTGTGGAAGATGGACTGGAGTTGAAGAGACTGATAGAAAGAGACCATAGAGCAGGTAGGTCCTAGCTCAGATACTTCCTAGCTACATAATTCTGGCATGTCACAAACTCTTGAAACCTCAATTTCCTCATCTACAAAATGGGGGTGGTTAATAATATCATCTACCTCACAGGCTCTTGGGAGGATCAAATGACATAATGTGTGTACAATGCTTTGCAAACCTTAAAACACTGTATTAATTTTGGCTATTAATAGTGTTATTAGGAAGTTATTGCAATAGTTTATTAAAAATGTGGTAAGTAATTGAATGAAAGTGGTTGTAAAAGTGAAAAGAAAGGGACATGTGAGAAATATTGTCAAGAAAGAAACAAGATTTGACCCCCAAATGGATACCTGGGGCAATTATGAGCAATCCAAGGTTACAGCAAGGTTGCAACTAGAAGAATCCCATGTATCCTCAATGTTAGTAAGAATGAGTTTAGAGAAGAACTGTCAGTTTGGGGGAAAGATGAGCTCTGTTCTGGATGTGTTGGGCTTGAGATATCTGTGGGACATTTGTCTCCACTTTCTCATCTTTCATTTACTTTTAAACCACTTGCAATCTAGCTTCTGACCCCACTTCTCAATAAAAACTGCTTTCTAAGGTTACCTATCATCTCTCCACTGCTAAATACAGTGACATTTTCCCAGTCACCATCTTTTCTGACCTCTCTAATAGCATCTGGAATACCATTGTCATTGATCTCTTCCTTCTGGACAGTCTTCTCCATGGATTTTTGTGACACTGATCTGTCATAGCTTTCTTCTATTTATCCCACGGATCCTTTGCAGTTTTCTTTGCAAGATTATTCAAATTCTAACTACATCCCAGAGTTTTCTTTCTCTTTCTATGCATTTGGTGATATCATCACCTCCCGTGGATTCAACCATCACCTCTATGCATTATTCTGAATCTATATATCTGGCTACCAACGCTCTTCCAAGTTCTGGTCCTACCTACTAGACACATGTCCCCCTAGATATCCCATAAGCGTCTCAAACTCAGCCTCTCCGAAATTCCCCAATTTCCATCAAAGTAGCACCAGTGGCTTAGCAAAGATGGCAGAAAAACAGCAAGAAGTACAGTGAGCTTCTTCTACCTCACCCAAAACAAAAAAATAAGTTTCTCCCAATGGATTAGTAAATGCACCACGGCACAGCTTGATGGAAAAATTCAAGAAAATGGGGCAGGCGGCTCAGCAAGCGAGAGCACCGGCTCCAGTGTCGGGATGGCCTGGGATCGAATCCGGGCTCAGATACTCGGCACCCACCCAGAAATAACTGGCCGTGTCACCTTGAGCAAGTTACTTAACCCCGATTGCTTAGGGGCGGCCAGGTGGCTTCAGTGTCGGGATGACCTGGGGATCGAATCCGGGCTCTGACACTCAGCACCCACCCAGAAACACCTGGCCGTGTCACCTTGAGCAAGTTACTTAACCCCGATTGCTTACAATTAAAAAAAATTCAAGAAAATGACACAAGTCACCTTGCCAGCCTAGGTAGGAACAGGAAGACAGGGAGGACAGTAGAGACAGGTCAGGCCCAGAGAAACCCCCAGGGCACTTCAACGCCCAAGGAGAAACTAGATACCAGGTCTGGAGGAGGTACCAAACTCATTCCAGACATGATGATGGCAACAAATACCAACTGCAGCTTTGTCACTCACTACCCAACTCTAGATCATAGATCCAAGGTGAGTGAGGAAGAGACCTATGTCCAGGGGTAGCATTCTAGGGTAAGGAGAAGTCACAGGCCCTAGACAATGTATGAAGAGAGGAACACGTTCAGAAACAAGCAAAAGCTTACTGGTTCAGACCTTAGGAGCAGAGTAGAGTCTCATCTCTATGTTCTATCCAATACTAAAGTCTTCAGAGGAATAACCAGGGCGGGAATCCTAGACCAAAGAGACTCCAATGGTTCTATCATTCTAAACCAGAAATTTCCCAGCTAACTGATGGGGATTGAGTCTAGCAACAGTCTACTGATGAGACCAAAAACCTGTATAGCTCAGACCAGGATGGAGAGAGGTGGGGACACAGACTTTGCCCTGGACCAGACCACTTTGGGACTATTAAAATCTCACAGGTTCCCAGTCTGAGTTGTTTCCAAAGAACCTATAATAATACAATGCTCAATATTCCAAGATAGATCAGCTTAAACTTCACTCCACAAATATGTAGAGCCTAACCTCAGTATTAAATCTCAAGTCAGAAAGTAGGCTAGAAGAGTGATCAAATAAAAATAATAATAATCCCACCATAAAAGATAATTATGATAAAAAGGATGTTCAAGATATAAGCCCAGAAAAGAGAATGCTTACAAAAACATCTCCAAGAAAAACCTCAAAGAAAAACAATGAATCTTGAGTACAAATTCATCAGAGTTCCTAGAATATATGAAGCAAAATTTAAAAAATAAGAGTTAATTTTTTTGTATAAATTAAATGAGGACCCTAGATAATAAATGAAAAATTAGTGTAAGCTATGAAAGAAAGAACTGGAAAGCAAGTTAACAGTTCGGTGCAAGAAGTATGAAATGTTGCCCATGCAAAAAACTCCCTGAAAATTAGAATGGACCAAAAAGAAGCAAATGACTCCAGGAGATAATAAGAAATATTAAAAGAAAGTAGAAATAAACTTTTTAAAAATAGAAGAAAATGTAAAATAATCTCATACCAAAAATAAGTGATCCAAAAAACAGGTTAAAGAGGAAAAAAAATCATTGTCCTGAACACCACAACCAAAAAAAAACTTGGATATTATAGTTCAAGAAATTTTAAAAGAAAATTTTCAGATATCTTATAGGCCAAAGTGGGAATAAAAAGAACCCAATGGTGCCTTCCTGAAAGAAACCCCAAATGAAAACTCCTAGGAATTGTATAGCCAAAATCTTTATTCTAGAGCATCCAGAAAAAGAAAAAATACTTCAAGCAGTCAAAAGGAAAGAGTTCAGTTATTAAGAAGACAGTCAGAGTCATACATGATTTAGAAACCACCACTAAAAATGAACAGAGAGCTTGTAATGTGACATTCCAAAAGGCAAAGGATATAACTTTATAACCACAAAAAACTTACTTGGCAAAACTTAATATAATTATATAGAAAAGGAACATACTTTTAACAAAATAGAGAAGTTCTAAGCATTCCTGATTTAAAAAAAAAGAGCTTTGTAGAAACGTTAAAGTTCAAACACAGGAATGAAGAGAAGCACTAAAAGATAAACATGAATAAACAACCATAAAAGACTTAAACAAGGATAAACTGCTTATGTTCACATATGGAGAGATGAAACATTTGTCCCCACTAAACTCTTATTATCAAGAGTTAGAAGGGGTGGAGCCAAGATGGAGGATTAAAAGGAGAAATTTGCTTAAGCCCCCACTCCAACAACCTGCAATACCTGTAAAATATGACTCTAACCAAATTTTATAGCTACAGAACCAACAAAGTGATGGAGAGAAACAAATCTCCCACTGAAGGCAGCCTGAAAGGCTAAAAGGAAGGGGCTATCACACCGAATCTGGGAGCCTAGTGCAGTCCCATGGGAGCTGCTCAAGCCCAGACCCAGGATGGCACTGACTAGTGGCACAGACTGGCCAGAGCAGACTTCAGAAGAGTGAATCACCAGCAGCTATGGTGTTTTGCAGACCATAAATGCCAAAGAGAAAGTAAAACATCGGCAGGGAACTCTGTTGGAACTTTTGACAGAAGAACAAGGTCCAGCCCCTGCCCCCAGGGTGAGGTGGTGAAGGCATGGTGGCAGTAGGTGCTGCTGTGACTGCCTCCAGAGCTCCTGGCTGGCAGATCGTAGGGGGACCCAGCAACCATTCAGTGGTTAATCACTCTTGCTTTGACATGCTTGGATCTGGGTCACAGTCTTGGGCGGTAGTCCTGGAGTGGCCAGTGTGCCAGAGCTTGTTGCGGCTGTAGAGAGGGCACCATCCCCATAGCTCTAATAACATTTGTGAAAACCCCAAGTATTTGGGACACAGCTGTCTCCTCTCTGGAAGTAGAGTTCTACTATGGCAAAGAGCTCAAAAGTCAAGTAATTGGCTGGCAAGATGAGCAAGCAGAGGAAGCAGAATCAGACCATAGAATCGTTTAGGGGGACAAAGAGGATCAAAACATGGAACCAGAAGAAGACAACAAAGTCAAAACTCCTGCATCAAAAGCTTCTAAGGAAAATATGGGAAATCTTAAAAGATAACTGCCCAGATCTCTTAGACCCAGAGGGCAAAGTGAAAATAGAGAAAATCCACCAGTCACTTCCTTAAAGAACCCCAAAAATGAAAACTCTTAGGAATAGCATAGTCAAAATCCTATGCTTTTAGGTCAAAGGAAAATGCAGCAAGCAGCCAGAAAGAAAAAAAATTCGGGGTGGGGAGGGGGTGTGGAGCCACAATGGCAGAGTAAAAACAAGAATGCCACACGGTTCCCTTTCTAAACACCTCCAATACTGGTAAAACTTTAGAGCTACAGAACCCACAAAGTGAAAGAAAAAAAACAAATATCCCACTGAAGGCAGACTGGCAGGCCAACAGGAAAGGTCTATCACACCAGGCTGGTTGCCGAGCACAATGCCACATGAGCCAAGCAGTTCTGACCCTAGGGAGGCCCTGACCAGCGGTAGCCATAACAGATTTCAGGAGAGTGAATCATCAGCAGTTGTGGTGGTTTCCAGACTTCAACCATAAATGCCAAAGAGAAAGTAAAAGGTCAGTCAGAACTCTGTTGGAAGAAGGGGGCTGAAGAACACAGTCTGGCCCCTGCCCCCAGGGCAAGAAGTGGTGGAGGCATGGCAGCTGCAGCTACTGCTGCGTGGCTGCCTCCAGAGTTCCTGGCCTGCAGATCATAGGAGGACTAAACAACCATTTTCAGAGGGTAATCACTCTTGCTTTAACCTGCTTGGATCTGGATCATGGTCTTGGGTGGTGGTCCTGGGAGTGTGCCCAGTGGTCCAGAGCTTGTAAAGGCTGTAGAGAGAGAGCCCTCCTAATAGCTCCAGCAGTTGTGAAAAAAACCAGCAACTTGAGACAAAGTTCTCTCCATTCTGGAAGCAGAGTTCTACCTTGGCAAAGAGCTTAAAAGTCAAGTAATTGACTGGGAAGATGAGCAAGCAGAGGAAGTGCTGTCAGACCATAGAATCCTTTTCTGGGTACAAAAAGGATCAAGGCATGGAGCAGGAAGAAGACAAACAAGTCAGAACTCCTGCATCAAAAGATTCCAAGAAGGGGCTGCTAGATGGTGCAGTGAATAAAGCACCCGCCCTGGAGTCAGGAGAACCTGAGTTCAAATGCGGCCTCAGACACTTAACACTTACTAGCCGTGTGACCTTGGGCAAGTCACTTAACCCCGATTGCCTGCCCTTCTCCCCTCCAAAACCAAAAAGAAAAAAAAAGTTTCCAAGAAAAATATGAATTTGTTACAGGCCAAAGAGGAGCTCAAGAAGGATTTTGAAAATCAACTAAGAAAAATGGAGGAGGGGTGGCCAGGTAGCACAGCGAGTAAGAGCACCAGTCCCATTGTCGGGATGACCTGGGGATCGAATCCAGGCTCAGACACTTAGCACCCACCCAGAAACACCTGGCCGTGTAACCTTGAGCAAGTTACTTAACTCCAATTGCTTAGAGGCGGCCAGGTGGCTCAGCAAGTAAGAGCACCGGCCCCAGTGTTGGGATGACCTGGGGATCGAATCCAGGCTAAGATACTTAGCACCATACCCAGGAAAAAAACTGGCTGTGTAACCTTGAGCAAGTTACTTAACCCCAATTACTTAAAAAAAAAAAAAAAAGAAAAGTGGAGGAAAAATTGGGAAGAGAAATGAGAATGATGCAAGAAAATCATGAAAAGTGAGTCAACATCCTGCTAAAGGAGAACCCAAAAAATACTGAAGAAAATAACACCTTAAAAAATAAACTAACTCAAATGGCAAAAGGGGCCCAAAAAGCCAATGAGAAGAATGCCTCAAAAAGCCAAATTGCCCAGGTGGAAAAGGAATTTCAAAAACTCACTGAAAAGAATAATTACTTCAAAATTAGACTGGAGCAAATGGAAGCTAATGACTTTATGAGAAATCAAGGTTACAAGGTACTATCAAACAAATCCAAACAAATGAAAAAAATAGAAGGCAATGTGAAATATCTCATTGGAAAAACCACTTACCTGGAAAATAGAACCAGGAGAGATAATTTAAAAATTATTGGACTACCTGAAAGCCATGATCAAAAAAAGAGCCTAGAAATCATCCTTGAAGAAATTCTCAAGGAAAAATGCCCTGGTATTCTAGAACCAGAGGGCAAAGTAGAAATTGAAAGAATTCACCAATAGCCTCTTGAAAAAGATCCCAAAGAGAAAACTCCTAGAAATATCATAGCCAAATTTCAGAGTTCCCAGGTCAAGGAGAAAATATTACAAGCTGCCAGGAAGAAACAATTCGAGTACTGTGGAAACACAATCAGGCCAACACAAGACCTAATAGCTTCTACATTAAGGGATTGAAAGACTTGGAGTATGATATTCTGGAGGTCAGAGGAGCTAGGATTAAAATCAAGAACGACCTACCCAGCAAAACTGAGTATGATGCTTCAGGAGAAAATATGGTCATTCAATGAAATAGAGGACTTTCAAGTGTTCTTGATGAAAAAAACCAGAGCTGAACAGAAAATTTGACTTTCAAATACAAGAAGCAAGACAAGTATGAGAAGGTAAACAGGAAAAAGAAACCATAAGGAACTTATTGAAGTTGAACTATTTCCATTCCTACATGGAAAAAGAATTATAACTTATGACACTTTTCTCAGTATGAGGATAGTTGAAGGGAATATATAGGTATGTATAGGAGGGTGTAGGTGTGTATAAATACATGTGAGTGTGTGTATATGTGTCTACAGGTATACATAGACAGAGGGCACAGGATTAGTTGAATAGGAAGGGATGATATCTAAAAAATAAACTTAAGAGGTGAGAGAGGAATATAATGGGAGAAGGAGAAAGGAAGAGATAGAATATGGTAAATTATTTCACATAAAAGAGGCAAGAGAAAACTGTTGGAATGGAGGGGAAGAGCAAGAAGGTGAAAGGGAATAGGTCAACCTGACTCTCATTGAATTTGGCTTAAGGAAGGAATGACATACACACTCAACTGGGTATCTTACCCTACAGGAAATGGGGAAGGGGATGAGGGGGGATTATAGAAGGGAGGGCACATTGGAGGAGAGGGTAGTTAGAAGTCCCTTTTGAAAAGGGACAGGGTCAAAGGGGAAAGTAGAATAAGTGGGGGTGGGATAGGATGGAAGGAAATATAGCTAATCTTTCACAATATAACTGCTATGGAAATGTTTTGCACAACTACATATGTACAACCTATATTGAATTGCTTGTCTTCCCAGTGGGGGTGGGTGAGGAGGGAAGAAGGGAAAGAATCTGGAAAGCAAAGTTTTAAAAACAAATATTAAAAAAATGTTTTTTTACATGCAGCTGGGAAATAATATATACAGGCACCAGGGTATAGAACTCTATCTTGCCCTACTAGAAAGTTAGGGGAGGGTTGGGTAAGGATATAAGAGAGGGCAGATTGGGGGAAAGTGGTATTCAATAGGCTCTCTATCTTGGGGTGGGGATAGGGAAAAATGGGGAGAAAATTTATAACTCAAAATCTTATGGAAAAGAATGTTGAAAACTAAAAATAAATAAAAGATTATTTTTTTAAAAAAAGAGTTAGAGAGAGTCTAGTTAGACATGGTCTGGAAGTAGTTTTGTTATGTCTTGATAACTTAAAAGAAGAATGGAAAAAGAAGGGATGAGGAATATATTTGCAGGGGGGAAGGAAAGGAAGATTAGAGAAAATATCTCACATGATCAGGGTGAGGAAATAGAAGGCTATATAAACAAGGAGAAAGGGGGTGGGAAGAGAACAGCCAACATTTGCATCTCATTCTCACCTGAACTAGTCAAAAAAGAATATGTATACACACACACACACACACACACACACACACATGTAGTTGGGTACCAAAATACACTTCACTGTATCATCCTAAAATACCATAAGAGAGTGAAGGAATACGTGTTGCCCAAATGTTTACTTATGTTTAGATGGTCAACCTATAGAGCTCATATGGAAGTTAGGTAGCACAGGGGATAGAGCATAGAGCTTGGAATCAGGAAAACCTAAATTCAGGTCCTAATTTAGATTCTAGCTACGTGACCCTAGGCAAGTCATTTAAATTCTATCATATCAGCTTCAATTTCTTCATCTGTAAAATGGGGATGATAATAATAGCAACCTCCAAGGGCTGGCATAAGGATGGTATGAGTTAACATGTGCAATGTCCTTTGCAACCCTTAAAACATTATAGAAAGGCTAGTTATTATTACTATACATTCCCATGTGTATCTTGGACAGATAGTACAAATGTACAGGAAGTTCAACCTAGAACAAAAAAGAAAAAGAAGACTGGGTTGGCTGTCTTTGGAGAGGTGCAACTCTCTTTTAGAGACCCCCAAATGTCTGATATAAAGAAGAGATTCATCTTTTTAATACCAGTATCCCGCTGACTGAAAACAACATGGTACAGTAAAGAGATTGCTGGCCTCAGAATCAGGAAGACCTGATGCTGAACCTCTGACATACACTTGCTGTTGGACCCCAAGGCAAATTCCTTAATGTCTCATTGCTTTGGACCACTCTCTAAGACAAGTCCAGGGAAGGCACCAATCTGCTTTGGCAGAATACGCTTTTTCACTGAGGACTTCTCTTTACCAACAAAATCTAAGTTCTAGATCTCAACCCTTAAAAAAATTTCTACTAGAACATTATGACTATGATTCATGAAACCCTATGGTCTCTGGGGGCAGCTAAATGGCACATAGGATAGAGCACTGGGCCTAGTCAAGAAGATGAGTTCAAATCTAGCCTCAGATACTTACTATCAGTGTGACCCTGGGCAAGTCCCTTAGCCCTGTTTGCCTCAGTTTTCTCATATGCAAAATGAGCTGGAGAAGGAAATGGCAAACTATTCCAGTATCTTTGCCAAGAAAACCTCAAATGTGGTCATAAAGAGTTGGACATGACTGAAACAATTCAACAAATAGTCTCTAAGGAATTACAGGAGTATTACTTAGAGGCTACTTTTCGATCCATTATGCACCCCTATCCCTTATCACATAGGGGGCCATGAAGAGGTGGCAGAGCAGGGGATAAGCAGACTATAACACAGCAAATAAATAATTATGGGAACATATTAGGGAGTGGCTAGGTGGCACAATGAATAGAGCATAGGCCCTGGAGTCAGGAGGACATGAGTTGAAATCCAACCTCAGATACTTGACACACTTACTAGCCATGAGACCTTGGGCAAGTCACTTAACCCCAATTGCTCTACCTTCCTCTCTCTAAAAAGCAAATAATAGGGAAGGAAGAAGAGGGGAGGGGAAGGAGGGGAAGGAGGGAAGGAGGGGGAGGGGAGGAGGAGCAGGAGAAGGAGGAGGAGAAGAAAAGAAAACATATAAGGATAAAAGATATATAAAGGAATAAAGGATAATAAATAAATAAGAATAAAAGGTATAGGAACATATGATTGAAAAATAATTTGAACTGGTAAAATGTCAAGAATAAGAAGCAACTGGCAGCCAGTCTGTGTGTTTCACAAGTACTATCAGTTTAATAGGGGGTGGCAGGGAAAGATAGATCCTAGAATGTTGGGTGGACTCCTTGTGCTGAACTTATGGAAAAGCATGGGCAAGAATCCCACAGGATGGTTTGCAATCTGCATCCTCTTCAGAGGGAACATACACCTTGATGAGATGTTAGGGATGTTGATGATAACTAACATTTATATAGCACCTACTATGTGCCAGGCACTGTGCTAAGTGCTTTACAATTATCTCATCTAATCTTCACAACAACCTTAGTAGGTACTAGTATTATCCTTATTTTATAGTTGAGGAAACTGAAGCAAACAGGGTTAAGTGACTTGCCTAGAGTCACATGGCTAGTAAGTGTCTAAAGCTGAATTTAAACTTGGGTTTTTCTGACTCCCAGACCAGCACTCTATTGACTACACCACCTAGCTGCCTGGTCTATTACAGTGATCTCTGCTAGCATTTCATTCTCCTAAAAGAATGGAAGCTCAACCATGACAAGAACTTTCCTTCATTCCTCGCCAACACTCCTCTAGCTCTGGAAAGATTTCCCTACCATGCCACAGAAGACTTCTCACCCTAACAGTTCACTCTACCCCTGGAATTCTCAGGTCTCTGACCCCAGGGTCCCTTTGTCTTATTGACTGTTTCCTCCAAGAACCTACATTTTAAGGAAAACATCCAAGACAGACAGGTATGTCTTCATTCCTCTCCAGACTTTCTCTACCAGGTCCTCCTGAGGCACCTTCTTCCCTCCCCCCTTTTCAATTCTCTTTTATGTGTTATCTTCTCACATTAGAATGGATGCTTCTTGAGGGCATGAACTGTCTTCTTTTTCTTGTCTTTGTGTTCTCACCACAGTGCCTAGCACATAGTAAGGTGTCAATAAATTCTTGTGAACTCTTCCACATGCTGAATTCTTCCCAAGGACCAGCACAGACCTATATGCACAGACCTATCAGCACAGTGCCTAGCACATGGTAAGGTCTCAAATTCTTGTGAACTCTTCCAAATGCTGAATTCTTCCCAAGAACCAGCACAGACCTATATGCAAAAGAGCATAATGAACAGATACCAGAGATGGCCCCGTGATACACCCTTTGATATTCCAAATGAGAAGATTTCCTTGAGAGCCATGTAGTACAGTCTTTCCTGACAGCAGATGGACAAAACTTCATTACCAGGGAAGTGTGAATCCCAGAGTGTCTTCCATCGTTGTGCTCCTAATGAACATCTGGGTTCCTTTGCATTTTTGTGGAGGAGGGGCATGAGAGTCAGAGGAGGAACCCAGTCATAGAGAGAACCAACCCTATATCAAATTTGCATGAGGGAAAAGACGGAGTTTTAATTACTCCTTTTCTTAACCTCATTGTACCTTGAGGTATTTTAACATTACTCTCCCTGGCAGGCCGGATTGATTGATTGTCTCTTGGCATTCAGAAACCCTGATTAATGTAAAACTAACCGGTCGTTCTGAACTCTGGGGAATTAATCACTTAAATGTGGGAATTACTCAATAAACCGTTCAAACACGCTATAAACCAAGCCATTAAAAATTAATCGCTCGACATCCCTGCCATGTAAACACAGCTAATAAGATTCTGGCAGCCGAGAATAAGAACGAAGTTAAAAAAAAAAAGTTAGCCAGTAGTTCTGGACAACCAGGATGGTGAGAAGTCAAACACTGAGCTGCTCTTCAAACTTCTAGGAATGCTGGAGTTGGTCGCTCTAGACAGTTTTCAAGGCAAGTCCGTCCTCACCTGGATGGTGCTATGTAACCACTTAAATTTCTATAGCATATTAAGGTTTACTAATGTTTTTTCTCTGCAACAAATCTGCAGCACAGGGAGTATGTGTCATTATCACCACCCTACAAATGAGGAAAATTACAACTCCAAGAAGTAAAGCAACTTGCCCAAGACCACAGAGCTGAAAGGATAGAGTTGAAATTCAGACCCAGGTCACCAAAAATTAGGGACTAGTAAAAAATTAGTGAACTAGTAGCAAGGAGGAAGAAGGGAGGTGGTGGTACCCACAGAGTTATTGCCCACAACCATTATAGGGAGCTTAAGCAATAGTCCCTTCTCTGGCAGTATTTTTTTTCTTAAAGGTTTCCTCTGGGTATGATAGCTCAAGGCAATGAGTACTCCCCAAACTAAATTTGGCCAATGAAATACTCTGGGACTTGAAATATGTTGATGGAATTCATAAATGCTGATCCCTATGGTAGAAATTCTGGCATTTCAACCAAGAACAAAGGGAGGGAAGGGACATTTAAGTGCAAAGTATAAGGTACATTTTCATACTGAATATGTTGCAATATGTAATATATACTGATATATACATATTTTCTTATTTAATATTCTGGGGTAGAAAAAAAAAACATGGAAGTATTGACATTTTTAACAGCCTGACTTCCTAAGCAGAGGCAGCATCATGTAGAAATCTGGTGTCAGGAAAAGCTAGATTCAGATGTCTGCTCCACTACTTACTGAGTGTGTGAGCTTGAACCAGTCATGCTCTCTAGACCTCAGTTTCCTCATCAGTAAAATTAGGAAGCTAGTCTGAATAACTCCGAAGGTCGCTCCCAGTTCCACAATCCTATAATTTCTAGTCCCAGACCCCAAGAGAATCTAAGGATTCTTATAAGGATCCCATAAGTATATAAGTTTGTTAGATACTGTTCTCAGATATACCCTCAAGTAGAACCAGTATTTAAAGTGAAGTCATATTATAGGTGTCCATTGTCCCAATAGGAACTTACAAGCAGAATCACTCTCTACCACTGGCTGACAAATCAGTCATAAACTGTCAAGTCTTACCTGTTAGAGAAAAGAATGCACCTTCCCAGTGCTGCTTTATTCTTTCTTTTTATCCATTAACATCAAATTAGTCAAGCATTTATGAAGTCTCATATCATGTGTCAAGAAACCATACCATACGTAGAGAGATCTACAAAACAGAAACAAAACTCCCCGCCCACAAGAGTTTATATTTCTATTTATTATATTCTATTTAGGTAGATACAAAATTCTATTTAAGTAGATACAAAATAGTCTTCTATAATTTACAAAGTCTTTCCATGAAAAAAATCTCATGAGGCAAGTAGTATTAAAAAAAAAAGTATCCCTATTTCAGAGATAATGAAACTGAGGGCACAAGGGAAATGACCTGTCCAAGGTAACACAGCTGAGATTAGAACCCCATGTGTTGTTGTTCAGTCATGTCCAATACTTTGTGACCCCTTCTGAAGTTTTCTTGGCAAAGATACTAGAGTGCTTTGCCATTTCCTTCTTCTGCTCATTTTACAGATAAGGAAACAGACGCAAACACTGTTAAGTAACTTGCCCAGGGGGGTCACACAGCTAGTAACTGTCTTTAGCTGGATTTTAACTCAGGTCTTCCTAACTCCAGGCTCAGTGCTCTATCCATTGCACTACCTAGCTGCCCTGGAAGAGAGCTAAATTAGAGACAGCTAAACTCTGCACCTTTATTTTATAGATAAAGACAATGAGACCCAGAAGAAGTTAAGCAACTCACCCAAAGTCACACAGTAAACAACAAAACTACTAGAGGGAAGGAAATAAGCATTTATATAGCACCTACTATATGCTAGGTACTGTGCTAAGCATTTTACAAATACTATTTCATTTGATCCTCACAACAACCCTGCAAGGTAGATGCTGTTTTTATGACCATTTTATGTTTGAGTGAAACTGAGGCAAATAGCGGTTAAGCGATTTTGCCCAGGATCACACAGCTAAGTGTCTGAGGCTAGATTTGTACTCGGTTTTTCTGATTCCATGACAAGGACTCGACCCACTGCACCACCTAACTACCTCAAACCTAAGTCTTCCAAAACCAAATCCAACATTATTCACCCTTTACCAGGCTACTTCTAGACCAGAGACTCCTAATTTTGGGTTCACAGATAAATTTGGGGGGGGGTCTACAAACTACAATGGGATAGTTACATATTTATTTTCACAAACCTCTAACTGAAATTTAGCATTTCCTTCAATTATTTGAAGATAATAATGAGAAGGGCTTCATAGACTTCATGACTGCCCAAGGTGCCCAGGACACAAAAAAGATGTAGTGGTCCTATTCTAGAGGCTTGCTAGATTTCCTTGTGTCTTAACATGCCAACTCCTACAACAACACAATTTTATCACAATTATTTGTTGCATGATTTTGATGATTTCACTTTTCTGGTCAAAAAACCTTTGCTAGCTCCCTATGACCTATAGGAAAAGCTAAGCCCAGTGGAAGAGTAAACAAAGGGCTAGACCCGATATCAATTAGTAACCATTTATTAATCACCTACTGTTTGCTTGGCATTGTGCTAAGTGCTGGGGATACAAAAGAAGGCCAAAGAAATGGTCCCCTCCCTGAATGGGTTCACAGTCTAATGGAGAAACCACATGCAAATAATTATGGACAAACAAGTTCCAGACAGGATAAATTGGAAATAATCAATAGGAAAAAGGCACTAGAATTAAAAGGGATCAGGAAAGGCTTCTTGAAAAAGATGAGATATTAGCTGAGATTGTAAGAAAGCTGGGGAAGCCAGGAGGTGAACATGAGAAGGGGGAACATTCCAGGCACGGAGGACAGCCAAAGAGAAGGTCTGAAGTCCAGAGGAGGAAGGAGTGTCTTATTTGAAGACCAGAAAAATGGTCAGTGTCACTGGAACAAAGGACAAAGAAGAAGGGTATAAAAACACTGGAGAGATGGGGTGGGGCAGGTTATTAAGAGCTTTGAACACTGAATAAAGGACTTTTTTATTTGAACCTAAAAGTGACAGGGAGCCACTGGAATTTATTGAATGAGGAAGAGGGAGTGAGAGTCAGACCTGAAGAAGATCTGAGCCCTTAGCTTCTGTCTGACTCAGTTTCCTCATATGAAAAATGAGAATAATAGCACCTGCCTCCCAGGATTTTTGTGAGAATCAAATGAGATTACGTTTGTAAAATGTTTCATAAATATTATTGTTGTTTGACCTTTATTCTCAAAGAGTACTGACAACATCACGAAAGTGACATCTTACCTTGCACATGAATTGGCTATGAGTGAGACAGAGCTGTGTAAAGCTGTCAGCTCCACTTTCTCCTCCAGAGTCATCAAAGTCCAGTGGCAAGACAAAGGTCAAGACCACTGGCAATGGCCCAGGATGCAGTGAGTGATCTCAAAAACCTTAAAGCACTATATAAATGTTAGCAATTATTATTATATTCAACTTAGCCTTTGATGCCTCCTACAATCTGGATCTAATCCACTTTTCACATTATTTCCCTTCACGTATTCTAATTCTTGCCAGACTGGATTACTATAGCTTTTCCTTCTTCTTTCTCCCACACCTCTGTTTGTGCAGGTGGTCTCAAATGCCTAGAATACCCTCTGCCTGTTGAAACATTTATCCTCCTTCAGACTCAGCTACCACCTTCATGAAATCTTCCTTAATTCTTTCCCCACCCCTTCCCCCATCTGTGAGATCAGAGCTCTCTTCCTTCATATTTTCCTGAATAACTTTGCCTGGTTCTCTCCTTTGTTCCCATCATATCCTACCCTAAATCATACTCATGTGGGTATATGCCATTCCCCACCCCTGCCGCCATTAAAATAGAAGCTCTTTGAAGGCTAAAGTTGTGTGGTTTCCATCGTTATCTCCCCAATACCAAACACAGGACCTAGCACACAAGAGGTGGTTAATAAATGTTTCATTTATAATTGCACAGAGTTGCTACAATGCCAAGCATCAGGTCCATCCTGCATCTCTTTTTCCCATAGACCTGACTATTTGTACAGTTGTAGAGTGTCTCTTTTCTGTCCCGGGGAATCTCTTTGGCACAGGTTCTAACATCATTTACAATAAATAGCCTCTGAGGAAATCAAGGCTCTGAGAGGTACTGGCTTGCTCAAAACTATACAGTTAATAAAACGTCAGGTATGGAATTCCAACCCCAAGTGTCTTGACTTCATCTTGAGCTTTGTGCTTCTTCTCTTCTGTGTAGGTCTATATCCTCCCTCCTTCATCTTCTCAACTCTCCTAGTCTATACTCCTGAAGGCACACATCTTGCCTATTCTTTCTTCATTCCCCAGGATAGAGGTATAAGAAGGTACTCAGGCAGTAACATAAATATACCTTCCAGTTAACCTAGGCAAACTCCCATTAAGCAAGCTCTGTCCAAGGTACCAATCCTCTAATTGACACTCCTATTTCTTCCTTCATTGTATTCTACTCAAACAATTATATAATATTTAATTGTACAAAGTCTACATATAAACACCCAGCATTCCTAGCAACCAAGGGGGTTTACCAGGCTGGAAGAATACTAAGGATTACAGATTTAGAATTGAAAGGGACTTTAGAAACCATCTATTTCAACTACTTCATTTACCAATGAGGAAAGAAAACCAGGAAAAGTTCACTAAATTGTTCCAAGACAAGATTTGGTAGATTTTAGATATTCCTGACTCCAAGTCCAGAACTTCATCTACCAAACTATGCTGCCTTTCCTTGGGTATGTTGTAGACATGTTTATTTTTCAGAACTGTATTGGACTTGATGGCCTCTGAGGTCCCTCCAGATTATGTGATCTTCTACTATCCCCCACATCGACAAGAGAAAGCTATCTAACATTCTCCATTACAGCTGAGATTCTATAATGAAAGACCATGGATAGTTTAAAGTCTCTTACCCTAGAAAATACTTAAGATTTGGTGTGATGGAAGGAGAAGTCCTAACGCAGATGGCTGACTGAGTCCCAGCTCTGACTCTTACTAGCTTGTGATCTTCTTGATTTCACAGTCATTCAGAGAAAAAATGCATCAACCTTAAAGAGATAGAGACATTAGTGCTATGATGTCAGACTGCAAAATTTCTGTGATGGAGGCAAAACAGTGGACCAGATGACCTCTAGTGTTCCCTGGTTACTATTCAGAGTCCATGGAAATATATCTCTAGAACCAACTATAACAAGTTAAGCCATACCTTGGTCAGGTTCAGGGCTTTTGAGAAATATAGATAAAAGCTCCACCTGAGTCAATGTAACTGCAGGGTTTATTGTTAGTTCACAAACCACTAGCAGAACACATATTCATACCAAAAAAGAGAGTTAAACATGTGTCTATACCCTACCTCCCTGACATTCCTAGGTCTTCACTTTGCCCTAGTATATGGAAGTAAATCTATATATATGTATAGTTGAATACCATGAAACCAATTAGTTCTGGGTGGCCCACAGATGTTAGGGACTATGGAGTTTTGTACTAAAATTGGCAAAATGAGTTGAAGCTTTAGTCAAGAGTGACTGGGAATACTCTAGGCATGAACAGGTCATAAAAGCCCTGCTAGGGCTGGCAAAACTCCTCAGAGTCAGGGATTGCCTTTGTATATATTTAGTCACTCCTGCTCTATCTACATAGGAAGGTCATAGGACCATAGATTTAGAACCTAAAGGGATCTGAGAGACCATCTAAATCAGCCATACGATACAGGGGCAAGGATCCTGACATGAGCTGATAGGCTCAAAGATGGACAGCTGGAAGAACTACAGAGGCCACTGAATGCAATCATCTCATTTTACAGACACAGGTACTAAATGATTTGCCCAGGGTCACACAGCTAAGAAGTGTCTAAGACAGGATTTTAACCCAGGTCTTCCTAGATCTATCTGGTGCTCTATCCAAGGTGTCACATGACCATTCAAATCTTACCTCTGACTGCCTTAGTATGCTAAGATAGAGCATTGGACCAAATGGTCTCTGAGGTCCTTTCAAGACCTAGAACTATGAAGCTATGAACCTCTTCACAGGATGAGCTAACTAGCCTGTGTCATAAGGATAGAGGTAAATGACCTTTCAATTCTCAGAGCTTTGTAGGATGGATCCTTCACGGCAAGTTCAACCATCAAAGATGTATGAAACTCAAAAAAAAACCAGTCATGTAAGTTATATTTCACTTGCAAACTATCTCTAGCTACCTCTGTCCCCTTCTCCCACCTTTTCACTGAATAAAGAATTTGAGTTTATACAGTAGTTATGGCTTAAAAGCTTACAAAGTAGCTTTCTACACAATAACCTAGTGGGACAAGGAATGCAAGTATTTTGTACCATTTTAGAGAAGGGGACATGGAGGTGGCGCAGAGAGGGAATGTGGTTTCCTCAAGGTTACATAGAAAGGATCAGGGACAAGGTTCAAATCCCGGTCTCTTGACTCCCAAACAGAATCAAAGGCATTTCTTCTATTTCACTTTTTTCTTCTCTCCCTCCAACCTTGACATGTTAATAGATTTTCAGGGAAAGCTGTGTACCCCAACACACATACAGCTACAGTAAGTAAATTGTGTCAGTAAATTGGCTGTTTCACCCCCTACCCTGCCTTTTTGGGGTACCATGTCGAACCCAGGTCCAGTCCCCACCCCCTTTGCTGGTGCCCTTCCTACTAGAGCATCCCAGAGTTCCCAAATAAATCCCCAGAGTGCCAGGCTAGGCACACTCCATAACCAGGGCAGGTGCAGGGCTCCATGGGGTTACCTGTGTTACTGCTGACTTTAGCTCCTCCACCCTGGTGGGAGACACAGCAGGGGGCAATCTGTATGCCTGCAGCTGCTGTGGAATGCAGGGAGCTGCCTGCTGGGCTTCCTGACTTTTATCAGCTCTGTTGGAAGGCCTGGGGAGTATTCCCAGGGTTCAATCCCAAGCAGGAAGCATGGGTGATTAAATGATACCATTTACCCGATGCCAAGTTCTCCAGCTCCATTGAAAACTTGTAATGGTCCAAGATCAGCCTCAGCATGGAAACAACTACATGCTCACATCCCAGTTGTCTCGTGTAATTACTAAAGACAGAATCTGAGCTGGAGAGGCAGGATCCTCTGTTGAAATTGTGGGACTGGAAAGAACACTGAGGAGTCCCAGCATCCTGCCTGAAAGTCTTGGTGCTGGTTGTGACTCTGACTGTTCATGATGGGAGGTACCTTATGGAACCTCTATTCTGACCCCATCACTGCAGAGATCAGGAAACTGAGTCTCATGGAAGTTAAGTGTTCTGTCCAGCATTACATCATGAGTTAGTGGCATCACTGCTACTCCAACCAGCTCTTCTTACTAAGTTCAATTCACTTTCCACTGTGCCATAACTTTGGCTCAGGGGTTGACTGGATGAACAGAGAAGGGACTGTTTGACCTCCAAGATTCAAGGGCACAATCCTAGTGTTTAATGTGATCTTCTCTTCTACAAAGTCCTCTTTCATGTCATACCCAACTCTCACCTCGAGATAAAACCCCATATCTATTATATAGGGTCTCAGTGGTGACAAACCTACACAAAGCCCTTTGTTATGGGCTTCACACATCAGAGATTCAAGAAGAAAGAGGACCTCTTGCTACAAAAATACCCCCAAAAAGTTTTTACTTCCAAAGAATCATGGCAATACAGTGAACTAAGTTGTGACTTTTTCCCATAGGACTCTAAGCCATGACAGTTTCCCCAAGGAATGATTTTTAAAAGCTCAGTTTGAAATTAAAACATAGTCACTGAAACTAGACTTAGACATATCAAGTAACAGCAAGGTATGACTGAACAAACCAACACTGCCTGGAATCAGGAGGCCTGGGTTGGAATTCATTTCTAATGCTTGCTGGTTTTGTCACCTGACATTGGCCACCCCACTCCCTCCTGCCACTTTTCAACCCCCGTTTTTCGCTGTCTTTCCCCATTAGAATGTAACCTTCTTGTTGGCAGGGATCGTCTTGGTGCTCTTCTTGTTTTTGTATCCCAATGCTAGTAGCCCAGGGCCTGGTACATAGTAAAACATATTAAATGTACCAGACACTAAGCTAAACACTTTACAAACATCATCTGATTCGATCCTCATAAAAAAACCCTAGGAAGCTTTGTGGTGCAGTTGTTTCAGTGTCTTTGGGAGCCCATTTGGGGTTTTCTTGGCAAAGAAACTGGAGTAGTTTGGAATTTCCTTCTTCAGCTCATCATACAGAAGAATAAACTGAGGAAAACAGGGTTAAGTGACTTTCCTGGGGTCACACAGCTAGTAAAGTGTCTGAGGCTGGACTTGAACTCAGGTCTTCCTAACTTCAGGTCCTGTGCTCTACCAACTGAACTACCTAGCTGCTTTTTTTGTTGGTTCAATTATTTCTCCTCATTTTATAGTAGAAGAAACCAAGGCAGGAAGAGATTAGGTGACTTGCCCAGGGTCACACACCATTAATAATTTGTTCTGAATTTGGGATGCAGAAGATGAAAAAATCTAGACATAATCTGACATGTACCCTAGACTTGATGAAAGGTTTCATTTGTCCCTGAAGAATTTATATATATATATATATATATATATATATATATATATATATATACACTCTCATGGACTAAAAATGTACAGAAAAATAGTCAAGAGAAATAGGAAGCTCTCAAGAGTAGAATTCTGAAGGTAGGGAAACAATTTGGATGTTTCCCATTGGTTTGGTCAGATGTGCATAGAGAACTCACCAGTCAACCTGAATTTCAAAAAGGCATTAGTAGACCATGGAGGCAAGGGAAAGTCGTGGAGAATGAAAATGAAAGCCTGGCATAGACTTGGAAGCAAAGTGCTAAGGTCATTGAAACTCAGAATGACCTGAGGTTCAATGGAAATCCCAAGGTCAACAAAATGCTGTTCCCAAGAGTGAGGAAAAGAGGAGAATCAAAGAAGGGATGGTATTAACTGATAACAGAGAAAACATAGGACTGGTTGTCTCTTATTGGGGTTTTTGCTTTCTCTGCCAAGGAGAATTATCTTTGGAATGAAACAGACAGAACAAAAATGGCTAATAGGCAATTCAAAACCAATATAAATGGGGAGGTAGTGAGTGCTTGGCTGTTCTTAATGAATGTAGGCAAGCTACATCCCAGGATATGGAAAGAAGTGGCAGATCTGATTGCAGAACTTCTGTTAGTGGTCTTTGAAAGACTGAGGAGAGTGGAACAGGGATTTCAGGTCTGAAAAAGAACAAATCATGTCCTGATTTTAAAAGAAAAAAAATAAACAAATTCCGGGGTCCTACACTTGATTTTGATTCCTAACAAAGTATAGGATATATTATTGAAAAAAAATTTTACTAAAGACATAATGACCTTCTGGCAAGACTTGGACTGTTGGGAAAAGAACCCAAGTTATTAAAAACCCTCAGAATTGTATTTCTTCCCAGTTTGGAAGAAAGGAAGCTAGCATGGAAATGAGAACTGGAAGGCATGTGTTGGATGTCATGGCATGTATCTATAATGCCTACTACTGGGGGAGGCTGAGGCTAGTGGATTGCTGGAAGTCAAGAATTCTGAGCTGCTATAGGACTAAAGCTAATTGGGTGTGATGGGGAGATACTATAAAAAAAACTGAAAGGGAGAACTGAAAGAGAGAGAGGGAAGGAATCTAGGAAGAGAGGAGAATCAAGAGTAGGAGGGGAGGGAGAAAATTAGAAAATGAGATAGCATTTCTTCCCCCAAGGCAGGTGTAGCAATAGTTGTGACAATATCCATAGTCACCCTCCTCAAACCCATGTCTCTGAGGGGATGGAAGGGGTATGAGCTAGAGGGTCATTCAGCAAGTTATAAGACTTTTTCAAAAACCATTGGCACATGGGGCAGCTAGGTGGCACAGTGAATAGAGCACAAGCCCTGGAGTCAGGAGGACCTGGGTTCGGATCCGGCCTCAGATACTTAACATAAAAAAATACCCATGTGACCTTGGGCAAGTCATTTACCCCAATTGCCCTCCAAAAAAAAAAAAGGCAAAAGATAAATAAATGAACATTGGCAGTCATTCGAGTGGCTACTGCACTAAGGGGAAAAACAGACAGGTTATGAAGAATGTGAAGAATTGGTGGTCTTTGTCCCCTTCTACTGCTTTTCTTTGGCTAGGTTCAACTGGCACCATTTTCTAAAAATATTCCTTTATTCCGTTAAGGATTGCACCTGACAGATCTAATCTTATTTCTCATAAACACCTATAGTTGACTTCATTCTATGCATTTCCTTAAGTCCATTTGTTCATGTCAAAAGGTTGAAGGAGAGCTGTAAGAGCCACATAAGAGAAAATGTCTTTTCCTAGTGTAAAGCTGAGATCTCAATCCCCTCCCCCCCAACCTATTGTTAGAATGCTCCCCCCCTCTCTCTCTCCCTTCCTCCCTCCTTCTCCCTTTCCATCCCTCTCTCTCTCTCCTCCTCTCCCTTTCCCTCTCTCTATAATGACAGAATAATGAGCCATTCATAGGCTTCATAACTATACTTCCAAAGGCAGAATTTACTCTGAACCTGGGCATTTCTGTTTTTCCCATCAGACTCTGGACCTAACATGTTCTGACACCCCATGTTGTAATCACAAAGAGCCAACATGGCTTCATCATCTATAGGCCATGGCACACTAGCATTTTCTTTTTGGATAGTGTTACTAGACTGTTCAATCAGAGAAATGTTATACCTATAATTTACCTGGACATTAACAAAGCATTCTACAACTTCTCTCATATCCTTGTTGTGGACAAAGGAAAGAGATTGGCTAGACCATACAGTTAGATGTGGGAACTGAATAAGGGCCTAGACCCAAACAATGGTCAGTAAGTGGTTCAATTCTAACCTGGAGAGACGTCTCAAGTATCACACCTCAAAGCTGTCCTTGGTCACATCTTTATCAATGACTTGGATAAAAGCATAGATAAAATGCTTAGTTAAGTTATCTTTGTATTGTCAGACATCCTTCTGAGAACGCTGTATGTTTGCAAGGCATAGACTAGCATCATCTTTGGAGAATTAAATTTGTGGGTCAGGCAAAAAATAATGGTAAAGTACATGATGAACATGAGTAGACTGCAATACTACCAACAAAAAAGTAATATGAAGGATATCAGAGTGTGACCAGTAAAAAGAGGTAAGCTTATCAGGTACTAAGAATAATAGAAGACTGACAGTTGCTGATATCCAGGAAATGGCAAGAGATTAAGAGGAAAGCCCCCCAGCACAATGAGTAGACCCTTTATGGAGGATTTATAGGAAGACACATACAAGGGTCACACCAGACTGAGAAAGTGTGAATGGATCTCAATTTGCACCACTGTAGAACATGCCCACATTAAGAAGATCACAGATCTCAAACATTAAAATGTTATGGGGGAAGTTCTCTGTTGATCAAAGTTCTTGAATTAGAATGGGATACAGTTAGCAAAGCCTACTCAGGCTTGGGGGTCTATGCTTGTAATCACAGCTACTTAGGCATGCTGAAGATAGCAGGTTGTTTAGGTTTGGAAACTCTAAGCTATAGTAAGACTAATGTCCCCACTAAATTTGATGCCAGGATGGTGATCCCTTTGAAAGAGAGGGCCTGGGGCGGCCAGGTAGCACAGCGAGTAAGAGCACCGGCTCCACTGTTGGGATGACCTGGAGATCGAATCCCGGGCTCAGACACTTTGCACCCACCCAGAAACACCTGGTATAACCTTGAGCAAATTACTTAACCCCAATTGCTTAGGGGAGGCCAGGTGGCTCAGCGAGTAAGAGCACCGGCTCCAGTGTCGGGATGACCTGGATCAAATCCAGGCTCAGATACTCAGCACCACACCCAGAAATAACTCGCCGTGTAACCTTGAGCAAGTTACTTAACCCCGATTGCTTTAAAAGAGAGAGAGAGAGAGAGAGAGAGAGAGAGAGAGAGAGAGAGAGA
>NW_027187400.1:16370353-16419828 GCF_028583685.1 Petaurus breviceps papuanus
CCCTGGGCAAGATGAGAGACCTAGTCCCCCAGAACCCACAAACATAAACAGCAAAAACACCAAACAAAAAGAAAGCAAAATAAAACAAAACAAAAGAGTTAATAAACTGACCAACAGTAGAAGAGAATCTCCAAGTGAGGACTGGCTGACTACCTGGTGGAGATTCTGTTTAGGGTACGACAGTTTAGGGTCACCTGGATGGCCTCTGAGGTTCATTATAACCTGAAATTCTTCCACCTAAGGCCAATACATAATAGAATCACAGATTTTGAGGCCCATGCCCTAGGACAACTTCCTCATTTTACAGATGAGAAAACTGAGACTCAGAGAGAAAAGATGCCTTGCCACAACTAGGTGAATGGCAGAAGCCAGATGTGAATGCAAATCTTCCTGATCCCAAAGTCATTGCTCACAACCACCACTGCCATCCTAGAAGTCTGAATGTCAGATTTCAGTAATCCAGTGGATCAACAAATTACCACATGAAGAAACTGTTGGGAAGACTGTTGGCAGAGCTTTCATGATCTCCAGTTGGGCTGGGCAGATTAAACCCCAATGTGCTTACTACAGATGTTGACACAAAGAGCAAAGTTCCTAAGATTCATGCACACCCACAGGCTCAAGGCTAGTAGTAAGTGTCAGAGCCACAAACGGAGTCCAGGTCCCTTTCCATTGCATGGTGCTTCTGCTTCAGTATTCTGACCTGCATGCTTCATTAAGAATTAGCCTCGAAGACAGTGGAGTAAGAGCAGGTACTTGCCTGAGATCTCCCCCAAACCCTTCCATATACCTGTAAAAAATTACTCTACACAAATTCTAAAGCTACAGAACCCACAAAATGAGCAAAACACATCTCCAGCCCAAGGCAGCCTGGAAGTCCTACAGACAGGGTCTATTGCACTTGTGGAGTGCAGTCCAGTGTGGGCCGCACTGGCACAGACAGGGCCAAAGCAGGCCTCAGGGCACAGAATCTGGCAGTTTCCAGGCTTCTCGATCCAGGAATGCCAAAGACAGCATAGGAGGTCAGTGGGAAAATTCTGTGGGACCTGGGTGAAAGAGGAATGAGTTCTGGGTGGGGTTTGGCCCCAATCCCCAGGGGCAGCAGCAGTAGTGATAGTGGCAGAAGCAGCAGCAGTGGTGACTGCTTCTGGAGCTCTGGCTCCATAGATGATGTGGGATTGAGCATACAAAATCCCCAAAGCCTGGGACAGTACACTAATTCATAGCCCCACCCCCACTGGAAGCAGAATCCTACCCTGACAAAGAGTTAGAAAGTCAAATATTTGGCTGAGAAAATGAGTAAATACCAGAAGGAAAATTCAGACTATAGAATCTTACTTTGGTGACAAAGAAAATCAAAACATAAAACCAGAAGAAAACAAAGTCGAAGTTTCTACACCAGAAGCCTCCAAGAAAAATATGAATTGGTCCCAGGCCATGGAAGTACTCAAAAAGGATTTTGAAAATCAAGTAAGAGAAATAGAGGAAAAATTGGAAAGAGAAATAAAAGCAATGCAAGAAAATCATGAAAAATGAGTCAACAGCATGCTAAAGGAGATCCCACCTCCCCCCCAAAAAAAAATACTGAAGGAAAATAATACATTTAAAAATAGGCTAACCCAAATGGCAACAGAGTTTTAAAAAGTCAATGAGGAGAAGAATGTCTTAAATAGCAGAATTGGTCAAATGGAAAAGGAGATCCAAAAGCTCACTGAAGAAAATAATCCCTTCAAAATTAGAATGGAGCAAATGGAAGCTAATGACTTTATAAGGAATCAAGAAATTATAAAAACAGAACCAAAAGAATGAAAAAATAGAAAATAATGAAAAATATCTCACTGGAAAAACCACTGACCTGGAAAATAAATCTAGGAGAGAATTTTAAAAATTGGACTACCTGAAAGCCATGATCAAAAAAAAAAAGAGCCCGGACATCATCTTTTGAGAAATTATCAAGGAAAACTGCCCTGATATTCTAGAACCAGAGGATAAAACAGAAATTGAAAGAATCTACCAATCACCTTGTGAAAGAGATTCCAAAAGAAAAACACCTAGGAATGTCATAGCCAAATTCCAGATTTCCCAGGTCGAGAAAATATTTGCAAGCAGTCAGAAAGGAACAATTTGAGTATTGTAAAAATACAATCAGGATAACACAAAATGTAGAAGCTTCTACATTAAGGAATCAGAGGATCAGGCTTGGAATATGATATTTCAGAGGTCAGAGGAGCTAAGATTAAAACCAAGAATCAGCTACCCAGCAAAACTGAGTATAATACTTCAGGGGAAAATATGGATATTCAATGAAATAGAGGGCTTTCAAGCATTCTTGATGAAAAGGCCAGAGTTGAACAGAAAAATTTGACTTTCAAATATAAGAATCAAGAGAATAAGGGGCTTAATGAAGTTGAACTGTTTATTTATATTCCTACATGGAAAGATGATATTTATAACTCATGAGACCTTTCTCAGTATTGGGGTAGTTGGAGGAGATAGATAGATAGATAGACAGACAGACAGATAGATAGATGGCATGGGATGAGTTGAATATGAAGTAATGATATCTGAAAAATAAAATTAAGGGGGTGAGAGATGAATGCATAGGGAGAAAGAAAAAGGGAGAGATAGAATGGGTTAAATTATCTCTCATAAAAGAGGCAAGAAAAAGTTTTCACAATGGAGGGGAAGAGGGGAGAGGGAATGAGTGAACCTTACTCTCATTGAATTAGGCTTAAAGAAAGAATAAATACACACTCAATTGAGTATCTTACCCTACAGGAAAGTAGGGGGGAAGGGGATAAGAAGGGGGAATGATAGAGGGGAAGGCAGATTTGAGGAGAGGGTAGTGAGAAGCAAAAACTTTTGAAAAGGTACAGGGTCAAAGGAGAAAATAGAATAAGTGGGGATAGGATAGGATGGAGGGAAATATAGTTAGTCTTTTACAACATGACTATTACAGAACCATTTTGCATAACTACACATGTATAACCTAAAGTGAATTGCTTGCCTTCTCAATGAGGGTGGATGGGAGGGAAAATGAAGAAGGGAGGGAATTGGGAGATCAAAGTTTTAAAAACAAATGTTAAAAATTATTTTTACATGTAACTGGGAAATAAGATATACAGGCAATAGAGTAAAGAAATCTATCTTGCCCCCACAAGAAAGTAAGGGGGAAGGAGATGGGTGAAGGGCATGATAGAAGGGAAGGCAGACTGGGGGAAGGGGTAATCAGAATGCAAGCCATCTTGGGGTGGGGGAGGGGAGAGATGGGGAGAAAATTTGGAACTCAAAATCTTGTGGAAATGAATGTTGAAAACTAAAAATTAATTAATTAATTAAAGAAGAATTAGCCACATTTGCAGGTACCTGAGACCAAGAAAAGACATGTGGCAGCAAAGTGAAGAAAGTATTTATGTCAAAAGCATCCAGGCAGTTCGCAAAAAGACTCAATCCTTTGCCCCTCCTGAATACAAGTCAGGAGTATGCTTGGAAAGGTCTAGGAGTCATGTATATTTTTTGAAAGTCTCAGAACAGAGGATTCTATGGAAAAGAGCCACCAGGAGGAAGAGGCAGTTGCTATGTGAGCAGTCAGCATCCCTGAGTAAAGCTGGAACCTGAAAAATCCATAACAATCTGAAGTTTATAGGATCATAGATATAGAACTGGAAGGGACCTTGGAGGCCATCTAGTTCAATCCTGTCATCTTCCAGATGAGGAAACTGAGGCAGGCAGGTAGTACAGTGGACAGGGTACCATTCTGGAGTTAGAAAGATCCGGGTTCAAATTCATTGTCAGACCCTAACTAACAGTGCAACCTGAGGTAAGTTACTTAACCACTGTTTGCCTCAGTTTCCCCAACTGTAAAATGGGGGGTACTAACAGCATCTACCTTGAAGGGTTGTTGTGAGGCTCAAATGAGATTATCTACATAAAGCACTTAGCATAGCTCTTGGCACATAGTAGGTATTACACAAATACTTATTCCCTTAAGGTCACCTGTCCTACATCACACAAATAACAGATGATGAAGTTAAGATATGAATTGAGGTCTCACTTCTCCAATGTCAAGTATTTCTGCTGTCTTCCCCCGTGGTATTCTATAGAGCGTGATAGAAGGCTGGGAGATGAGACAGAACAAGCACTCAGACAGAGACAGGCAGTACAGTAGACTGAATTTAGATCTTTCCTTGGGTACTATGTGAACCTGAACAAGTCATGTGATTTTTCTGGGCCTGTTTCCTCATCTGTAAAATGAAAGGTTGGGGGGGGGGGGAAGCAAGAAGACATTCCCCCTTCAACAAAGTCCTCCATTCCTCTCACATGACTGTGACTCCTTCCCCATATCCCTAAAGAGATTCAGCCACAACACCACCACCCCCCCAAAGTAAGCCCATTTCACCAACTGGTGAAGGCAGAAGGAATTCTCTTTACCTGAAAGCTGAGGCATAATTATTCCCTGTTCAACAGAGTCAGATTCTAGTAACATCCCTCTTTGGGAAGATTTTAATAAAACAGTATATATTAACATCTTGTTCACCTTGGCTGCTTACAAGGAAATGAACCCTTGAGAGATACAAGCTGGGATCAGATGTTCCCAGAGAGATTCCTGGGATGGGGGAAAATGAGCCAGAATTACTACTGAGAAGCCTCAGGACTGAACCCAGTCCATGTGACTCTAGAACTTCTGGGGAGGGTGAGGCTGAAGGTGGGAAAACCGGGAGGAAAGAAGCGTAGAAGCATTTCATCCTCTTTGGGTGCTTCCTTAGCAGAGACAAGAGGGCAAGTCCAGAGCGAAAGGTGCTTCTCTGTTAGATTAACAACTATAGCTGGAATGATGTTTGTTGGCTGAAATATTTAACTTCCTTCAAGCACTCACCATGCAGGGAGCACTCTTCCAGGCACTGAAGGGACAAAATCCAGTGATCCTTTCTCTTGAGAAGTTCGCAAGTCTAGAGGGAGGAAAAGACTCCAACAAAGCTTGCTATAATACGTAGTACTATGGGAGAAAAACAGAATCCTGGGTAAGGTTTAGGGGAGGGGTGGGGCAAGAAATCAGGAGTGACTTCATGAAAGAGGTGACATTTCAATTCATTTCAAGTCAATAACCGCTTCTCAAGGACTTTCCAGGTGCTATGCACTTGAGCTAGGGACACAAAACCAAAAACCAAAGCATCTCTGCCCTCTAGAAACGTAGAGATTGCACAAGCAAAGAAAGGAAGAAGGATGCCCTGTTCGATCCTGGGATTGCTGCCCTGGCCAAGGACACATGACCTACCTCTAGGACCCCAAAGCGAGGGCATGAAGGCAGGCAATAAACTCAGCTACCCTTCTGGGTCTTGTCTATTAGCCCCAGACATAGGCACATGTCCGATTCCAAGTTAAAGCATCAGCTCTCTCTGTGCTGGGGAAAATACATTCCCTACGTAGACACTGTTTCAGATTGGGGGGTAAAGAGTGACTCAGTGATTCAGTTATCTGTCTATCCACCTTGCACACCAGGGAGAGGGGAGACAAAGAAAGATGACCTTATCTCTTTCTCTCAAGAGGTTCCTATGCAGTTTGATACAGGGAGCAGAATGCTAAGTTGGAGGCTGAATCCCAGGTCCAATATTTCATCATAAATAGCATTTATGTAGTAGCACTTTCAGGTCTACAGAGTGGTTTACGTATATTATCTCATTTGATCTTCCCAACCCTATGAAGTAGGTGCTATGATTTGGCTAAATGACTCTCACACAGCTAGTAAGTGGCTGAGGTGGGATTCAAATTCAGGTCTTCCTGACCTGAATTCTATCTACTGTACCCTAGCTTCCTTCCAACTGTGTGACCCTGGACCAATCACTTCCCATATAGCAGATGAGGAAATGGGCTTGGAAGGGCTGATAATGCTCCTATCTAATATAGCATAAGATTTTTTCAATGAAAGTGGAAGTGTTGTAGGAATATAAGATATTAAGTTACTTGCTAGTATGTACCTCAGTTTCCTTATCAATGAAAAGGAAATAATCATGCTTGCACTGCCTACCTCACAGGGTTGTGGTGAACTTTGCACACCTTAAAAATGTTACAGAATGATGAGTTATCAGGAAAGACGATGGTATAGGGTCTTAATTATCCTATAGCCTTGTGTCTACTTTCTGCATCCCCTTCCTCTTCCCCTAACCTTATAGCTACTCAAAATCTGTCACTATATTTTCCCTGCTTTTATCCATTCCCCCTGTATGCCCACTATTTCCAATTAATAAAGAGAGGCGGGTGCCACCGATGCACACAAATTTTTAGTAAGCTGTGGAACAGGGACCTACCAATAAGAAAGAACCTAGTTCCACTGGGTTGGCAGAGTGGCAATGGAAGATGGCCTGGTGCATTGGAAAAGGCGGGAATTCCAAGCCAAGGAAGAAAAGAGACAGAAGATACAGATGAAAGAGAAAGAACTGTGAAGAGAAGCCTCATTACCAATCTGAAGAAATCAGCTTGGGCTGAAGGTGCTGGGTGTTTTTCCCCCCCAATCTCCTTATCTCACGTGATCCATTTCTGACACTAATCAGAGATCCGGCCCCTTGGGAGCCAGCAATAATGATTAATGGTGTTAAATATAGCCAGAGATTGCTGGGGTAAAATTAGGTGCCATGCATAAAACATCACTGTTCCTCGTTAGATAGTCAAATTAGCACAGCTAATGTGTTTGATGGAGGCTTTGGCGGACCTTGGGCCAGACACTGGGAGGGTCTGGTCATTCCCATAGTGCCTTCACCACATCTCTAGGTATGTGGCTCCTACCAAGAGCTGGGAAATATTTGTGCTATCATTATCTTCATCGTCATTAGTATAATTATTATTGAGGGAGGAAGCATAGTTCAATCAATTAGTTCAGTGGATTGAGCAATGACCTCTGATGTGCATTGCCTGTGTGACCCCAGGGAAATCACTTAACGTCTCTGGGCCTTGGATTTCCTCATTAGCCAAATTAGGAGATTGAACTACATCATAGATTAGAGCTTGGAGGCCGTCTATTTTAACTCCAGCATTTTGCGGATGAAGAAACTGAGACCAGGGAGTTTAAGTGACTTGCCCAACATAATATATTCCCAACTCTAATTCTAAATAAGACCCCACTGTAACACAGGCAGCAAGGGACAGGGTTGGGATTTGAACCAAATTTCTTCAGCTCCAAAGACAGTAAATTTTCCACTGTGCATACTGCCTCATGACCACCTAGATGCCTTCTGGTTAAAAAAAAATAACCATAATTTCTATTTCTCTCCTGCTTTCAAGTTTAAGCCAGTTTTCTCACAGCAACACTTCAGAGAAGGTGTCACTGGATAGTATTATCCTCATTTAATAGATAACTGGCACCATCATACTCCTGTGCCTAAGCAGAGCCAGAAGTACCAACACTTTATAGTTATATGATGGGGGTCTGGCACAGGACAGAGCCCATCAGTTTCCTAAGCCAATATATCCTCCCCACAAGGAGAATTATAGGAAGCTTGTTTTGGGAGAATGATCATGTGTAAGCTATGGAAAGACTATGGAACATGGGTAGCACAGACATTCCATAACCATATATTCCATCACTGGCTCTGGTCGGTCAATTATGTGATGAAGGGGACGTTCTTCCATCAGCCCTGTCATCATTCAAAAAGCCTAGTGGCTTCATCTCCTCCTTCCTGACCTCATTCTCATTTTGCCTTCTTGACACACATCAGGTGGTGGGAGGAAATGTATCATCTCCATTTTACAGAGGCTACCACATCCTGATGCCATCCCCCACCATCCTCAGACCTTGCTTAAGCCACACCCTCCAATTCTCCAGCTAGTGACCGCGTCTACGCACTTACCTATGCTCAGTGTATCCTCATTATTATCAATAACTGGATTAGTGAGTGGAACTGTGATTTCATTTTACAAGTATAAATTCTATCCGAGGAGTAGGAAAACTGCCTTTTCTTCCATGGCAAGTAGGCTCTCTACAAGCATTATCCCCATCACACAAATGAAGAAACTCTGGCTTGAGAAGGGAAGGTGTTTCATACAAGAACAGAAAGCTGGGCACGGATGGAGTCAGGATTTAAACCTTGGTCTCTTAACTCAGCCCAAAACTTTCCACCAGACTTCATGAACTTGGGACCTCTGCTCTTTTGACCACCATCTCCCTCCCCTCTCCCCTTTACTTCCTGGAGATTTACAATAGCAAATGGTGTGGGAAGACATAACCACATCTTGACAGAGAGCAGGAAGAGCGTTGGCCTGACTCCACTTACAAGGTGATCCAAAGATGAGCCTGTGTAATGTCTGAATTGGTTTTTGTTGGTATAAAGTAAACTTCTCCTGGGGGCACCCAGCATATCCTATGGTGTACCACTAAAGAGGACCCCAAAACAGATACTACATGGTCATGTCTGCCATCATCCTGACTACCTGGTGTGAGTTAGAGCAAGGGTCAACTAGATGTCAATAACCAGGACTCAGTAGGCCAGCAGCAGTATCTGCTTCTCTCTCTCCCCCCCCTCCCCCTCCCCCCCCCCCTCCCCCTTTCCCTCCCTCCTTTACTCTCTCTTCCCCCTCTCCCTCCCCCTCCCTCTCCCCCTCCTTCTCTCTCTCAACATCCTTCATTTCTAGACTCTGCTAGTCCCCTCCCTATCCTGTTCCCAAGGGAACCATATGATTCACTGCATAAAGTAAATAACCTTTTAAAGTGACTTCACAAAAAGTCTCCTTAGCAAAGGGGTTCTGACCATATCAAGGATTTCCAGGAAATACCAGAGACCCCTGTTAGAACCTGACTTCCCATCCCCTCAAAGAGACCATTCAGCCACCATTGAGAGTGTTCCAGATTCATAGTCCAGGGAAAACTAGGCTGAGATTGTAGCCAATGTGGGTGAGGTGATCCTAAGTTCATAGTCTTAGAACAAGAAGGAACCTTAAAGGCTATCTAGTTTGTATACACACACACACACACACACATATGTATAAATAGATGTAAATATACATATACATATATATATATTGCAACTTTAAAAAAACTGAGGCCCTGAGATTTCCCCACAATCACACAGCTAATAATTGGCAGAGCCAGGATTCAAACTGGGGTCTTACAATTCCCAAACCAGTGCTCTTTCCGCCATAAAACTCTGCCTCTCCCCTGGTGAACAAATAACTCCATGAATCATAGATTTAGAGTGAGGAAAGAATTGAAATGTCTTTGAATCAGAGCCTAATTTTACAGCTAAGGACACTGAGGCACAGAAAAGTTAAGCCCAAGGCCACACAATGAGAGCCTGAGGTATGATTTATACCTCAGTCCTCTGATTCCAAATCCAAGGCTTTTTTTTTTTTGCTATGCCATGCTGGTGTTAGGCAGGTAGGACACCCTAGCTCTATATGGTTTCTTTAAGCTGGCCCAGAAGCCCCACAGTTCCTTTCTCCTGGAAGGAAGAGCCCAGACTGGAAGGAAGCCCATATGTCCTGAATACTAATAAGGTTAAGGGGGTGGGGAACAAAAATGAAATGAGACTAGCTGAGTCAGTCCATCCCTCTTCTGTCAGAAGGGCACCTGTCACTACAGACAGCTGAGCAAGGATCTGTTAAGGGAACCTTCAAGGGAGGCTGCCTTTCACTTCTCCCTTCCTTCCCTGCCAGGTGTCATATGCATACCTCCAGCAAGAACCAGCCTTAGTCAGTGCTTATAAATCTAGGCATTCAGCAACCCTCCTGCCTGCCTGCTGTGAGTTCTAGCAAGGGAAGGACCCAGGCCAAGAGCTCCTTCCAACCAAAGATGCTGGGAATGGAGTCCTGGCTAACAGGATCCCCACATGGCTTAGGCTTCCCATGAATCCTTGCTGTAGTTAAATAGCTCCCTTTTTATTAGCCATTAAAGATGACAAGGGTTTCCTCACAACTGCCCTACAAAGTTTTGCTGATAGAAAAACTTGAGGCTTGGGGAAGGGAAATCATGGACCGCGGGTCCCACAACTAACAGATGATAGAATCAGTGTACAAACCCAGGGTTCCTAACTCAGAGCACTATAATGGATAACCTAATTTTGAATCCTGTCTCAGACACTTACTAGCTGTGTGACCCTGTGTGACAAATCACTTAGTTTCTCTGAGGCCGTTTCCTCATCTATAAAACAGAGATAATATTTTAAGTATCAAATGAGATAATGCACACATAGAATCCCCCTCCAGGACCACTTCCCCAACTCAGAGATGGGATCTCTAGTAGGCAGATGCCACCCTTTTTCTCATGGTCCTAAAAGTAACCCTAAAGTTCTGGATTTCCAGAACCATCATTCATAAGCCCCCACTAGTGTGTTTCCCCTTAGTCGGACTCTCAGGCATGGGAAACTCACTATTTTCCAAGACAACCTATGGATAGCTTTAATTGTTTAAAAAAAGATTCTGAATATGGAACCAGAATCTACCACTCTACTATGTTTATCTATTGTTCCTAGTTCTAATCTGCCCTCTTGGGTCAAACAGAAACCAGATAGTTCTTCCACATGACAGTCCTTCATATACATCTATATAACTGTCCTCATAGGTCTTCTCCCCTCCTGGTCAGACACTCCCAATTCCTTCAACTGATCCTCACATAACACAGGTCCCTTCATTATCTTGGTCAATACCTTTGTATTCTCTCCATCTTGTCAACATTCTTCCCCTTCAAAAAATCATGCCTAGTACTGAACCCAAGACTAAATATGGTCTTACCAGGTCAGAGTAAACCAAGATTTTCACCTCCTTAGACATAACCTCTACATTTCTCAATGTGGCATCATAGCCAGAGTATGACATTTTTGTTTGTCAGGTTGAACAATTAAATCACCAATATCCTGGAACTCAATGACAAGAACTTGCATGTATACAATATGTGAGTGTGTGTATTAGCGAAAGTGTAAAACCTCACATTTGTCTCCAACTAATGAATAGGTCATAGTCCCTGACCTTAAGGAGCTTGCAATCTAGTAGTAACTCTAACAAAGAAAAACTGTCCCAGGGAGCAGAGGTCTCTGAACTGAGGGACAGGAGGAAAGAGAAGACATGGACAGGGAATGATCTTGTTGGGTTCTAAAAGACAGGAGAACAGAAGTGCCTCAAACCACTGTCTCCTTCTATCTTTCTACCTCCATGGGAAGGGCCTGGCCAATGTGGGGGGAGGAGGTGTAGTATTCTGCAAATGAGTCAGCAACACTTACAAATGAATTGAGGCTAAGAGGTGGTGAGATCAAAAGACGAAAGAGTTTAATTAGAAGCCAGGATGGTCAATGTGGCATATTGGAAAGGCCAGAGTCCTGGGCTCAAGCATCACCTCACAAATACTTGTATTGCCTATTTCATACAATCATTTCAGAAAAGTACATCATAAACCTTAAAGAATTTTGGGAATGGGGGCGGCTAGGTGGCACAGCGAATAGAGCACCAGCCCTGGAGTCAGGAGGACCTGCGTTCAAATCCAGCCTCAGACACTTGACACAAAACTAGCCATGTGACTTTGGGCAAGTCACTTAACCCCAATTGCCCTCCAAAAAAAGGAAAAAAAAGGAATTTGGGAAATGAAAATTACCAGGACAGTAACAGTCTCCCTGGAGTCCCGAAGGGCTTTTTACAGGTGAAATCAAGGGCCATCTTGACTTGGTACTCCAGAGGAAAAGCCAAGAGACACAATGACATTGGGACAAGATCACTCAGGTCTTGGTTTTCCTTACTCATAATTTAGGGAGGAGGGAAGCACAAACTAATTTAATATGGTATAATTTCTTAAACCATCGAGGCAGTTTGGTATTATGGAAAGGCAACATTTGTTGGGTCACAGGACCTGGATTCAAAGCCCTCCTCTGATGCTTCCTATTTGTGCCATGTTGGACAAGTCATTTAACTTCTCTGACCTCAGTTTTCCCATCTATAAGATGAGGGGTGGGGTTAGATATCGTCTGTCATCTCTTCCATGTCTAGACCTATGAACCCTGCATTTTCTTCCCCATTGGAGCACAAGCTTCTTGAGGACAGGGACTTCCTTTCCTTTTGCTGTATCTGTACCCAGTGCTTGGCACAGCACAAACCTGAGAAATACTTTCTTGGCCCATCTGCTACTCCAGGTCTAGATCAACGATGCCACAATCTAATCCTTAGACAAACATTGTTACCTCAAAAAAGCAGCCTTAGAAGGGTTGAAGAGAACACTGGATAGGTTCAGAGGATCCTGGTGGGATTCCAAGTTAGCATTGTCTAGCTGAGTGACGGTGATCAAGTCACTTCACAAAATCTGATGTATCTGAACAAGGTAGCATAACAGAAGCGTTGGAATTGCAGTCAGGAAAGACCTAGCCTAAAATCCTGCCTCTGATAGTTACTAGCTGAATGACTCTGAGCAAACCACTTAATTTCTCTGAGCCTCAGTTTCCTCATTCGTAAAACAGAGATCAAACCCTGAGTATAGTTCCCACCTCACAGTGTTATTCCAAGGAGCAAGTGAGAGCTGATAAAGGGCCACATCACTTCTTGCATAGATCTATGATGCTCTCCCATCACCCTTTCCCAGTGAAGTTCATCACAATTCATCCACATCCAATGATCTGGAATCTTCCTCATCTTCAGGACAAGAACAAGAACTGCTCATTCCACTGGTGTCCTCCTAACTATTTCTTGGTGTTGAATCATTTTAATTGTCCCCAACCATCCATGACCCCACTTGGGATTTTCTTGGCAGAGACATTGGAATGGTTTGCCATTTTCTTCTCCAGATCATCTTACAGATGACAAAACTGAGGCAAACAGGGTGAAGTGACTTGCCCAGGGTCACACAACTAGTAAAGCATCTGAGACCAAATTAGAACTCAAGGAGATAAGTTTTCCTGACTTTAGGTCTGGCCCTGTGCCACCTAGCTGCCTACCCAAGCCATTATTTTAAGTCCCATGCTTCTCCTACAACATTATCTACACCTCTTCTCCCCTCAGGGTTTCTCATTTGCATCGTGTCAAAACCTACTCTCAATCACCACATCCCTCTCTGTTACCCTTTAGATGACTCACCTTGAATTCATAGAACTTCAGACCTGGAAGGGACCCTGGAAGCCATCTAGTCCAACCCATTCTCCAAAAGCAAGCCCCACTGTCTCATCTCCAAGTGGTCACCCAGCCCCACCACAAAGACCTCCAGCAGAGGGAACCTACCGCCCCCTACCATGGCCAGCTTATAGAGAGCTCTTATTGTTAGGTGGCTTCCCCTTTTGTCAAGTTTTCCTCTTTGCAATTTCCACTCAGTTCTGAAGTCTGCAGCCAAAAGAACAAATCTAATTGCCCTTCATATACTTGAAAAAAAAATTTTCACAGCTTGCAGTGTTCCATGATTCAGAGTTATATAACCTTATTGGAAAAATATGGATGTTCAAACCCTCCCCATCTGCATCCCTTTTTAAAAGATGAGTTTGGGGTCATTAAAAGACCTTTAGAATTTCCCAAATCAATCCAGGTGGCTCAGAAAGAGCTATGTAAATATCAGCTATCATTATTTCTGAAAGACAGCATTATATAGTGACTAGAGGGTCAGACTTAGGGTCAGAAAGACCTGGTACATATATTGGCTGTATGATCCTGGGCAATCCACAACTTCTTGGTACGCCCAGGCAACTCTCTAAGACTATGAATTGATCATCTGTATCGATGGAGGGAGTTTCTACCATGGAAGCTACTGATAAACTGAAGTTCTGGGTCATAAATCAATCAAAAAGCATCTATTAAGCACCTACTATATACCAGAAACAAAAATTGCTATTGCCTTCTGAGGCTCGATTACCTACTGCATAAGGATAAAAAGGGTGAGTGATATATGATCAGCAAGTATTTGTGAACTGTCCACTATGTGCCAGGTACTACACTAAGTTCTAGAGATGAGACAGTCCTCACCCTCAAGAAGTTCACATTCTACCACTATTTACACAGCACTGTAGTTTTTTTTTATAAAATCCTTTTTGTCTATCAATTTCTGTCATCAGCTTTATATGATCAGATTTTTCTTCCTTTGAGGAGCCTTAGATATTTAATCCAATGGCTTTATCTCATAGGTAGGAGAAGGGAGGCCCCAGGGAAGGGCCAGTGACTTGCCCTGGGATCCCACACTGCCACCTAGCAGCCAATAACTGGGTCTCTAGGAACCTGGTCTCTAGATCTCCCCACCAGCAGCAGCTAGAGCAGGCAGCCAGCCTGAAGAAATCACAAAGCTGCAGTTCCTTCCAAACACAGAGTAAACTCCCCTAATCCTTGTTATTAATGTAAATAATATTTGAGCAAAGAAAAGCCTGTTCCCCAGTTCACCCCCCACAAGAGGCATCTGGGGGATTTTGGAGCTAGTGTCCGAGTCAATGGGGGACAATAACCCATTGCCTCTTATTAAAACTCCAATAATGCCGGGATGATTGCAGCTTTGATAAGCGCACTACTGTGCAGCTGAGGTCAACCACATTAGGAAAATGTAATTAGACTAATAAATTCTTGGCAATCTTTTTTTTTCCCCTTACTCCAGGAGGAAGCTGCTTGCAGGGCCTCATTAACTGTAGAGCATATTGGATCTTGGGCACCATTATGGCTGGGAAGGCTTCTCATGGAATCTGAGAGCTGGAGACCATCTAGCCCAACCTATACCAAAAAGGAAACCCCACTGTAACATACCTGACAATGGTCATTCAGCTTTTGTTTGATGAACCCACCACCCATGACAGCTACAACCCCTTCCACTTGGGGACAGCTCTCAATGTTAAGAAGCCTTTCCTGACATTAAACCTAAACTTCCCTCCTTCATTGCTCCTGGTCCTGAGTCTGGATCCAAACAGAACAAATCTCACCCCCTCCCACATGTCATCCTGCCAAATATCTGAAGACAGCTGTCATTCCTTTACACCACATCCCACCCCCCTGACCCCAAAACTTCTCATCTCCAGGCTAAACATTTTTATTTCCTCCAACCAATCCTCACATGACATGACTCAAAGTCCTTCCCCATTCCAAGTGCCCTTCTCATAAAGCCTTCTACTTCATGAATTCTTTCTTGAACTATGGTTCTCAGCAGCTCCTGGTTACCTGGTTGTATCTGAGGAAGAAGCTACTTGACTTCATTTTGTCCCCTGGAATAATTATAAAAGCAATAATGATAATATTGACAATCTGACAAGCCGTAAGCTCTTAATACCTACTTTAGCTATGTGTCAGTTTCTGTGCTAAGCACTAAGATACAAATACAGGCAAACAAGACACAATCTCCCCTCAGTAAGCTTACATTCTAATTGGGGAAGGTACCAACTTAGGAGAAAGGTGACAAGAAGTCCAAAGAAGATGCCAGCAGGGAGTGAAGTGAGCATGACTAAGGTCCCTCGGGATAAGGAATCACCCATCTGAATGGGGTAAGGAAGGGAGCTTGGGATGAGTAAGGTGAGAAGGCTGTTAGTGATGAAGTGGAGAAGAATGCCTAGTGCTTTGTTTCCCAAGCATCCTAAATGTATTCTCTCATTTAAATTCTCACAGTAACCCTAGATAAACTTCCTAGCAATTAAAGCTGTCCCCATATAGAAGGCTGCCTGGTTTTTTAGGTTTAGAATCATTTACTCCCAAGATGGGAAAAGGGAGGGGAGAGTGCTAGGTGATAGCACTCCCATTTTAAAGATAAGGAAGATGGAGCCAAGCTGAGATTAAATGACTCACCAAGGGTCACACAATTAGTCATTGTTAGAAGCAAGATTTAAACCTAGATGCTTCCAACTTTTGGACCAATGTTCCTTCTGGAGGGAAGAGAAATCAAGCTTGACATTTTAATACTTAATAAATGCTGGTCTATCAAATCTTCTACAGGGAGAGAAACCACAGGGTATGGGAGAAGGCTTCCTCTCCTCCGAGTCATGCGTACATCCCAGGATGGAACAGAGGGGGACAATTCACTCAATTTACACTAGCCCCTCCAGGCAAAAGTACGCCATTGATAGGCAGCTAGGTGGCCCAGAACACTGGTTTTGGAGTCAGGAAAACCTGGGTTCAAATCCCACCTCAGAGATTCATTGCATGACCCTGAACAAGTCAACTTCCATCTCAATGTCCTCATCTGTTAAATGGAAATAATAAAAGTACCTACCTCACAGGATTGTTGTGAGGATCCAGTGAGATATGTGTAAAGTGCTCTGAAAACCTTAAAGCACTATGGAAATGCTAGTTACTGTCATTATTCTTATTTTTATCATTATTATTATTATTATTATTAGGATACTGGGAAGGGCATGGGCACTCCTGTGAGAATTTTATGGAAAGATTTGTATTGGCATGGCTAGAGGCAGATGGACCAAACTTGTAGAAGAGTAGTAGATTAGAGTCAGAGGACCTGGATCTAGGATGACCTATATGACCTTGAGTGAGTTATTTTATTTCTCTGGGTCTCAGTTTCCCCAAATATAAAGTGAGGTAGTTGAGTCAGATAATTCACGACACTCCAGACCAAACCAAAAAAGTTCCAATTAATCCTCACCTGCCTACTGACAGCTCCGTGATTCAGTCAATAGAGAACTGGGTGTGGACTCAGGAAGCTGAGTTCAAATCTAGCTTCAGACACTTACTGCCTGGGTGACCCCGGCAAATCTAAATCTATGAACTATGAGACCAGATTTGAACTCATGAGGATGAGTCTTCTTGATCCAAGCCCAGCGTTCTGTGCACTATGGCTCCCCCTAACTGCCCTTACACTGGTTGATCAGTTTCATCGTGAATCTGTTCATGATTGCTTATATTCATGAACCACACCTTGTTTAGTCACTTCCCAGCTAGCTTTTTCCTCTTTCTTCCCTAGCTCTTTGCTACTTCAAAAGGTGTTGCCATAAATATTTTGGTGAAAATGGTATCTTTCCATTTTTAACCCCCTTTTTAAACAACCTAGGTCTCAGCCAAGCAATGGAATTTCTGGATCAAAGGGGATGGATGTTTTAGTTACTTTCTTAGCATAATTACCAGAAGTAACTTCAAATTATTTCTCTGAAGGGCTATGGCTACACCAATTAATTCACAGATCCATAAACAGTGTAAGAATAGGCCTGTCTTTCCACAATTCTCCAATATTAACTTTTCCCATATTCTATTACCTTTGCCTTTGGAAGCAGGCGGTAGGGTAGATAGAGTGCTAGGCCTACAGTCAGAAAGACTAGAGTTCAAATCCAGCCTCAAAGACACTTACTTGAGTCTCATAGTCAGACAAACATGCAAATACATGCAAATGAGGCATTGATTTATTTAAAGCTACATGCAAATCCATGTCCCTGGATTTGTCTAGTCAGGGAATATGCTGGTCACCTTATTTTGAACAAACAACATGTCTTCCTCAGAGATAAATCTTGTGATCCTTAGCAATTTAGCCATGAAAGAATTCAAAGGACTCTATGGGATCATGGGATCTTGAGCTGGGAAGCACTTTTAGAGATCATCTTAGTCATCTATCACATTTTACAAGTAAGTAAACTGAGGTCTAGAGAGGATGGAAGTGACCTGTCCAGTATCACATAGTAAGCAGCTGAGCTACGGTTACCACCTGGGTCCTCTGACTCCTGAATCCAGTGCCCAGCTACACTCCAGTCCAAACCAAAAAGTTCCAATTAATCCACTCCTGCCTACTGAAAGCTCAGTGTCCCAGTCAATAGAGAATGAGGTGTGGAGTCAGGAAGAACCCGAGTTCAAATCTAGCTTCAGACATTTACTGCCTGAATGATCCTGGCAAATCAGTTGGTCTCAGTCCCTCATCTATACAATGATAAGGCTGGACTAGCTGTAAAACCTGTAAGGTCCCTTACTTTTCTAAATCTATGAACTATGAAAATAGCTTCTTACTTAGCCTTCCCATTTCAAATTTCTGCCCCCCCTCCCTGATCCAGCTTTCATATCTCTGCCAATATGATTTTCCAAAAGCTCTAGACCAACCACATCATTCCTCTGCTCAAAAAACTCCCATGGTTCCCAATTACCTCAAGAATAAAATGCAAATACCTTCTCAACTGACATTTAAAGCCCTGACTCCAACCTACCTTTTCAACCTTATTATACATCACTCTCCTCCATGCATTCTTTGGTCCAAGCAAACTGGCTTTCTTGCTGTTCTTCAAATTCAGTCTGCACATTCTAACTCAGATCACATGCCACTTTCTCCATGAGGCTTTTCCTCTTCTCCTAACTGCTAATGCCTCCCCTCCAAAATAACCTTTTATTATTTATTTTGTTTAGACTTTATATGCATGTCTCCCCTGTAATAATGTAAGCTCCTTGAGGACAGGCATGGTTTTCAATTCCATCTTTTTCTCCTCCACATCTAACACAGCATCTCGCACTTGTTCATTAGGAAGAATCACATCTATACAACAATTTTACTTCTGTAAAGCACCTTCTATTTATCCTCCGCGGACACACAGCTAATAAGCAGCAGGGTCAGTCCCCAAATTCATGTCTTTTGCCCTCAGTCCAGCACACTTTCCACTAAGTCATACTGTATCTCCCCAGCTCTGTCCATCTCTTTTTCCCATTCTACCACACCAGCAATCTTCATTTACATAGCATTTTAAAGTCTGCTTTATATATACAATCCTATTCAATCCCCACCCCCAGTAGTCCTGTCAGGTAGAAACCATCCCCAATTTTACAAATAAGGAAACTGAGGCAGAGAGTTAAGTGACTTTCTTAGCATCACACAGCTACAGATTTGAATACAAGTCTTCTCAACTACAGGTCCAGCATTCTATTCACTACTGCTTGTTGACCTTTCATAAGATAGCAAATAGGCTCTGCTTCTAGAGACTCTGATGGTTTTGGATAGATAGTATCTATCATTTTAAAGGAAAGCTCAATTTATTCTATGCCTGGAGTTGAAACCAAATGGATTCACAAGTGAATTCTACCAACTATTTAAAAAACAATTAATTCCAATGCTATTTAAACTATTTGGAAAATAGGCAAAGAGAGTCCGCAAATATGGTGCTAATACCTCAACCAAGAAGAACAAAAAGAGAGAAAGAAAACTATAGAGCAATTTCCCTAGTGAATGTTGATGCAAAAATTTTTAATAAAATACTAGCAAGGATATTGCAGCAATATACCACAAAGATCATACACTGTAACCAGGTGGGTTTTATACCAGAAATGTAGGTTCAAAACTAGATAAACTATTAGCATAATTGACCATATCACTAACAAAGACAACAAAAATTATATGATTATCTAAGTAAATTCAGAAAAAAATACAACACTCATTCGTACCAAAAAAAAAAAAAAACATTAGAAGGCATAGGAATAAATTGAGCTTTCCTTAAAATGATAAATAGTATCTGTCCAAAACCATCAGCAAGCATTATCTGTAATGGGGATAAGCTAGAATCTGTCCCAGTAAGATCAAGGGTGAAGCAAGGATGTCCATTATCACCACCATTATTCAACATTGTTCTAGAAATACTAGCTATAGTTATAAAAAAGATGAAAATGAAGGAATTAGGATGAGCAAGGAAAAAAAGAAAACTATCATTCTTTGCAGATGATATGATGGTATACTTAGAGAATTCTAGAGGATCAACTAAAAACTAGTTAAAATAAATAATGACTTCAGCAAAGTTGCAGGACATAAAATAAACCCATATAAAACATTAGCATTTCTACCTGTCACCAAAAAAGTCCAGCAAGAAGAGATAGAAAGAGAAATTCCATTTAAAATAACTGTAGACAATATAAAATATTGTGGAGTCTACCTGCCAAGACAAACTCAGAAACTAAGTTGACAAAATATTTTTCACACAAATAAAGTAAAATCTAAACAATTGGAGAAATAGTAATTACCCATGGGTAGGCTTAGCCAATATAATCAAAATGACAATCCTTCCTAAATTAGTTTATTTATTCAGCACCATACCAAACTACACAAAAAAATTACTTTATAGAACTATAAAAAATAGTAAAATTTATCTGTTAAAAAAAACAAAAGAATTTTTGTTTGTCAAGAATATCAAGGGAATCAACCCAAAAAATGTGAAGAAAGGTGGGGTAATAGGTCTCAAATTATATTACAAAGTGAAAATTATTTGCTACTGGTCAAAAAATTGAGTGATTGAACAGTGGAATAGATTAGGTTCACAATACACTGTAGTACATGACCATAGTAATCTACTGTTTGATAAATGCAAAAATCCAAATTTGGGGGACAAGAAATTACAATTTGAAAAAAGTTGTTGGGAAAACTAGAAGGCAGAAACTTAGTATAGACCCACATCTCACACTTTCTACCAAGATAAAGAAAAAATGGGGACATGATTTAGATATAAAGGGTGATATCATAAGCAAATTAGGGGAGCATGGGATATCTTACCTGCCAGATCTATGGATAAGGAGAGAATTTATGAACAAACAATAGGTAGAAAGTATTATGGGATGTAAAATGGATAATTTTGGTTACATTAAATCAAAAATGGTCTGCACAAACAAAATCAATGTGGTCAACATTAGAAGAAGTCAGAAAACTGGAAAAAATTACAGCAACTTTGTCTGATAAAGGCCTTGATTCATAAATGTATAGACAATTGACCTGAATTTATAATAATTTAAAATAATATGAGTCATTCCCCAATTGATAAATGGTCAAATGAGAGGCAGTTTTCAGGAGAAATCCAAGGTATCTATGGACACATTAAAAATGTTCTAAATCACTATTGATTAGAGAAATTCAAAGTAAAACAACTCTGAGGAACCACCTCACACCTATCAGATTGGCTAACATGACAGAAAAGGAAAATTACAAATGTTGGAGGAGATATGGGAAAATTGGGACACCAATGGTGTAATTGTGAACTTATCCAACCCTTCTGGAAAACAATTTGCAACTATGGTCAAAGGTCTAAAAAACTGCATACTTTTTGACCCAGAAATACCACTACTAGGTCTGTATCCCAAAGAGATTTCTTTAAAAGGGGAAAAGGACCTATATGTACAGAAATACTTATAGTAGCTCTTTTTGTGGTGGCAAAAAAAAATTGGAAATTAAGGAATGCTCATTAATTGAAGAATGGCTGAGCAAGTTATGAGATGTGATTGTAATGTAATACTATTGTGGAATAAAAAATGATGAGCAGGAAAACCTGGGAAGACTTATATTAACTGACACACAATGAAGTAAACAGAAGCAAGAGAACATTGTAAACAGTTATAGCAGTATTTTATAGTGATCAACAGTGAATGACTTAATAATATAATGATTCAAGACAATTCCAAAGGACTCATTATGAAAAAGTGCAATCTACCTCCAGACAAAGAATTGATGCAGCCATCTGAATGCAGATTAAAGCATACTTTTTAAGCTTTCTTTTTCTTGGGGTTTCTGTCTGTTTTCTTTTGCAATGTAGCCAATATGAAAATGTGTTTTACATGACATGTGCATGCACATGTATAGCCTATGTCCAATTGCTTTCCTTCTCAAGGAGGGTGGAAGAGACAAAGGGAGAAAATTTGGAATTCAATTTTTTTAAAGAATATTAAAAATTGTTTTATATGTAATTATGAAAAATAAAAGCAAACAAAAAAAGACCTGGGGGTTGTTGCCAGGAGTTTTACTCTCATCCCTCTATTATTAGCCTGGCTTCTTAAAGAATCATAGAAAGAGCTGAGTAAGACCTTATGTGTCATATAATCCAACAGTTTCATTTTATAGAGAAAGAAAACAGTCCCAGTGAGGAAGCCACTTGCCCAAGGTCACATAAATGACAGGGCAGAGATCTGAACTGAGGGCTTTTGACTCATGAGCCTAATACCCTAGACTGAGGTGGTTGTTATGGTGATGAAGTTGTTAAGGAGTCTTTGGGATGGCTGCAGATGATGAATATGGAAAAATGAAGGAAATAGGTAAGCAGCATCTGGAATCAACAGGGGAGGGCAGGACGAGGCAGCTGGCAGGAGGGGAAGGAGTGAGGTGGAGGGGAAACAGTGTTAGAGCTGAAGCTAAGTACAGCAAGATCTGCTGTGAGTCTGGGAAAATGGGAATAAAGGTACATGCACAGGACAGGGAGGACCCAAGGACGTGTCCTTATGGCTAAGGGACAAGGAGAACAACATCCACTTTTCTCTTTGCTAAGCCTGTTTTCTCATTTCTAGAATAGGCATTTGGGTTGCATAAGCTCTAAGGTCCCTTCCAATTATTTTCTGCAAACTTATGATGAGATACAGCCTTGCCTGAAGGCAGCAAACTGGATAAAATGGGGAGAATACCTAGAGTACCTATCTTCCAGGGTTGTGGGAGGATTCAATGAGTTCACATAGGTAAAACTTAGCAAACTTTCAATTGCTAAAACCCTTTCCCCAAGTCTCCAAAGATCTAATGGTTCTATAATAATAGAAACAATAATAATCTATAATAACAGAAATAATCATAATTGTTCTAAAAAGATAGAAATGAGCTAGCAGTTATTTGGGTAGGAAAGATTTGTAGGATCCATCTAATACACCAACACTCTGCCCTGATCTCCCCCAGAGCATTGGAGTGAGCCCCAGCACAGAGCCTGTCTCTGAAGGTTTATATACAGGGAGAGTACCTCAAACATGCTTTGTCCAGTCTATAACCAGCCAAGCCCCAGAATTCCACTAACCCCTGCTTTGACTATTAGGTACTAAGGAAGAAAGAGAGAAAGGTTATATTAAGCCCCTACTATGTACCAGGTGCTGTGCTAAACACTTTTACAAATATTAACTCATTTGATCCTCACAACCACCCTGGGCTAAGTGCTGTTATCATCACCATTTTATCATTAATGACTTGCCCGAGGACCCACAGATAAAAAGCATCATAGGTAGGATTTGAACTCAGGTCTTCATAACTCCAGACCCATTTCTCTAATCACTACGTCTAGGTCTCTCTATGGGAGACTTGGATAACCAGGAAGGATCTCACCATCTGCCCAGCATATGCCACCACTCTTTCTACTCTGGCTAAGGATGAAGCTTCCTTTCCTGGCCACTACACCCCAATACTCATCCACATCAGCTCCATCCCTTCATGTCCCCATCTTACTCTACCCCAGCCTTCTACTATGCCATCTGAGACCCCTGTTCTATTATTAACATATTTTACTTTATATTAGATCTATGCCTTCTCACTGGAGATTTCTTTGTATGTCTTTTAAATTTAGTTTTCTACATTCAACACATATAGGGAATTAATACAATTTGTTTAATACATATAGGGAATTAATACAAATATTTAATATGAAGAACCATTCCCCCAATGACTCAATGGTCAAAGAATACAAACAACCAGGTCTCAAGAGAATTGCAAACCGTTAACATTTGCTTCTAATCACTAATAAGGGAATAACCCTGAGGTTTTCACCTCACACAGAGGAAAATGAGAAAGATGACCCCCCAAAATGAAAATAATCAATGTTGGAGGATTTATGCAAACACAGGCCCACTCATGCTGTTGCCGGATCTGTGAACTAGTCCAGCCATTCAGGAAAGCAATTTGAATTTATGCTAAGAAAGTCACTAAGATATCTATACCCTTTAATACAGAATTCCCAATGCCAGGCATATGTTTCAAAAAGAAGCCAATGATAGAATGGTCCCATGTCCACCCAAATATTTATAGTAACATTTTTTCCAATAGTAAAGAACTAGGAAAACAAGTAGATGCCTGTCATTTAGAAAAGTCTAACAAGCTGTGGTACATTAGCACAATGTGCCAAAAGAAATGCTGACCATGATGAATATAAAGAAGCATCAGAAGACTTGTATGAATTGATGCAAAAGGTGGCAGAATGAAAAAAAGCACCGATGATCACATTACTAGAGCTGGAAAGAACAAAATAAAGAAAACCACAACAGTGAGCACAGTGTTAAGTGGCAATCAAGTCTGACCCTGTAGAAGAAAAGAAGCACCTCCTCCACTTCTTTGCAGAGGTAGGAGACAACAGTCTAGATATAGAATGTTGCCTACAGCAATTGATTTGATTTGATTTTCCCCCCTAAGCTGCTCTTCACATCCTACTTATCTCTTTCTTCCTTTTCTCATTCTTTTTAAAGGAGATGGTTCCTTGGGAAAGGGGTAGGGCAGGAGGGTCTTAGCCTACAATGCTCTGCTGATAGATTTCAGGGGTTCTGTGAACTTGAATGAGAAAAAAAAATCATTTCACTCATGTCTCTGAAACTTAGCATTTCTTTCAATTATTTAAAAACATTCTTTTGAGAAGGGGTTGCTATATTTCATCCAAACTATCAGAAGGGTCCATGACACTCAAAAAAGTTCAGGAGTCCCTAATCTGTTGTTGCTATTGTTCAGTCGCTTTGGATGCTCTGTGACCCCATAGACCACAGCATGCCAATACTGTCCATGAGGTTACATTGGCAAAGATACTGGAGTGGTTTGCCATTTTCTTCTCCAGAGGTAAACAGGGTTAAGTGACTTGCCCAGGGTCACAAAGCAAGTAAATGTCTGAGACCTGATTTGAACTCAGGCCTTCCTAATTTAGGCCTAGTGCTCTATACACGGAACCATCTGGGATCTAGTCCAGATCTTTCATTTAAGGGATGAGGAAATTGAAGTGACTGATCCAGAGCAGAGCCCGTGCTCTAACCCCAAAGACAGTATTCATGCCACTAGAAGGATGCAAGTTCATCTCCTCCAAGCCCAGGGCTAGTAAGGCAGGACAGACCCTGACTTGCTGCTCTCTACTTGGTTAGACTCCATCCAACTCACCAAGTGAGCACAGCCATATATCAACTGAGCAGGCATGATGGGCAGTGTTAGCCCATCAAAACCCATTAATGGGAGCAGGCAATGCCAACACCCACCCCTTGTGCTGCGGAGTTAATTAGACCCAGGTTGGGTTATTGCTTCATAAATGCATGATCCATCATCCAAATAGGCCATGTCTTCAGAACAGGTGGAGAAATCACCCAGTTCAGTCAGACAAAATGGCCTGGGAACTTGCCTCAATCTTAAAGAGACTTTCCTTTCAAAGCTGCTCCTTGAGTAGCTTGAGGCCAACATGCAAGCTAAAGATTCCAAGAATTCAGAGGGCCAAGCTTATGGAGACAGGTGGAGGGAAGGGGGGTGGGGGGGCTTTAGTATCATGTCTTTCTACCCTATCATCAATCAGGACATTTAGTTGTACAACTACTTACTAGTTATACTTCTCTGGGCTTCAGTTTCCTTTACTGTAAAACAGGGATAAAACTGGTCATACCTACCTTACACGGCTATGAGAATCAAGTTAAATGTTGAGATGCAAAAAAATGGTCTTGCAGCAGTAGTGGATGGGGTAGACGAAGGTCCCTTTGTAGCTCTAAATCCTAGAAAAGATGGTGGTTGGAGGTGGGGAGTGTATGTGGGTGGGTATAGAGGTATATAGGTGTGCATGTATACAAGTGTATAGGCATGCATGTGTGTATATAGGTGTATGTGTGTGTATATATACACATATACATTTAAATGTGTGTATACACATACATATACATACACACATACATATACATACACACACATATATATGCATATGTGTGTGTTTATCCCCTATTTTGAGCTTTAAAGTTTCTGAGGCAATTTCTTCTTCACAGCCATGCCATATAAGGCTTACAAAATAACATTCCCATTTTCCAGATAAGGAAACTGAAATCCAGACCTGAGCAAGCTGACCACAGTTCTCCATCTGGGTGGCCTAGGACCTACAGTCATAGCTTTGAAACTGAACTGGCCCTTGGGAGTTTTCTGCTCCAACCCCCTCATTTCACAGAAAAGGAAACTGGGCCCCAAGAATGGTCAGGGGGTTTCCCAAGATTCTATGATAGCACTAAGGTGCAGAACTGAGATTTGAACCTAGACCTTCTGACTCTCGACCCAGTTTTCTTTTTCATCATAAAGGTGCCAGCTCTGAGATTCAGACTCAAGTGGGTTTTATTCAGATCAATGCCCATTTCTGCCAGGCCACACTATCACTCCTCAAAAAAGGCCGATGAATGTCAAATGTCCTTAATGGCCATGAGGTCAGCCGTTGGCTGAGGCCAGGCTCCAGGCAGACAATGTCTCTGGCCACAGCCCTAGGAGGAAAATAGCATCCCTACAGTGAACTCTATATGCTGGCTGTATAAGCTAAAGGTACAGTCCATTCACAGCAATGACCAATTAACTCCAACAGCAGCTTAGCTCCTGTGCACAGAGCACAGAAAGACAGTGAAGGGGAAAGTTTAGTTAAAATATGATCCCCATTCTCATGGAGCTCGTGTGCCAGAAGGGGAATGAACCTACCATGCCCAGAACATAGTAGGTTCTTCATGTTGGTAGAACTGATTTGTTGTGGGAAAACATATCAATGGTTATACAGTGAGGTAAGGAGGTTCAAGAAACATCCATACATTAACCACAATGACATAAATGGAGAAAAACACTACGAGAGAGAGAGAGAGAGAGAGAGAGAGAGAGAGAGAGAGAGAGAGAGAGAAATAACTGATTCCTATTGCATAAGTGCCCTAGAGAAAGACAAACTCCCTTCTCTGAAGATTCATTGCTAAGTGGCAAAATCAGGGAAGGCTTCCTGAAGGGAGCCTATGAATTGGGCTTCCTTAGGAGTTACAGAACAATATCCCCTAACAAGAATTCAATTAAAGAAGTATTTATTAAATACTCACTATGTGTAAGGAGCCATATTAGGTAATAGGAATGTAGATAGAAATGAAGAAAAGTTCCTGCCCCTAAGAGTTTGAGGAGAGGAGTGAGGAGGGGACAGAGGGAGAGGAAGAAATGGAGGGAAGGGAAGAAGGGGAGAAGGAGGAAAAGGGGAAGGAAAGGGGAAGAGAAGGAAGAAGAAAGGAAGGAAAGAAAAGGAAGAGGGAGGTAGAGGGAAGAAAGGAGGGGAGGGGAGGAAGAACTCAGAATACAACATGGAAATAAGTAATAAGAAATAAGTAATGAAACTGAGCAAGAATACTAATAACTAAGGAGAAATCGTGAAAGGCTTCTCACAGGAGGGGACACCGAGTTTTTTTGGCACAGATACTTGTAGTCTCCACATGGACCAATAATAAACAAGTCCCAATTCTAGAGTGCTTTTCAGCTTACAAAATATTTTCATCAAGACCACCCCATGAGGGAGCCAGCACATGTGTTATCCCCATTTCACAGATGAGGAAATGGAGACTGAGAAGGAGGGTTACTTACCTAGATCACATTGCAAGTAACTGAAGCAATTCCCCCTTGATGCTACTTTGTACCACATCAACCTTTCATGTAGATACTGCAAGCCCTAGAGATCTCCATACACCAGTGATACCTGACAAATATTTCTCCGTAGCCCATTACCTCACCCCCTCCCACCAGAATAACATCAATTTCTTCCCACATACTAAATACCAACCTGTCTATACCAGTTCAGCTGAACAGATACAGCCATGATAAAGTTATTAGCTTGAGCCAGGGGTCTCTAAAAATTTATGATCACCAATAATCCTGGATCTCTGGCTCTTTGCTGGCTTCATATAAACCCTGATCCCCTTACTCAACCCCTCCTCCTAAAAAAAGAGATCTAAAGCAGTCATTCTAGGAGCCTCCCCAAGCCTTGCTGGGCAGCTGAATGAATGTTTCTGCTGGGCTCAGACTATCATTAGGAGGGTTGAAGTCAGGCACAGAGAATTCTGGGAAATACCTGCAAATTGATCTTTAATCTATGATGAAAGCATCACATAGAACCTTCTTGGATCTAAGACTTTCAGCTCCCCTACAGGGGGGTGGGGGAGAGGAACAGAACAAAAAGAAAAATCTGTGATTTCATTGGCATTGTTATCAGTTACAGTAATGCTCAGTGAAGCACTCCCCCACTACCAACACAGGTCTATCTAGAATACAATTGCTCATTTTAGACAGCAACCTTGGGTACCAAGAGGTTAAGTAATTTGTCTAAGGTCGCACAGCCAGCATCTGTCAGATGTGGGTTGGACCTCCCCAGGTCTTCCTGACTCTGAGGTTTGCCATCTACCACACCAGGCTGCCTCTCATAAAATCTAAGGATTCATTTGTAATATAACTTTTTGTAGTGTTTAGAAAGTATTTTTCTTGTGGCAGCTAGGTAAAACAGTGAATAGAGCACCAGCCCTGAAGTAGGAGGACCTGAGTTCAGATATGACCTCAGACACTTGACACACTTACTAGCTGTGTGACCTTGGGCAAGTCACTTAATACTAATTGCCTTGCCTTCGCCCCCTCAAAAAAAAAGTATTTTCCTAATGATAACCTTATAAGGCAGATAATGTATATAGATACATTATCCCTATCTTGCAACTAAGGAAACAGACTCCAAGAAGAAGGACTTCTCCACAGTCATTAAGTTCCTATGGGAACACAACAGGGCAAATTAAAGTCTTCCCAATTCAAGTCCAGGGCTCTTACCACTAAATCTTACTGAGTCTCCAAGATACAAATCCAAGTTGATTTCTTCCAGGCAATTTCCCTTGATCCCTCTGGGCTGATGGGTTCTCTCCTTCCTCTGCTTTTTTACTGCCCCTTATTCTTCCTTCTACTCCAATAATACACAATAACAGCATTTTTATAGCTCTTTAAAGTTGTCAAAGCACTTTTATTTTGAGGCAATAGTAGTTAAGTGAATTGCCCAGGGTCACACAGCTAGTAAGTGTCTGAGGCTGGATTTGAATTCAGGTCCTCCTAACTCTGGGTCCAGCACTCAGCTCACGTGCTTTATTGCTGCCTAATAATTAACAATAATGCAGTGTCTCTTTTTTACAATGTTAAATAAGGCTTGACACATGGATTCCCTTCCTTACTTTCCTCCAGTACCACCTTCTCCAGGAAGACTTTCCCTATTCCTCTTAATCCCAGTTCCTTCCCTCTGCTGCTTCTTTTATTATATTAATTTATCCTGCATTTCTAGGGTGACTGGGTGGCACCGCAGTGCATAGAGTAAAGAGCCTGGCTTCAGGAAGACTCTTCCTTAGTTCAAATCTGACCTGAGATACTTACTAGCTGTGTGACCCTGGGCAAATCACTTCACCCTGTTTTCCTCAGTTTCTTCATCTATAAAATGAGCTGGAGAAGGAAATGGCAAACCCCTCCAGGATCTTTCTGAAGAAAATCCCAAATGGGGTCACAGAGAGTCAGACACAATTGAAAAATGACTAAACAGTGCCAAAAACCCCTGTATTTATATCTTGTTTGTATATAGCTATTAACATGTTATTTCTTCCCTCCCTCATTAAACTGTGAACCCCTTCAGGGAAGGGACTGCCTTTTGCTTTTCTTTCCATACCTAGCCCTTAGTATCACATGCCTGGTATATAGTAAGCACTTATTAAAACTGGTTTACCGACTGAATTCATCCTTATCATGGAAAGCATTTAGATAGTGCTTTGTTTGCCAAGCCCTTTACAAATACTTTATCCTCAAGATAACCCTTGAAGGTAGGTGCAAGTGTTATCCCTATTTTACAAGTGAGGAAACTAAGGTAGGAAGAAGTTAAGTGACTTGCCCAGGGTCAGCTAGCAAATGTCTAAAGTCACATTTGAACTCGGATCTTCCTGACTCCAAGTCCAGGGATCCTCTCACTCTACCACCTGGTTGTCCCATCTCCTTGGCTAGATTACAAACACTCCGAGGGCAGGGATTGCTTCACCTTTATAGCTGAACCCCCAGAACCTCACAGTTTCAGGCACACGGTTGGGGTTTTAATAAATGGTGTTGGGTGAGCCCTTTCTCTCCCACAGAAAAGATGTTCAAATCTGAACTGAATTGGCAAGGCCATGGTCCAATTGTCTAAGTAAGAAACCTGAAACATGCATTGATGTTACCTTTGATACCAAATCCTCTGTCAAAGAGGGTTTTCACAGAGGTTCTTTGGGATGTGCCCCAAGGTTAACAAAATACCTCACTGATAGCCTTTCTAATTTAACTTTTTTTTCATTTAAGAAGCATTCCTTCCAACATTGAGAGAGGAAGAAGGCGAGGAGGACAGGGAGAGGAGAGAGGCTACAAAATACCTTGTAACAAATATACATAGTCAAGAAAAACAAATCCTCACATTAACCCTGTCTGAAAACATATATGTCATTTGGTACCTTGGAACTCCCCTTCCCATAACATTTTACAATTCGTAGAACCACAGGTTCAGATCTGGAAGGGACCCTTAGAGGACATCAAGTTCAACCCTCTCGTTTTATAGATGAGGAAACAGAGACCACCTTGCCCATGGTTGCTTAGCTAGTATCTGAGGCAGGATTCAAACCCAGGTCCAAGTCTATAGTTTATCCACCATGCCTCTGATGTTTATAGAAAGTTCTTCCTCCCCAGAAATCTCATGAAATAAACAGTAAAAGCACTGCTATCCCCTTTAATGAATAGGAGGCTTGAGGCTCAGAGAGGGAAAATAAAACCAAGTAGGGACTCTATTTCATGACCCTATTATAAACTGCCTCTCCAAATAAAAAGAATTTGTGACCCAGCTCATTGTATCCAAAACAGTGATTTCTAAAGTATGTGAGCACAATTTGCTCTTTCCAGTAGGATAAACATGGCCCTTAATCTTGTTTACAAACTGATTTCCTCAACAGATCAATAGCATCATTGTGGTATGCCTCAGCCCAGCCCTGGCTAATCAAGAATTCCAAAAGGAGCTGGGGCTGAAATAATGGGCCAACTGGATTTGCCAAGTCCTACCTATGGAACTCTGAAGAACCAAGTCATGCAAGGGTAGCATACATCTACATGGTGCCTGCTCTATGGAGGATGGTAACCGCTAAATTCCAAGTCAAATTAAAAGGCCAGAGAGTGTCATGGCTTATTAAATTCAAGCCATCATATCCTGCAAGAGATGTGTGATATCCATGTGAAATTATAATAATTATTCTCTTTGAGTGTTAGGTCTATGAACTTTGACTGGTCTAAGAAATAGAGGGTGAGCTTTTACATCCTAAAAACCTCTGGGTTGGCAGCCTTGCCTGTGAAAGCAGGGAAAAGAGAATCTAATGATCAAGTTCAATAGACTCCTCAAATTAGTTCTCTTTGGAAACCAAGGGTCAGCTGCTATACAAAATTAAATTAAAGAGAAGATGGCCAGCCTGGCAAAGGGAAGCCAGCTACCCCATGGAAATCAGGCAGCAGCTCTGGCTTCCTAAGAGCCTTTCATGTCCTCATCTCCAAACGCCCAGCTAATTATGGTAAATTGGGCTCCCCCACAATCCCAGAGAGAACAGCTGCATGAGAGAAAGAGAGAACGGGTTTGGCTGAACCAAGGATGGAGCCACAAGGACCAAGGAAGGGCAGCAGGTCCCTTGGGGTCATGGATGAGATGCATGAGCAGCAGGAGGATTGTGCAATACTTCAACAGCTCCATGATCTCATTGTCCCAGGTTCCTACTAGGCTCCTCCATGGGTGCCCACTTCCATGTCCTCTCAACCGGGAAGACTCTTGCTTGTGACTTTTTAAGAAATCATTCCTCGAGCATGTCCCCATCGAAAGCCTCCCTCGAGACCTTTCAATATCTCACATCTAACAATGCAGGATTCAGGGTGGCCATCTGCCACCCTTCAAGCTCACTCTGTGTCCTTTCAGAATATTGAAGCATATGGCCAGCCACGACTTGTGCATAAGAAGCGGGACAGAGATCTCGCTGAAGGACAGGCACATTTGTGCAGGGCTGCATGAATTACAGGAGCACACTATGTATGTCTTTGCTTGTTAGATCTTCATACCTAGCAGGTGGGTAGTAGAAAGGTTGTGGGTTTGAGGGTTTTTTAGATTTGTGATTTCATTGGTTTAGGGAACTCCTAGTGAGGAAACTCTAATAAAGTAAATTGCCACCTGCTTGGCAATGACTAATCTTAAGAGGGTTGCCTGGAGCCATTAAAAGGTGAAATGACTTACCCAGGGTCAGCCCTGGGAGAGGAAAGGGAAAAAAGGAGAGAGAGGGAGGTTAAGAGGGGGAAGGAGGGGGGACCAGGGGGGACAGGTAACCCTTGAACCTTGGTCTTCTTAGCTCCAAGTCCAGCTTTCTATCAACCACAATGCTGCCTCTCAGTAAGAGGATTATTAGAGCACTCAATTATGAAGTCCGGGATTGAAATCTCACCTCAGATACTAGTTATGTGACAGTGGGCAAATTACACCATCATCTTCAGCAGCAGCAGCATTTGCAAAGCACTTTACATATATCTCATTTTATACTTACAGCAGCCCTGGAAAGTGGGAGCTATTATTAACCCCATTTATGAATAAGGAAACAGAGAGAGGTTAAGTGGCTTGTCCATGGTCACACATTTAGTAAGTATCTGAGGCAAGATTGGAACTCAAATCTTCTTGACTTCAGGTCCAGGGTTCTAGCAACCCAGGGAAAATTGCCTCAGATTCCTCACCTGTTAAATGGGAATAACAATAGCTCCCATCTCATGGGGGGGGGGGTGTTGTAAAAATCAACTGAGATAACTTATATAAAAGGTTCTGCAACCCTTGAGCTGTACAAATGATAGCTATTGTCTACTGTACCACTGGGATGCCTCCTTAATATACCTCATCCTCAGTTTCCTCATCTGTAAAATGGGGATAATGATAGCACTTACCTCCCAGGGTACTTATGAGGATGCAATAACATATGTAAAGTGCTTTGTAAACCTTAAAACGCAATAGAAATGCTAGTTGTTATTGTTCTCTATTTTATAAATGAGGGAACTGAGCATCAGAGAAGGATTTTGTCCAAGGTCACACAAGGGTTGGACTTAAACCCAGCTCTTCCAGTTCTGTTGTTCCTGCTTATTAACTTCACTCTCACATGTATGCTCCCACCTCCACACCTTTGCTCATGCTGTTCCGCCTTCCTGGGATATTGTTCCTCTCCTCTTAGCTAAATTATTTTGTTGTTATTCAGTTGTATCCAACTCTTCATGACCCCATTTGGGGGTTTCTTGGCAAAGACACTGGAGTGGTTTGTCATTTCCTTTTCTAGCTCATTTTACAGATGAGGAATCTGAGGCAACCAGGATAAAGTGACTTGCCCAAGGTCACACAGCTAATAAGTATCTGAGCCTGGATTTGATTCATCCCAGTGCTCTATCCACTGCACCACCTATGGTAGCTGCCCAGCTATATTGTACCTATTTCAAGAGCTACCACAACCACAAGAAGTTTTCCTCGACTACCCCAGCTCACCATGATCTTACCTATAAAATTCCTAGAATATTAATTGTCTATACCAGAAGTATCAGACACACAACACTCCCCAGCAGTCTGGACCGGATTAAAGTGTAATTAGAAAATATTCAACAAAATAAATAATAATACAATAAAACATAGACACTGCTAACTTGTGGTTTTCTAAGTTGTTATGTGTCCACAGGGAGCCTTAATGTAGACCTCCATTGGAGTTTGATGAGACTGATCTCTACCACTTTCACCCAATGCTTGGTAATCAGACTCAGAACACTTAAGCTCAAGTCTAGACTCTGACCCTCCTACCCTGATGTTATTTGCAAAGATCACCAATAAAGAACCTCCTAGACCCACCAGTCTTTTCTCAATCCTCACTATTTACACCTGTGGCCATATCCTCCTTGAAATTCTTCTCCAGGTTTCTCTGACAAATCAACATGGTTTCTCCTACCTCCATTTCATCCATTCTGGTGGGCTTCCCTCAAGGCTCAAATCCTAACACTCTGCTCTTCTCCTTATAGTCTGTTTTTCCCCAAAGCTATACGATCTTAGAGCTTTAAATCTCTTCACTGAAGACTCAATAAGATAGTTCCCTCCCAGACTTTGCAAGGATTCACAAAAACATGAACTGGAAAATTAGTTCATATGTAGAGTTCTGCATTGGATCTAATAGCAAGTTTTAGCTAAAATACAGTCTCTGACCTTGAGGGGCTTATAATCTAGTAAGGGTTCCCACTAGGCTATTTATTTGTGTTTATAGAAATAGCTATAATATAAAATGCATCACTGTAGAGATATGCCAAGTGCCCTGGGCTATCCTAGAGGGAAGGTGCAGGAAATCAAGGAAACTTTCTCTTAAGACAACATCTGAGATGAGTTGTAAAGGATGGATAAGAACTTAAGGTAGAAAGAATAAAGGCACAGGGGACAGGAATGTCCAATGTGTGAACAATAGAGTAGATTGAATGGAGAAATGGAACTAATGTAGGAAAGGTAGGGAGGCATGAGGCTGTACAGGATGCTGAATGACAGATTAAGGAATATAAAAGAGACTCAGTAAGCAACAAAGAACTGTTGAAAGGCTTTGATCAGATGAGTGATATGCCCAGCTCTATAGATAAGGAGAAATATTTGGGCAGCAAGGAGGAAGGGACAGCATCTCAAATTTATTTTAACTTCAATTTAGAAGTAACCTTATGGGTCATCTAGTCCAACTTCTGACTCATACAAATCATATAAAAAGAAATCATATCTACTAGATTGTTGGCTTCTTGAGGGCAGGGATTATCTTTTGCCTCCTTTTGTATATACAGAACTTAGCAGAGTGCCCAGCACATCATAGACCCTTAATAAATGCTTATTGACTGACTGATTACATCTCTCCTCCTGTAAAAAAAAAAAGCCATCTAGCACAAGACCTCATCAAATTTGGAGTCTGGAGACTTGGGCTCAAATCCTAGCTCCAAACACTTTCTCAGGTATATGATCCCAGGCAAGTCACTTGGCTTCTGAGTCTCCATTTTCTAATCTATAAAATTGGCACAATAAAGCCTTATCCTAGCTGCTTCCCAGGAGTTCTGGAAGTGCTTAGTGCTTTGCAAAACTTTACTTAAAGGGCCATAAGAACATGAGTTTCTATCCTCAAATTTATTTTAACTTCAATTTAAAAGTAATCTTATGGGTCATCTAGTCCATCCCCTGACTTATATAAAACATCTAAAAAGAAATCATATATCTTGTTATATAATTGACAAATAGTCGATTCTATTGTTTTCACATGACATCATTTCCCACCATCATGCCTTTGTACAGGTTGTGTCTCCTGCTTGGAATGCATTCTTCCTGCTTCCTCAGCACCACCTTTCAGAATCATTTCTCTCCAAAAAAACAAAACAAGACAAAGCAAAGCACCCTCTGCTTCAGCATTGGTTTCTTCATGAAACCTTTCTTGATGCCCCCAAACTCCACTGCTCTCCCTCCTCAAATATACTCACACAACACACAAATATATTCACACTTATGTGTGTATATGGGATCTCCAATAAAATATAAAGTCCTTGAAAGGAGGGTTTTGTCTTTTTATCTTCTCACGGTACAAACTTTCTTTGTACAAACATAAAGGGATTATCAGACTAAATTAATAATTTTGTACTTATAAAGTACTTATGTGCCAGGTACCATACCAGAGGCTGAGGATACAGTGACAAATTAAAAATAGTCCCTACCCTTGAAGGGTTTCTAGTCTGCTGGTGAGATGCAACATGTAGGCAGACAAAACACAAGATAATTTGAGGTGGGCAAGTACAAACAATGAAGGGGCTTAGGAAAGGTATCCTTGAGAAGCAGCATGGGAAGTGAATCTTGAGGGAAGCAAAGAAGTCCAAGAGGAGGTGGGAGGAGATTCCAGGCATAGGGGACAGTTTGACTGAATTTATGGAAAGTAGAGATGGAATGTCAAATACAGGGAAGAGCAGGTAGTCCTATCTGGCTAGGATGTAGACAGTATAGTGAAGGTGAGTCATAAGAAATGAGTCTAGAAAGATAGGTGGGATCCAGATTGTGTAGAGTTTGGGTTTCATCTATCAACTGACAGTGATTGCAGATACACACACACACACACATACACACACATACTTTATAAGGTAGTGGTGAGAAGTCAGTCCAGCATACCTTGTCATAGGAAACTCCCTATTTACAGATTATCACTGCCTTTGCTGGACAGCTCCAATTCATTGGAAAATGCATTCCTAACAATTATTTTTTATGGCACAAGGAAACCCATTTCAGAGAATACCAAAATCTCAGGGGTGGAAGGACTTAAGAGGTCATCCTAATCTAACCTGTATGTGAACAAGCATACCTTCTATATGTCACATCCCCCACAAAAGGCCATCCAGTTTGAACTTTAAGACCTCCACCAAGAGGATAACTACACCATCACCTCACCCCCAATAAGGCAGCCCATTCCACTTTGTAGTGGCCTTCATTGTGAGGCAGTTTTTTCCATTTACATTAAGTCTAAATCTATTCTTGTGAAATTTCCATCCATTGCTGCTGTTTCTGCCCTTTTCAACCAAGTCAAAGCAATCTTTTCTGCCTTTCCACAAAACAGACCTTTAAATACTTGAAGAAAGCTCTTATCCTTCAATCTGTATCACCCTCCTTGCAAAGCATCCATCCCCTGTTCCTTCAACCAGGTCCTGCTTGACCTTTTCTTATGTGAATATTTTATTTGCTGAAAGGGGTATAAAGGGACACAGAGAAAAGTAGTTTAAGGAGAAACAGAGGCTGTGAGGAGAGAACTGGAGAAAGAGTAGCTCCTCAGAGGGAACTGTACTGACTGATGACACAGAAGGCTAAAATACCATTTCCCAGCAGTTAATTTGAAAGTAATTGTTTTCAGAACTTCGGAGTTTAATGCCAGTAAACTCTGAACAAAATTAATGTTTGAGGACTTACAGAGAATAGTGATTTGTATCATGTCTGAGTCATGTGGATTTGGGTGTTCTCATTCTAAGTTATTAGATGGGTGACCATGCATGAAGAAGTCATGATCAGAGAGGCATTAAAGATCAGAAGTCAACAACCAAAGAGGCAAGAGACAAATCAGAGAAGTCAAGGAGAAAACCTTAAGACCTAAAAAACCGCAACACAGTAGTCTACAGAGTAGTCACTAGAACAGAGATGCTAACAGAACATGAAAATAGCCCATTAGAGGATTGATGATTAATACAGGGAACTGATCTGATTGGGAAAAAGCTCTACTGTTTAAAAAAGCTGATTGGAGTAAAGGAGACTCTTCTGCTGTGGGTTTAAGACAGAATGAGAAAGGTTTACTTGCTCTCTAGTGCCATCTACAGTTTGAGGGAGGGAAAACCCCTGAGAGGTTATAGAGAAGATCCCAGTGCTTTTCACTGAGAGTGTTCTGTATTGCTTTAGCACTTAGCAAGGGAATCAGACCTGGAAAACTTTGAAGACCCCAGGCTGAAAGGTGGTTAAAAGAACAGCTCTACTTCAACAACCTGAGAGTGGCAAAAAAAAAAACCCAGCTCCATCCATATAGAGAATTGAGAGGTGCAAGTGACTCATAATAAAATCTTTCCCTAAATAAACCACAGACATACAAGCCTGCAACCCAGACTGATGCATTCCCTGGATCCAAGGTTTTCCCTACTTATGTGTCTTCCTTCCATATTTCTCTGGGTGAACCCACTCTCCCCACCATATACTCTGTGTATTGATGGGGAAGTATGACCCAGATTTATAGGTAGACATATACTAATGGTTCTTGCTTTTGACTTCTATTGAGTAAATGTTATATTTGTTCAATGATTAGTCTTAATTAGTAAGTGATTAGTCTTTTGACTTCTTGTTTAGTTAATGTTCATGTTTAGGGGTTAATGGAGAATGGGGTTAATGGTGTCACTGTGGCCAATTTGTATAAATGGGAAGCCCATCAATGTTTCATTTCCCACTAGAAGCCCTCTTTTAGACTTACATGGACTTTTCCATCATGCCCCCAGGAACATCATATTATTGGGAAATCATTTCATCCTACCTTGGTACTCAAACCTCATCATTATCCTTGATCTCTCTGATTCGAGGGTGGAGCCAAGATCTTCCAAACCTCCACTTAAGGAGGGGACCCAGCTCAGTCATCTTTTCATTTCCCATCACTTTTTTGGACTTCTTTGTACATCATCGTGCCCGCCTTCCCTCTCCCCAATATTCAAAGAGTGTTTGTGCAAAAGAGGGAATTAATAAGGTTCCAAGTGATCTGGAAAGAGGTGACTGCATTCTGAACACTGGGCCAAGTTTGGCCACATTCCCTGGCAGCAGCCCAGGCCCGTTCCTTTCCATATGGGTCAGCCAATCATTTTCCAGTACTCTCTGTGACCGTCTTGTCTCCTCTCCTCCCCCCCCTCCTACCCTTGTTGAATTTCTACTCATCCTTTAAATACCCAACATAGTGATTTATAAAGCAGTCAGAATACCAAGGCTGGAACACTGACAGCAGGCCTTAGATCTGGGAAGACTTCCTGGAAGAAGAACCTATGACAGCATCTGTGTGACCTTGGGCAAATGGCTTGGCCTCGCTTATTCTCAATTTCTTCATTTGTATAATAGGGGGTTAGGACAAGGGGAATTAGAAGGGCCCTTCTGGCTCTTAAATTCTGTGATCCTAGAATCAGGATCAGGATGAGATTAGATAGAAGCCTCATAAGGGGGATCCTGGGTGAAAGTTCAAATCAAATGCCAACTTTGAGATATAGAAGAGAAATACTAAGAGGAAAGAGTTGACCTGGGATGGCAGGAAGATGGTTTTAGAGCCAGAAGTTCCAGGTTCAAGGCCCAGCTTTGCCATTTTCTAGATGGACAAACCTTGGCAAGTTGTTCCCCTTTTCTAAGCCTCAATTTCTCCCATCTTTAAAATGGGTATAATTTCATTCCCATTTTATCTATTATTTCCCATTTTATCCCCCATCTTTAATAGAGGGATAACTTCACACCCATTTAATCTATTAACTATCTTCCATTTTATTGTTCCAGGTGTGGTAACTCCCCCCCACCAGATGACCTTGTGGAAAGGACACTGGATTTGAAGTCAGAGGACCTGGGTTCCCATCTTGCCCACCTCATGAAGTCATTTCAATGAAAATACTCTTATAGATTTGCACGTCCATTTCTAGAGATCCACAAGGAACATGCCTCAAGTCACTGCCCAGCCACCTGGGGAAAGTGACCAAGACAAAAAAGAGACAAAGACAGAGAAACGGGGACAGCCGGAGACAGAGGGAGAGGCTTTCATTTCTATTATCACAGCCGTCTCTGTAGGAGATCCCAGGAGAAGTCACACAAGCAGAGCTCAGGGGAAGGAGAGATGTGAGATATTCGTTTTTAAAAAAGAAAAATCCAACTATTAAACTGAAGTGTCCCCTGCCAGCCAAGACTTGCATACCAAGTAGGGTCGGTGCCAGAGCTAGTATATCCTTACTAACTATGCTGACAAGGTTGAGAAGAACACCTTGACAAAGCTCACAGTGGGCAGGGGAGATTAGCCCCCAAATCAGCTGGCTTTCCTTAGAGTAAGCCTACATCTGTGGCCAGGCCACAGGGCATGAAGTCCAGGGCCTCAGATTTTCTTCTTCCCTCCAACAAGATCGATACCACCCCCAGACACTCACTGAAATTCCCACATCTAGGATCCTTTAAAGTTTACAAAAACACTTTTCTTACCACACCCCTGCAAAGTAGGTAGGGCGAAGGGTCATCTCTTTTATAGATGGGAAAACTGAGTTTCCAGGAAGTGGAGTGTGCTGGCCAGGGACCCCAAACACAGATTTAGAGCTAGAAGGGGCCTTAGAAGCCAAACTGCTTTGTCTTTACAATAAGGAAACTGAAACCCAGAGAGATCAAGGTTCTTGTCCAAGGTAACATAACTAGAAAGGGTCTGAGACAGGGCTTGAACTCGTGGTGTCTTTGTTCCAGATCCAACACTCTTTCCATGTTTCCTGTTAATTCTGAGTCACTCAGCTAGAGTCAGAATAAGGTTTTGTTGGCCAACTCCAAGTTCATATCTCTTCCCACTGTACCGCGAAGACTCAGGGATCAACAACATATGAAACAACCATTAACCCCTTGTTTTACAGATGAGGAAACTGTGGCTTACAGGGAACACGTGGTTTGCTCAGGGTCACAGAGTAATAAAATACAAGTCCCATTGACTTCTGAGTGAATCCCCCACCAACCTCACATCTTCACCAGATATCAGGTGAAATTTCAGTAGGGTTCAGAACAAGAAAATACTTTTCTACAAAAGTGACAAGAACCAAGTTTTGGTATACAAATAATCCTAGGGTCACAGAAACCCACAAGCTAATACAAGAGAACAAAGTTCCCTTCACACTTCAAAGACTATAATCATGGAGTTCATAATGTAATTGGAATATATAAAGTAGGTGTTTAAAAAACCCACAGCCATAAATAAATCTTTAATCAGTTTGAGATGATTACAGGGCTTTGGCTAGTAAATAAGGTTAATTGACATTGTCGTCAATCATCATTATTTTCATCATCATCATCATCATCACCGATGGCGTTCATGTTTAAGGTTTTTAAAGAGTTTTACAAATATTATATTATTTGATCTTTACAATAACCCTGAGAGGTAAGTACTATTATTATTCCCATTTTACAGATGAAGTAACTAAAGTTTTTAGAGGCTTATTGACTTACGTAGGGTCACAAAGCTAAAGAGTATTTGAGGCAGTATTTGAACTCAGGACTTCTCATCTTCAGGTAGATCCAATACTCTAACTACTGTACTACCCCACAGGAAATGTCTTATGATTGGCAGAAAGAATCAGTTACTCATCTTGGGCACAATAAAGGAAACAGAATTTTAAGCTCAACCTGTAGCAGACAATGCATTCAGTCATGAACAGAGACACACCCCTGAGGATATACAGAGATGCAGAGGGGCAGTTATCCTAGCAAAGAGGCTGTGGCCTGAGGGAAGGGACAGATGCTGGGCGTCCAGCAATGATACTGCAACCAAGGGCAGCTCAGTACAAATTCTCCAATAAGAGAAATTACTTCCATGTCATGGGGGGGGGAGGGGAGATGGGGAACCTGCAGCCTCGAGGCCATGTGTGGCCCTCTGGGTCCTCAAGTACCACACTTGAGGACCTAGAGGGCCCCATGTGACCTCGAGGCTATAGGTTCCCTATTCCTGTTAGGGTTTGGAAATACTCTTTGCCACAGGTGACTCACTACCTTGTACTCTAAACTTGAGCTCACTTTTCCTGTAAACTATTTAAGGGAGAGTAAATCCTAATGTTTTATAACAACTGTTCTTACTTAGTAAATGCTAAAATCTAATTAAATCCATGGGCAGATTGTTAATAGGAAGCCCACTGGGAGTTCATGAGCTATAGTAATAATGACTAATAATGCTTGTTAGAATTTGGCAAGGTTTGCCTATACTTCACAAATATCATCTCATTTTCTCCTCACAACAACTTCATTTTACAGTTGAGGAAACTGAGGCAAACAATGGTGAAGTGACTTGCCCAGGGTGACGCAGCTAGGAAGTGTCTGGAGCAGGATTTGAACTCAGGTTTTCCTGGTCTGGCACTCTATCCACTGAGCCACCTTGATAGTAATAGTAACAATAATAACAGCTAGCATTTAGATAGTGCTTACTACATGGTCGAGTCAAAAGACATCCCTGAGCTAACTGGCCACAGTCGGACACACTTTATCTTGACCCCAACATAGTGACATCATTTTGGTACCCTCTGAGAATGAAAGACAACAACCAACCATATGCCAGCCACTAGTTTTAAGCATTTTACAATTATTAAGTTGCTTGATGCTCACAACCACTCTGGAGGGTAGGTGTAGGTGGGGTAGGTCATTTTATAATTATGGAAACTGAGGCAGACAGACAGAAATGATTTGCCCAGGGTCACACAGCTATTAAGTGTCAGAGACAGGATTTGAACTCGGGTCTTCCTGACTCCAAGTTTGACATTCTATCCACCGAGTCATATTGATAGTAGTAAGAGTGGCTTCCCATAGGCACAAGTCACCCCTAGAACTCAAGGTGGCAGCCACTCCCTGGGGTCCCAACCTGAAGGTACAAGTGCCAAGGTGAGACAATTATCCCAGGGAGGGCAGTATGCTAAAATCATATTACAAAAATAAAGAGTGTGAGCTACCTTTATGACCAAATTTACCAGCCGCCATTTACTGAGTGCCTTGCATGTGTGGGCATTATGGTAGGGATGCAAAAATAAAGCAATGTGTTATCTCCTTTCGGGTATCCGAGTGGGGATGTATTGTGAAGACAGAAAATGAAGGCAATAGGAACACGAGGCAATAGGAAAGGTAAAGAACTCCACCACCAGGGGACTGGAAAAGGCCGCTCAGCCTTGACAGAAGCTCAGAACAGCGAAGAGGGATTGCCTGCGGACTAAGGGCCCCTTGTTCAGAAGGCACTGGACTGGGCACGGGACATACAAAGACAAAAACAAAACAGCCTGTGGCCTCAAGAGGCTTACACAGTGACGGAACACAGGGGAAGGTTTTTACAAACGTCTCAGCCACTCTCCTTTTATCCTTAAAGATCAAAAAGAAAATATATGGGCATGGGCAGGGGGTGGTTCTAGCATTTCAACAGAGATGACTTATACGGATAGAAGATGACTGAAGGTGTGAATGAGCAGAAAGGGGTGGGCACATCATTCTGACAATGAGAAAAAGCAGAGAAAGCTCAAGTGCTCAATTGGCACCACAAAGATAACTTTAAAAAAAAAAAAAGGTCTCCCCTCATGATGGCCAGCTGTTCTCAGGCAGATCTATGAGAGAACAGTGACCAGGCCCATGCAAGATGGGAAGACACAGCTGGGCTACATCTATAACGATTGGAGGAGGAACCACACAGAGTAAAACGTTCCTACTATACAACAGCTTGTGGGCCACTATGACCCCCAGATCGTTTTCATATCATAGTTCAGGATATCAATAGCACTGAGCATAATTTGGACTGTTCCTTAAAAGAAGGAAGAATGCACTGAACTTTGTGTTTGGGGGTGGGGGTGGGGATGACTACAAATAAAAAAAATTTTCCAATGGACTTTCACTGCCTCAAAACCTCAAGCATCTGGCTCCTGGATCTGTTACTTCTCAGCTGTATGACCCTGGGCAAGTGACTTCCCCACGGTAGGCCTTATTTTCTACCTCTATAGACTGGAGATAATTCTTAAGCTACCTAACTCAAGGAGCTATTGTAAGGAAAATGCTGATCATTGTTCTAGAGCAGGAAGGACCAAAAAGGCCATCAAATCCAACTATCTCGTTTTACAGTTGAGTAAACTGAGACTCAGAGCAGTTAAGTGACTTGGTCAGAGTGATTTAAACTCATGTCTTCTGACTCCAAATTAGATAATAATAATAATAAATAATAGCTAGCATTTACTTTAAGGTTTACAAAAGTGTTTTACTTTTTCACTGTTTTACACATATAGTCTCTTCTGATCCTCACTCACAGCAGCCCTGGGAAGTATTATTATCCCCAATTTACAGATAAGGAAACTGAGGCTAGAAAGTTCAGAAACTTGCCAAGAGTCAGATGGCTAGTAAGTATCTAAGGCAGGATTCGAACTCAGGTCTTCCTGACTCCAGGTCCAGTGATCTTTCTACTGTGCCCCTTTACTGTCCCCATGCCGATACATTTATGGATCTGTAACATCATTGAGGTCTCCAGCTCAGAGTGAAGAATCACCCATACTTCTTCATACTGTGTGATTCTTGTCCAGATTTCTTTTTATTATCTCAGCTACAATGACTATCAATCACCATCATTTCCTCCAGCTCACGTTTCTATACCCTTAAAGTGCTTTTCTCACAACAGCCCTTATAAAATTATCAGGGCAGATGTTAGACCCATTTTTCAGCTAAGGAAAACAGAAGTAAAATAGCTTGTCCCTGAAGCCCAAGGTCCATGGGAATATGGCTACAAGACTCACCAGATATCATGCATTCCAAAGAAAATGGTAACTAGGGAATCGATGTCAGAGCTGGGATTTCAGAGGCAAATGTCCTGCCTCTTCAACTATTCCTCCGTAGTGACCGTCACCCAGTTAGGAAATCAAAGAATCTGAGAGCCGGAAGAAACCTCAGTGGTCGTCTGGTCCCACTCACACAGAAAAGGAATGCCCAGTCCATCTTCCCTCACAAATAGTCATTCAAGTTCTGCTTGGAACCTCCAAGGGAGAGGAGGAAAACCATTGCCTCTCCAGGGAGCCCATGCCATTGGGACAAGTCTCACTGCTACAAGGCTTTCCTAATATCAAGCCTCAATTTGCCTCTTTGCAAACCCCTCCATCTTTGCCCCCTGGTTCTGTTCTCTGAGGCCAACCAGAAAACAGCCAGCCCATCATCCACATGACAACCCTGTATGTAGATGAAGGCAGCAAGCACATCTCCTTGAATATTCTCTTCTCCATGATAAATATTCTCAGTCCCTTCAACCTTTCTTATAACCTAGCCTCAAGACCTTTGCCATCCAGACTGCCTTCCCTAAACTATGAAGGTTCTTCTTGAACTGTGGGACAAACACTCCACATGAGGTCTGCTCATCAGGGGTTTTGTTTCAGTCGTGTCTGATTCTTCATGACCCAATTTGGGGTTTTCTTGGCAAAAATACTGGAGTGGTTTGCCATTTCCTTCTCCAGCTCACTTTACAAATGAGGAAACTGAGGCAAACCTGCCCAGGGCACATGGTTAGTAAAATCTGAGGCTGAATTTGAACTCACATCCTCCTGACTCCAAGGCTCAGCACTCTACCCCCTGTGCCACTTAGCTTTATCAGGGGCTATCACTTCCTTACTATTTAATGCAACTTGATTTAATGCAATTATCCAGTGAGATGCTTGAATTCAGGAAAGTCCAGTACCCCCGACATTGTTTTGGTCTACCCCTTCCCAGCTAAACAAGGGCTGCGTCTCCTGAGCTATGCCCCCCACACTAGACAGAGACCTCAACTCTTAGAGGCTGAGGGGAAAGCAACAAGAAAATGCCTCCCCTCAGAAATTCTGCCACTGCCCACGCCTGCCCATCCCCATTGGCAGCAAGCATCTCTGCCGACTGGGAAAGAGCTAGAGAGAGCCACCTCCTGCTAATGAAGAATTAGGAGTAGGGGGAGAAACTGTAATCAGCCTAATTATAAACGCTCCTCTAACAAGAAGAGTGATTTGCGACGACCTCCAAGTCATCCCTTCCGAAGAGAAATCATGGCAGATTTTCCCTCTCGGGCTTCGGAGAAAGGGGCTGGGCGCAATTAAGTCTCTATTCAACCGCTTAAGGGAGGGGGCGAGAGAAAGAATTCGGGCCGGTGGTGTTTGAGGAGGTTGGGCATGCGCCCGGCAAATACTGCTTGGAGGAGAGAAGAATGGGTCTGGGGCCTTCCAAAGGCCAAGCAGCCTCTCGTGGCAGGTGTGGGCAAAGCTGGCATTGGGGAGGCAGGCAGGGAAAGAAATACCTCCCTCATCTCACACACCCCGTTTGCCAGCTAAGTATGGCGGGGCAGTTAGGGGAGCAGGCTGATGGTACTACATTGGCAAGAAGCCCCATTTGCAAGGCAGTGGGGTACAGAATCTCGAGGAAGGAGTAATTTTTTCAGTGATCAAAAATCTATTTTCTCCTACCTCTATTTTTTTCTCCAGCTCTTAGCACAGTACCTGGAACATAGTAAACATTCAATAAATATTTTTTAGCTCCGACTCTTCCCACCAACTACCTTCTTGAGGGAAAAAAAAAACCCTTGTAACCAATATGCTGAGTCAGGCAAAACAGATTTCCCCACTTGGCCATGTCCAAAAACGCATGTCTTAAGTCTGCATCTTAAATCTATTCTCTCTCTGCAGGGAAATGGACAACATGCTTCATCATGACTTCTTTGGAATTGTGGTTAGTCAGGAGTATCATGAAATTAAAGTTAAACTACTTCCCTCATTCTGTAGAGGTGAAAGTGCCCCAGGTAGCAGGGTCATGGTTCAAATTCACATCCTTCATTTCCAAATCCAGCATTTGTCCCACCATATGACATTATTGGCTGCCTTCCCAGAGGTGGCAGGGTATTAAGAAAAAAAAGACCTCAGAATCAGAGAACTTGGGTTTATATCCTTCCTCTGACATGTAATGCCTGTGGGTAAGCAGGGCAAGTCAATTAACATCTCTGTGCCTCAGTTTCCTCAACTGAAAAGTGAAGGGATTCATTTGATGGCCTCTAAGGACCCTTCTCAGCTCTAAGTCTATGATGCATCTCTACCAGTGGGTCTCTGTTTAATCAAAGGAGGTTTCCTGGAAGTTGCCCATTTCATAGTTGAAGGAATTGAGGCTCAGAGAAGAGGGGTTTACCTTCAATCCTAAAATCACAAATGTCTAGTTTAAAAGGACCTCTCATTTTTATAGAGGACCAGAGAAATACGCTGATTTGTCCAAATTCACATAGGAAATGTGTTTTAAGCAGAGTTTTGAAGACAAAAGGGATGGGGAAAAGGGAAAGGAAGGTTCTCTAGAAGGCAAGGAGTAGAGAGTAAGAAAGAAGATCAGAGAAATATAACAAAGGAAAATCAAGAACAGATTCTCTTAGAACACAACCTGTGACCAATGGTCACAATCACAGAATATTCCTGTCAGAAGGGATCTTGGCCATCTAGCTCAAATCTCTCCTTTCATGGAGGAGGAAGCCCAGATAAGTGAGAAAACTTGCCTATGATTGCACAGGTGAAAAGCCACATTTGGAACCCAGCTCCTCAGATTCCAGAAGGTCTGCTCAAGGCCAAATCACCCTCATCACACAAAGTCTCCTCTGAACTCTACATTAAGAGGCACTCCCTCACTTTCTACTCCCTTACTTTTTTTTTTTTTGCTTTAAATTTTTTTTTCCATTTTTAGTGGTCTGTGAGCTCTGAGGTTTTGCATAAATGAGAAGGCATTAGTATAGGGGAGAGAAGATAGTACCTACTCTTATAACATGGAGATGCTTGGGTAACTTTGAACAAGGCATCTCCCCCTCTCTGGTCTCATTTACCTTATCTGGGGACAGGGAGGGAGGGTAGACTAAGTTAACAGTTAACCTGAGGTCTGTGGATAGATTTGAGGAGGATCCATAAACTTGGATGAGCAAAAAAAAAAAAAAGATTTTTATTTTGACTAACTTCAAACCAAAATTTAACATTTCCTTCAACTACAAATGTATGAAGTTAACATAATTCTGAGAAGGGGTCCATAGGCTTTGCCAGATCCTGCTAGGATCCAGACACAAACATCGGGAAGATTCCCTGGATTATCTCCTAAGGTCCTTATTCGCTCTTAGATCTAGCACAGTTTCAGAGACCCAGAATGGCTCAAGATCCCATGGCCATTCCTTAATGACAGGGACAAGTCTGACAAGACTAAACCTATATTTGGGTATTCTAGTCCTTACACTGTTAAGTGATACCATAAGTTCTCTATCTTTTATCAACCTTTGACAGAAAATATGCTGACCCTACCCCCTTCTTAGACACTGAGGATCTTAACCAAAAGTAATAAACAAATTAAATAAAATAAAACACACACACACACACACACACACACACACACACACACACACACCCATAATCTAGGCGGCTCTGAGAATTCTCCTAAACTCACCCATTTCTCTTCCCTCACCTCCAATGTAAAAAAAAAAAAAAAAACAAACAAACCTTTAATCAGAGTTTAAATTAGGAAAAGGCTGCTAGAACATTGATCCAGGGTGGCAATATCAATCAGAGGACAGGCTTCTAAATCCTCATCTCATAGCCTCATAGATTTAGAGCTGGAAGATACCTTAGAGTCAAGCCCAACCCCCAACCGATGAGGAAACTGAGGTTACATAGCTCACAAGTATCCAAGGTAGCATTTGAATGTAAGTCTTGCTGGCCGCAAATTCAGCACAATCTACTTACCATGCTGTCTCCTCCTGGTCTTCTGGCAGCCTTCAACAGCATCACACCCCACCCCACTCACCGGGATTTTCTAATCCGTCCTTCTACCAACATAACAGTACACAGCAGGGAGTTAGAGTGACCATGGGCTAGACTGGATTGCTTGAGCAAACAGACCTGGTCCATGGATGCCCCTCAATACTCCCAGTGGAATTTGACAAAGGCCAAGTACAAAGGACTAGATCAGTTCTCCAGTCTCTGGACACCACGCCTCTTTTCCTAGGACCTAAGATTGTGCTGGATGTCTCGTCTGCCATATTCCACTGATGACTCATTAGTTTGCAGACTGATATTTAAAAAAAACAAACCAACCCTATTCCAGACAAAACTCCTGTCTGGCCAGGCTTCCCTTATTCTATATTTGTGAAGCTGATCTTCTGAACCCATGCCTAAGACTTTATACCGCAACCTGTTAAATTTTAAATTACCATAGCCTAGACTCTAAGGAAAGAACTCTTTTGATCTCAGCTTTGTCTTTTACCGCATGGGTAGAGAAGTTCTCAGTTTTTTTGTCATATGAAAATTTAATAAAATGCTAACCTTTATTGAACCAAACACAGATCCCTGGGGCACTCCACTGGAGACCTCCTGCCACATTGACATCAAACCATTTCTCACTACTCTTTGGGTCCAACTACAGCCTATACATTTATCTTTGCCTAAGAACTGTAGAAGAGACTTTGCTAAAAAAAAATCTAGATGAATTATACCTGTAGTATCCCCCAGATCCACCAGCCTTAGAACCTTGTCAAAAAGGAAGTTCTCTGACATGACTTTTCTAGATGAAGCCACAGTGGCTCACTGTGGTCAGTGCTTCCTTTTATTTTTTGTTTATTAACCATCCTTTTGTTTATTATCCATTTGTTTATTAATCATCCTTTAATATATTATAATAAAATTAATATATCCTAGAATTCTGTGGAGCATCAAAGTCAGGCTCACCAGCCAGTAGTTACCAGATTCGATTCTCTTCCTTGTTCCTACTACTATTGTTTTTTAGATGGAAGGGGGGAAGAAGTATGGAAAAGAAGCCAGGAGTTATCTCCTCAAACAAGTAGGCTCCTCCCACTATCAGTGGTAACTGCATACCCAAAGTCACTTAACAAAACTGCTTCTAGAATATGTTAGCCTCAATGCTCCATCTGCCCATCTCTTCACTTGCCCTTTCCCCATCATAGACCAAAAGTGGTTTAACAGCTCATTCTAGGTTCTAGCATCAGAAGCCCTGAGTTTGAACCAGGACACAGCCACCAACTTGCTAATGACCAGGATATGTCATATAGGTCTTAGTTGCCTCATCTGCACAGTGGGGACAATACCACCCACCATGGGGGAAACAGAATGTAAACTATAGGAGAAAGCTAAGCAATATGCAAAGTTAAACCTGTTCTAAGGGACATCATTGCTAGCCTGGTAGCCAAGAAAAAGCCAACATCTTTCTCTCACTGCATTGCTTAAAGGACGATCTAATTTGTCTCTACTTCCATTTCCTCATCACAATAATAATACTAATAGATAGTAATAGAGCACTTTTAGGATTTGCAAAGCACCCACAATTATTATTCTCATTTCACAAATAAGGAAACTGAGACTGAAAAAGGTAAAGTCATTTGGCCAGGGTCATGAGCTAATGTTGGAGAAATGATTTGGACCTGTCTTTCCTGACTTGAAGTCCAGTTCTCTTTCCACCATACACCCTTATCTCACACACACACACACACACACACACACACACACACACACACACACACACACA
>NW_027187400.1:16419838-16424322 GCF_028583685.1 Petaurus breviceps papuanus
ACACACACACACACACACACACACACACACACACACACACACACACAGAGTTATGGCCATGTTTAATTGAGAGGGCTGGACAAGTTCTATTTTAAGGAACCCTAAAGCCTCAGCTCAAGCTTCCTGGGGCCTAAAAGGCACCTCCTCCTCTGTACCAAGCTCAAACAATCTAGGTTCTGAATTTCCCCATCCCATCTTCAGGCATTCGGGGCTCTTAAGAGCTCCCCCATCCCTCTCCCAGCTCTGAATGTCTCATTGTGAGTGAGTTTCAGAGCCCTTTCAGCAGTGAACTCAGATCTCTGAGTACCTAGGAAAGTGGGGGGAGGGAGGAATATTCAGTCTTAGCTGGAAAGAAGGGCACCCCGAAGCCAAATTCGACCTACATTCTGACAAGACAGCTGCATCTGTCACCTGCCCACAACCCCAGACCACAGAAAGGGAACATTCGTTGAAACAGGTCACAGCCCAGAAGCCAACTAGCTCCCTACACAGCCAGCAGGCTGAGGAGACACACAGAGCCTAATGTCTGCCCAGGCTTAGCTCTCAGGGCTGCTCCCCCTCCAGCTTCAAGCTCCAATAGGCTTTCAGCCAGCTATCAGAGCAAGAGAGGGTGCTAGCTCCTTGAGAGGAGAATATCATTTACACCCGGGCCTCTGTAATGAAGAAAGCCCTTCCCCTGCCCCGCCTGACCCCCAGGTTGGCCAGTCGCTCTGCCACCCCGGCAGCCACATACTGGCCCTGGCAAGAGCTGGCACACGCTGAAGAGTGGGGATGGTAGGATAAGGGGCTGGAGGAAGGCCTGGAACTGAGCTGAGCTCAACCCACGACTCCAATTAGCCGGCCCACCAGGTGAGCACCCTGCACCTACTTCCAGAATATCCCATTCACCAGAAGATAGAGGCTAAGAACTTAGAACGGGTCAACAAGCAAGAAACATTTATTAAACACTTACTATTTGCTAGCTGTGGAGACCATAGCTTGAGAAACAAAGAAAAGGCCATCCTTGCCCTCAAGGAGTTTACTGGGGGAGGGGGGAGGGGGGAGGGAGGGGGGAGAGAGAAGGAGAGGAGAGACAGAGAGAGAGACAGAGACAGAGACAGAGAGACAGAGACAGAGAGAGGAGAAAGACACACAGAGACACACAGAGAGAATGAACAAAACAGGGAGCTGAGCTGGGAAACCATGTAGTACAACAGTCTAATTTCACAAAAGAAGAAACTGAAGGCAAGAGGAAGGAAAATGACTTGCCCAAGGTCACATAACAAATTACTGAGAGATCATTTTCAAAACCCAACTCATAATGTCCTGTCCAAAGCTCATTTCGCATAATTTTAGGATCCACTGGAAAGTATGGAATGGAGGGTGGGGAGAGGAGGGAGAAAGGGAAGGGACTAAGGCTAATGGGTCACAAATGCACACCCACCCCCCAGCCCTGATTCCAGGAGAGAGCAGCTTCCCCAGCCTAGATTTGTGCTCTTGGAAGCATGAAATGCAGCTGTGGAGAAAGGGGGAGGGGAAAGGCTCTCATACAGAGCAATACAGATTTGAACAGTCTATTCATGGAGTGGGTGAAGGCCAGAAAACCCCAGAAAAAGCACTTACCCCAGACAGAGTGGAGGCCAAGCTTGACCTAGCGGTAAAAGCCAACCTCCTGACTTGACTTTACAGGTGATTCCTTTTAAACCCAGGGGAGGTGGGATGGGTGGGAGTGGTCTAACCCCAGCTGTAATCAACCTTCTCTTTGTTGTTTGGAGCCTGAGGCTCACCACTGGAAAAGCACTTGGGGCAAGGGTGAGAAGAGGCATGAGTCAAGACCAAGGTGTCTGAGTGCAAATGGATAGGTGTCAGCATGTGCACAGGAGGTTGGAAAGTCATTTATTTCACAGAGAACTAACTTTGTCATTTTTCTATGTGTGAACCAATTTTCCTCCCAGTTCTGAAATCTGTAGTCTAAGGGCCCTCCTACGGTGTTTCCCCGATAATAAGACCTATCCCGAAAATAAGCCCTCCCCTTACTGTGTAAGATTCCTCTAAAATAAGGCCTCCCCCGAAAATAAGCCCTATTGAGATTGCTACTGTAGTGAAGGTGATCCCCTGCGCTACACGCTACATTACGGTACCCTCTGTATGCACCGTCCCCCCCCTTCGTGAAACGCATGCTGTGCTCCGAGCTGCATCCAATCAGAGCTGCAGCAGCGAGCGCGTCATCCTGTTCTTCCCCAGTGATTTGCTTATTGAATAAAGGTACATTATTTTGTTCACATTTACCTGTTTATTAAAATTGCTGTCAATGTTCATTAAAATAAGCCCTCCCCTGAAAATAAGCCCTCTGGTGTTTTTCTGTCCAAAAAAATTAATAAGACAGTGTCTTATTATCGGGGAAACACGGTAGCTCTGATATTCTCTGTTTTAAGTAACCCCCACCCACCCAGTTCTGGCATTCTGTGTTCTAAGGCCCTTACCAGTTCTCACATTCTGGGTTCTAAGGACCCTCTCAGCTCTGACATTCTCTGTTCTAAGGGCTGTCCCAACTCTGACATCCTATATTCTAAGGGCCCTCTTAGCTCAGACATCCTGTGTTCTAAGGACCCTCCCACTTCTGACTTTCCATGATTCCCCTAAGATTGCACAGACTTGGGTGTGGGAGCCAATGTAATGTCAAGCCTTCTCATCCCTTCCCAGTTGACTTTTGAACAGAAAATGTCAGAAATGAACAGGATCTTTAAAATCATCTAATGAAGCCCCCCATTTCACTGAGGAAGAAACTGAGCCCTAAAAGGACTCAATGGCCTGCCCAGGGTTACATGGACAGTAAGTGGCAGAGCCGGGACCCAAGGCCCAGTACTCTCTCATACTTTCTTCGAGAGGGGTCTAAAAATGGAAACAGATCCTAGGCCACTGGGGAAACCAATTTGGAATGATGTCCATAAGGTTATAAATGACACATAGCCTTTGACCCAGCAATATACTATGTCCATGCCTCAAAGAGACCAAAGAAAGAGGATAAAAAGACACATATACAAAAACATTAGCAAACGCCATTTTTTGTGTTGGGAAATAAAATGAAATCTAAGAGGGTGCCCTTCAGTTGGGGAAAGGCTGAACAAATCATGGTATACAAATGTGATGAAAAAGTGTTGTGCTGTAAGAAATAATGAAGGGGATGGAATTGGAGAAATCTAAGAAGACTTAAATGAACTGATGCAGAGTAAAGGAAGCAGAACCAGGAGAACAACTTCTCTAATAATCGAATAAAGACAAAGAACTTCGAAAGACTCAGTGACTGATCAATGCAATAACCAACTGTGATGTCAGAGGACCTTTGATGAATATGCTAAGTGTTTCCTGACAGAGAAATAATATATTCAAGATGCAAAATGAGACTACTTTTTTTTTTGACATGGCCAATGTAGAAAACTGTTTTGCTTGATTATGCATATTTATTACAAGGATTTTGCTTCCCCCACCCCCACCCTAGCACAAGGCAAGAGGATGGAAAGGAGAGGAAAAAATTAATTTAATTTTTTTTAAAGAAATTGACCCTGGAAAGTTGGAAGGGGCAGTGTCGTTCTTGCTGATGCCTTTATGTTGCTTTCCTCTGCAGGCAGGGCACTGGGGACAGAGAATGGGTGGATTGTTTAAGTGAATAAGGCTTTCTATAACCTTATTTAAAAGTCACTCTTGCTCATAATTAGAGGCACTTACCCCCTCAGATCTATCCTTTCCCTTGGATTGGTTTTTATGGCTGGTAATAACTCTCGTAAATTCCACAACAGATGGAAATTTTATTTGACTAATCATTGCCGTTTGACTTACTGGGGAGCATAGGGAAGCCTGGGGCTCAGCCTGGCAAGGTTCCAGGAGAGGGGACCATCAGGGGGCTGGGAACGACGCCCAGAACCCAAGGCCACCTTGAAGGCTTGATGCTAAGGATAGTTGGGAAGAAGACATCTGAAGTGGATTAGACTTTTCTTTGCTCTATAAAGGGACCAACCCAGGGACTGCCTGAATCACTTCTGGACCTTGGAATGACTAACAATGCTCTGGGAAATCTACTGGGAAAACCCCTCCTCTTCCTCCTCCTCCTCCTCTTCCTCTTTTTTCTCCTCCTCCTCCTCTTCCTCCTCTTCCTCCTCCTCCTTTCCCCCCACTAACCTCTCAAGTAGGCGCTGGAGAGAAATGATTCAGGCAAAAAGAAGAATAGGGTAGTACAAGGACATCTAGATTTAGTCAACAGACTTAGGCTTGAATTCCAGCTCCAGCATCAACCAGTTGTGTGACCTTGGGTAAGTCATTTCTCTCTGGGTCTCAGTTTCCCCAACTGTGATGGCACCTTCCACCTGGAGATTCTCTGTTCCTAAACTGGGATACATTTGGCTGTGCTCTATCTCATACAGTCAGAAAAACTCCAAGTTGGAGGAGGAGCTCAGAGGTCACTGTAGCAGCAAGCACCCCAAGCGTCCTCAGGGTTTGCAGCTACCACA
>NW_027187400.1:16424332-16487622 GCF_028583685.1 Petaurus breviceps papuanus
TTAGCCTAGGGGCAGGGAAGATCTTTAAAATTTGCATTCGCATTACAGTCACATAGAACAACCCTGGGTGGTAGTCAGCCAACTTCTACTGGAATACCTCCAGGGAAGGGGAGCTCACTACCTAAAAGGCAGCTCATTTCATTGTGGGTTCAGCTTCGAATGTTAGTAAATTCTTCCTTGTGCTGAAGAGTGAAAAGAACACCAAGCTCTGGAATTGAGAGGCCCTGGCGTCACATCCCTCCACTGAGGGTCCCAGTTTATTCATCTGTCAAATGAGGGAGTTGGGTGAAATGACCCCTGAGAGCCCTTCCATCTCTAGGTCTGTGCTTCTGTGATTAAACAGGGAGCTCTTCTCGGCCAAAGACTGTTTTTTGCCTTTCTTGTATGCCCAGTGCTTAACAGAGTGCTGAGCATACAGTAGGTGCTTAATAAATGCTTGTTGACTGACTATGATTTTATATTCCTTAAATGCTTCCCTCTAACTTCCCCTCCATTTCTTCTAGTTCAGCCCTTGGGGGTTATGCAGAACCCATCTAATCCACTTCCATACGCACACAGGCCCTTTACATATATGATTCCAAAGTAATTAGGTTTCCCCAAGGTATTTTTCTTCAGAGTGGAATAGCAGGGGTGGGAAAATGGATTTTTTAAGTCATTTGATCTCTGTTATCCACAGGTGGAAAAAGCACTTGTCTGGGAGATTAGGGAAGGGAGGAGGAGAATAGGAACATACCTGATTAAGCACCTACTATGGGCCAAGTACCACGCTAAGTGATTTACAGGTACAACCTCATTCTATCCTCACAACAACCCTGGGAGGGAAGCACTATTATTATACCCATTTTACAGGTGAGAAAACTGAGGCAGATGGAGGTTTCCCAGGGTCACAAAGTAGTAAGAATAAATCTTGGGTCTTCCTGACTCCGGGTCCTTTTCTATCCTTTATGCCATCCAGCTGAGTAAGAGTCAGGGAAAGGGTACAGAGAAAAGCAGGAAACCTGGGCTCCAGTTCAACCTCTTAGCAATAACTAATAATGTGACATCATGTAAAGCACTACTGAGAAAGACCTCCAAGAAATAAGTATTTGGAAATCTAGATGTTTCCCAAGATCCCCTCTCCCAGCTCTGACATCTTGTGTTCTAAGGGCCCTCCCAGTTCTGACATTCTCTGTTCTAAGGGCCCTACCAGCTCTGACACACTGTGTTCTAAGAGCCCTCCCAGCTCTGACATTATCTGTTGTAAGGGTCCTCCCAGATCTGACACAATGTGTTCTAAGGGCCCTCTTAGTTCTGACATCCTGTGTCCTAAGGGCCCTCCCAGCTCGGACATTCTCTGTTCTAAGGGCCCTCCCAGTTCTGACATCCGGTGTTCTAAGGGCTCTCCCAGCTCTGACATTCTCTGTTCTAAGGGTCCTCCCAGTTCTGACACTGTTATTGTATGTGTTACCAGTATTATTGTATTAGTGCTATTTCACTTAAGGAAATGATTATTCATTTCAGCAAGTAGGTTAGTTGCTTTCTGTGTTTTAAGAAAGCTCTTGGATTATTACTATCATTTTAAAATATTTTTACAACATAGAACGTTATAAGTAGAAAACACTTCTTATAAAGTACTTTCTGCCGTCCTTAGATCCCTTTTGGCTTGCTGGGATTTTCCAGTCATTATGCAGTTGGTTTATCCTCCCTGCCCCTGTGCCTGGTAAGGCTGTGCTAACAGCTCTTCCTTATAGAGTGGGGTCAAGGTCTGGGGATGCCAGAACTTCCCCTGCTCTGGATTGGCGCTTAGGCCTGGATGTCCGTCCATTCAAGCAGAGTTGGGAAGTGGGCCACCATCAACCAGGCATCTGAAGACGTCAGTGCCTCGTCAACACCTCTCAGGGCCCCAGCTCCAGCTCCTTCATCATCCGGCCTCCTGCTGATAACAACCCTTCAGCTCCTCGGGCCTGTCAGATCCAAGATCAGAGAAGAGGCCCGCTTGGCAAGCAATAACCTTGTTCCAAATTATTCCAGAGGGAAGGACATTTGGAATCAGGAGATAGCACTTAGAACAACAACACATACAATTTTGAAAGAAAAAAATAAGTCTTTGAAATAACATTAATCATGATAATGCTTCCTCTTGGTATTCATAGGGAATTCTGTAGTCTTTCAGAATTAATCCCCTATAGCCAGGGTTCCCTCAGCTAGCCTTCATCTCCTTCCTCATTGTGCCTTTCACTCTCTCTGCTATCACCAAAGCAGTCCCGTGGCCCATAGGGCCCTCTCTGAAGGGCCTCAAAGCAATGCTATCCCCCCATTCACCCACTGACTACTTTCCATTCCTGCCTCCCCAGGCTCACCACCATAGCCTGAAAGTCTGGATAGCCTTGTAAGAGGAGCTGACAAGAGAAATCAAATCAGTAATTTTATACTTCCTAATCCCAGAGAAATTTCTTTACTCTAACTACAGCCTTTACAGTCATAGAACATAAAAAGTTAGAGCTTCGAGGGCCCTTAGAACATAGGATGTCAGAGCTAGGAGGGCCCTTAGAACACAGAATGTCAGAGATTCCTTTAGAGTCCCTTAGAGAACTGGGAGGTCTCTTAGAACATAAAATGTATTTATAACATAGGCTCTCTTGAAATGGAAATTTATTGCTGCATATTTTTAATCCTCTTCTACATTCTGCTGTGCCAATGCTTTTTTTTTCTTTTCTTATTTTGTATTTAAATTTTAATATTTAGGTTTATAATATGGTTTCTTTTTATGCATTTAAGTTTTTGTATTTAAATTTAAAATAAATTAATTTTTAAAAAAAGAACAAAGAAAAGGGAGGCTAGGTGGCACAGTGAATAGAGCACCGGCCCTGGAGTTAGGAGGACCTGAGTTCAAATCCGGCCTCAGACACTTGATACACTTACTAGCCATGTGACTTTGGGCTAGTCACTTAACCCCAACTGCCCTCCAAAAATCAAATAAAAAAAGAAAGAAAGAACAGAGAATACCAGAGCTGGGAGGGGCTTTGGAACACAGAGTGTCAGAGCTGGCAAGGGCCTTAGAATACAAAGTGTCAGAGCTGGGAAAGGTCTTAGAACACAGGATGTCAGAGCTGGAAGGGACCTTAGGAAACAGAATGTCAGGGCTGGGAGGGCCCTTAGAACACAGAATGTCGGCCTGAAACAGCCTAGTTTAAATCTCCTATAGTTGAAGAAGTTGAGGTTCAGAATGGTGAAATACCTTTGATTCCTCAAGTCAATTCAACTCAACAAGCATTTATTAAGTTCCTACTCTATGTCAGGGAGCAGAGATAGAAAGACAAAAATGAATTCATCCTTGCTGTTGAGGAGCTTTCTTTCAGAGCAAAGGAATGTGGGAGTGCAGAGATTAACCCACATAAATAAATATAAAACACATACAGTGATTTCTAGCAGCAGGGCACAAGGCTAATACTGGGTAACCCAAAATTCTCAGTTCCATTTTAAGCCTTAATGCTATGAAAGGTTAAACTGGCACCAAGTCTTTGGGAACATCCCATATTAAGTATATTCAGTAGAACATGAATTCCTGAGGGCACCATGCAAGGCTATGGAAGAGATAGACAACAATCCTCTCTCCCACCACCCTCCAGTGCCCTGGCCCCATATATAGCAGGACAAAATGACAGAGGAATGGTGGCCAAGGAAGGGGACTTCTGTGTAGGCAGATTCTGTGACTCAGAATCATGAGGGTCCTTGGAGAAGCCATATGCGCACCGGATTGTCATGCCCTGCACGATGACCATACCCTGAGCCAAAGGAGGGGTGGGAGAGGTGGGCACTAGCACAGCAGCCAGTGTATGACTGATTAAGGTCAGGAACCTAGGCTTCCAGGCTCCCAGTCCAACCTTCTCATCCTTGGCCAGGCCCTTTCTTGTCTATTTCTCAACCATGCTTCATGCCCTCTGGCCTTCCTCTTCACCCCTTCTGTACTAGGGTCCTGGGCTCTGAATGGTGAGTTTTCCCCTGACCAGTCCTAGACTGGCACCTCCTCATCACTTCAAAACCATTTCCAAAGCCCACCCCCACATTTTCCTGTCTTCTCCCCCCACCCTGACCCCAGTGAAATGCTTAGGGAGGCATCGACTGTCTCATCTACTTGTATTTGGACCCCTAGCACTTACCAGGGTGCTTGGTGTATATATAGCAATTGCTTTAAAAAGCCCTTCATTCTTCCATTCCTCTCCAAATCTCCAAGCCACTGCAAAGCTGTCTTGTCACAAATGGGGGCCACTGCGAAAAGAGAAGGCTAGAGTACCTAGGGCTAGGCATCATACTGTGACCTTGGTCATCTTGCTGCAACCGCCTTCTTCTCCTGAAAGCTCCTTCTTCCCTTTCAGCCCCATTGTCCCATTGAGTAGTTCATCCCAGAACCTCCATTTTGAAAATAGGCCCAGGCCAGCCAACCTTTATTCCTCTCCACCCCTGCTTCTGACTCTCCAGACTTCAACACCATACTTCACCCTCCCTCCCACCCCGATTTTCTGTGTCTTCCCCATTAGAATATTAGCTTTTTGAGGGCAGAAAAGTATGTTTCTTTTTGCATGTATTTATATCCCTAATCCTGAGCACAGTGTCTGGCACATAGTAAGAGCTTAATAGCATAAATATTTATTGGATTCTCAACTGAGAGACTGGAGGAGTCTGGGCTGCCCCTATCCAATAAACTATACAATGGGCAACCTCTCTTCATTCTCTGAGCACAAGGACTACAGATTAAAATTCTGGACACTGGGAATAAAAAATCATGCCAGTTAAAATGATGTTGGTATGATTGGTACCTTAGGCACTTTTATTTAAAAAAAAAAGTTGTGGGCAGCTAGGTGGCACACTGAATAGAGCACCAACCCTGGAAGACCCAAGTTCAAATCTGACCTCATAAACTTAACACTTACTAGTCATGTGACCTTGGGCAAGTCACTTAACCCTACCTGCCCCTCCAAAAAAGCCAAAAATAAAAGTTGACATTTATATAACACTTACAGGTTGATGAAGCCTCACATTTGAGATTCACAAAAACCCTATGAGGCAGGTAGCAATGCTTATAAACCCCATTTTACAGATGAATACAGTGAGGTCCAAAGAGCCAAGGGTTATACAAACAAAAAGCAATGGTTACAGAATAAGAACCGAACTCTTTCCTAATATGCTTTCCATTACACCACACCTCTCACCATTCATTACTGCTTCCATTCCTGTGGATAACTGAGAGCAAGCTATATGGGCAGTGGGGAAATTGGTTCATCTGATTAATTTTCTGTGTGGTCCCAGACATTTCCCTTCTCTAGTTCTTTCTTTCAATCAGTAAAATGAGAGGATTGGAGCTCTAAAGGGTCTTTCGTCTCTAGTATTCTCTAATAAGTCCCTTCCAGATTGATCTTCTAACCTCATATGTTATAAAGACCCCCTCTCCCTTGACAGCTCTAGCATTAAGGGCCCTCCCAGCTCTGACATCCTGTGTTCTGGGGTCCCTTCCAGATTTGACTTTGCACAATTCTATGTGTTACTTATATTGCTTTATCAATTATTGTTCACCTAGGAAACTAATTGTTCCTTATTTTCTGTTTAAAAGAAATTCTTGGAGGTTTTATTTGTTCTACTCTGTTTTGTTTGGGAAGGAGGCTCTGGGGTGGGGCTGAGAAGGAGGGAGGATGAGGAAGGGATCAGGAGAGCCCCAGGCCAAAGTTTCTGAATCCCAAGCAGATCTAAAATTGACTGCAGCCTAAATGCCCAGCTCTGTCCTGCAGGCTATGAGGACTGCTGCTCATGTGTGTATCAGACATTCCTTCTCTGATCTGCTTTCCGGACCACTCACTCTACTTGGGCTATGTGTTAGGATCAGGGGCTCATTCTCACCAGCAAACTGCAAGGCAAGAAGATTAGAGGAGATTGGGAGCCATAAATCACAGTATTGGACAGGTGAGTCCAAGGCAAGGCAGAGAGAGTCAGGTGCCCATCCTGTGCTCAGGGCTTCCAGCTTCCCATGTCCAGAGCAACTTGTGGGAGACAGAGGAGCAAAGCAACAAGGAAAGCCTTTTCTTTCTCTTTCTTCCTCCTGCCTTTGCAGAAGAATATAGGTTTTATCCCTTTTGCATCCCAATGATATTTTGAGTTGGGAAAAGGGAAATCTCAGCACCAGATGGAAATCCATACATGGCCTTGGATCCCTTCTGGAGATGCTGTATCCTACACTTCATGCGCTGACCAGATGAGTTCCCTGGGTTCACTCTTCGAAGATCAGCTGCAGTTCTTTTCTCTTTTCAGCCCCTGGTTTGGTTGGGTGGTACTGTCCTCTCTTCAGCCAGTGTTACAGTGCTCTTTCCTTCATCTGTCATACTACAATGCTCTTCTAGCTAGGATAGCAACTCTTAAGTTAGGATCCACAAAGCCTTTTACACCCTCAAAGCCTCACCTCTGAGGTTGTCACCCCAAGGCCAGAGATGGGAGAGGCCTCTCCTGTTCTACAATCCTTTCTAACATAAAAGTCTCTTACCCCCATCTTGTCCTAATTCCAATCAGTCCAATTTCACCTCCCAAACTATTTTGAGGACCTTAAGCCCATGCATGTCTAGGGACAGTGGTATGACTGGTAGACTGTGCTGGAAACATAAGTACACTATCTGTCTTGCTTCTTCATACATATTTGAGCAATCTAAGCCTCATAATCTTTCTAGAGTGGGAATGTCTGTTTTATATGAGAGGGCCTTTCCTTTTACATTTCAATGTATCTGTCTTTTAGGCCCCCTGACATTCACCTTCCGCTAAAATTCTCATTAGGGCACCATACCCTCATCTCTTTCAGCAACCATACCCCTCCTTTCTAGAGAAGAATAGAAGTTTTCTAGAAGTTCTAGAGAGAATAGCATTTTAGACTGAACAAGGAGGTGTGGATTCAAGTCCTGCTGAAACCATTAAATTCCTTTGTGATAACCATTCCCTAATAGATTAAGTGATCAAAAGATATGAACAAGAATTTCTCAAAAGAAAGACTGCAAAGTTTTCACAGCCACATGAAAGAATGCTCCAAATCACTAACAATAAAAGAAATTTTACAAACCTGATTATTTCACTTCACACCCTGTAAAATTGGCAAAGATGACAAGAAATCAATATTCAATGTTGGAGGGTTGTGAAATGATAAACATACTAATACATTGTTGGTGAAACTGTGAAATGGTATGGTCATTTTGGAAAGCAGTTTTAAATTACACAAATAAAGTGACTAAAATGTCTATACCCTTTGAACCAAGAACTCTATTATTGGGCTCATACCCCAAATCATTGATAAGGAGAAAGTACTTACATATACCAAAATAATTATAGCAGAGCTTTTTGGGATAGCTAAGAAGTAGAAACAAAGGAGGTACTCATCTATTGGAGAATGTCTAAACAGATTGTGGCACATGAATGTGACAGAATATTACTGCGCTATAAGAATAGATGTTTGTGATGAATACAAAGCAGCACAGAAAGATTCATATGAACTGATGCAAAGGGAAGTAATCAGAGCCAAGAAAACTATGTATCATAACTACAACAATGGAACTGGAAAAAACAAACTCGCACTAAAAATTTTAAAATAAATGTAGCAAAATTTTAAAGACCAAATGGGACTTGAGTGAAGAGATATGAGAAGACATTCCCAACCCACCCCTTCATGGAAGTAGGAAGTCCACAGAAGTTACACATTGCATGTTTCAGACTTTTTCGATTTATCAATTGGTTGCGCTGACTTTTTTCCCTCTCAAGAAAATGTAATTTGTTTTATGGGATGGCTCTCTGGAAGTAGGTGGGGGATGGCGAGGGATACTTGGGATAACAATGATGATGTGAGAAACAGAAAATATTAATAAAAATGTATTTTTAAAATTCTCTTTCTGATCCTGGGCAAACTATTTCAGTCTCAGTTTCCTCATCTGTGAAATGAGGAGCTTCGTAAAAACAGAACTTAGATCATGGAAGGAATTTAATTGAGCAACTGGTCCAAGCCTTTTATTATTCTTCATGAGTAAACTCAGACAGAGAGGTCAGGGTTTGACTTTGGTCACACAGATAACGAGTAGTTCATCTGGGTTGAACTGTGTCTTCAAGATATCCACCTTCAAGACTGGGTGAAGAATGAGCACAAGTTTGTGCTATAAAAAACAGAGATGAGGAGGAGAGGTACAGGGCAGAGAAAAAAAGAAGCAGAGTCTGCTGGATAAGGCAGATGCACTTCCCACCTTGGGGAGTCTCCAGTCTGATGGGGGAGATAGCCCCTTTTCTCAAAAAGTCCCCAGTCCCAATGAGAAGACACAAGTTCTATCCTTGGGCAATACCAAAACTACTCAAGGAGGTCTCAGTGTGATGGAGAAAGGAGAGATACAGAGAGCCTGCAGTCTTATTGAGGGAAAGCCCAATCTGGTGGGGGGAAAGGGAGCACAGGGCTCACTCACCCTGTGGGGTAAGGTTAGGGGTCTGTAACCTTAAGGAAGCTCATCTTATGGGGGGGACACAATTCCTGCCCTCAAAGAACCTTCAGCCCCTGAGAGCCTGTGATTCAATTTTTGCCCCAAAGACACAATGCCCTATTGCTGTACAAAAGAACTGTCAATCCTGAGCATGGGGCCGCCCCTCCCCCACTCCTCTTCCCTCCCTGCTTAGCTGTGACCGAGCATTGTAAGAGTTGGATTCAGCTAATGGTGTCTGACTCGCTCCCATTTCAATAAGCAGCCTTGGCTTCGGAAGCAATTGCTACCAATTGGGCAGGAACGGCAACTTTACAAATGCATAGATGCCCATCGCCCACCGCTTTTGAGCTGAGGCTAAATTAAGGTTCAGGAACAGAGATGTATCTCGATCAGAGGAAGCTGAGAAATTCATTTCCCCCTCTAAATGATCTGCTCCTAGTTCTAAATATTCAATAATTTCCTTGCCGGGAAATGCATTTCCCAAGGCCTTGTGGTTTGTCTCATTACTTGCATTATCATCAATGTGTTAAAATGGACAATTTACAACAAGTTCTAAACCCCACTCCTTCCCCACCCCCACCAGCACTTTCTTCCTCCCTCCTAGAAACAAGACATGGACGGTTCTGACACTGATGATCTTGGGGAGCCAGAAAGAATCCAAAGGGTTATCTAATCTAAGCCCTTTAGTTTACAGATGAGTAAACTGAGGCCCAAGGAGGTAAAGTCATTATCAATCCTGGTTCTGCCACTTACCACCCTGGTTTGATACTCCTGTTATACCATGATGCTTACCAGTGACCTTGGAACCTTGAATGCCATAGGTGGGAGAGGCCTTTGAGATCATCAGGTCTAAACAACCCCTTCATTTTACAGGAGAAATTGAGGTTACATGACCTGCCCAGGGTGACACAGCTAGTGAGTGCCTGACTTACTGTCTTTCCTCTGTCCTCAGGTTGGTGTGTGCACAAGTCATTTCTCTCTGGGCTGATCTTCCATAGTGAGTGAGTTGGACCCAGTGATCTCAAAAGTCCCTTACAGCCTAAGTAACATTCTATGAGAGGCAGCAGTAGAAGACAATAATCCAGGGCTGTCGTTATCTGTAAGCGTGTAAGCATCATCAGGGCGGGATCATCTGCCATCCCATTTGCCTAGCACAATGCTCTGAAAGTAGTAGGTGCTTAATAAATGCATGGATTTGAATGTTCCATAACTGACAAAGTGATCATAGATTTTGAACCAGAAGAAACCTCAGAGAACATTTAGTCCAACCCCTTAATTTACAGATAAGAAAGCTGAGGACCATAAAGGAGATGTGACCTGCCCAGGACCACATGTGTAGGAAATAGCAGAATTGAGATCAAGAACTCCTTTCCATTATATTTCCCCAAACACTATTCCATATAGCTACCAAAAGGGGAAGGTAGGAGAGAATAAGCATTTATATATCACCTACTGTATGCCAAACACTGTGCTAAACACTACAAATATTATCTCATTTGAGCCTCAGAACAACCCCGGGAGGTAGATGCTGTTATTATCCCCATCTTACAGTTGATGAAACTGAGGCAGACAAAAGTTCAGTGACTTTCCTAAGGTCACACAGCTAGTAAGCATCTAAAACTGGACTGAACTTAGATCTTCCTGACTCCAAGCACTGAGTAATTTTCCATGTGACTCTTCCCTACTCAACAGACTCCAGCATTTCTCTGTCACCTCTAGAATCAAATTCAAAGTCCTCTATTAGGTACTAAAAGCTCTGACCCCATCTTCTCTTTCCAATCTTATATTCTACTCCCTTCTACACACACTGTGGTACAGACACACTACCCTCCTTTCATCACACAGGACACCCCATCTCCAGCCTCTGTACCTTTGCCCTGGCTGTCCCTCACACCTAGAAGGCTCATTCACCTCTCTTCCACTTCTAAGAATCCCTGGCCTCCTTCAGGACTCAGTTTAAATGTCACCTTCTACTCATGTGCATATATTTATATGTGGATGGACTGAATAGACAACACTGTTACAGGCAGGCTCTTGCCTCACAAATCAGGGTGGGATTGGTGAGCTGGCAGCCAGTCCCCTATTCTCTTATCAAGTATACCTGGGGTGGTTTTAGTCTAAATGGGGAGAAAAGGTGATGAAAAGGGGACTAGAGGAAACCAGTTATAAGAAAGGCAGACAAAAGGGTTTGTCCCAACCTTGTACAGCCCCACCTCTACTTTTTACTCCTGCCTCTTCCCCCTTCTTCCCCCCAAATTCTCATTCATCAAAGCCCTGACTCAGCTGCCCTCTCCTCCTGAAAGCCCCCTGCCACTGCATTATTCTCTCTTTTCTCTGAATTCTACTCTCAATTTAAAGAAGTCCACAAACCATCAAAAGCGTATATAGCACACAGACTCTCTCTTTTTAGAGACTTAGCATATCTTCACATCCCATGAGTACCCACCCTGCCAATATCTTAGAAATGTTCCTCTTCTCTGTTTGTATGTCAGGTTGATTCCAGACTAGACCCTCCTCACCCCCTACTCCCCACCCCCATCTAAAGGATATTTTGTGTAAATGTTGGGGAGTGGGAAACAAAGGCTTTGCCCCACCGTGCCAAAGTATGGCAGGTGCTGGGAGCATTCAGAGCTTTAGCAGCCTCAAAAAAAAAGTAGCTCAGCACCTACATAGCAAATCTAATTATTAAAATAAGTGGCTTCCCATTCTCATGTTGACTGAAGAAATGGCAAAAAGAAATTATGGCACATGCACTGTAAGAAATTGTGAATATGAAGAAGACAGAAGCACAGGAAAAATTATAAGACCTGATGCAAAGTGAAGTCAGCAGGACCAGAAAAAACAATGTACATGATGATGACAATAAAAATAACAGAAAAAAAACTTTGAACATTATAATAATAATAACGGAGCTTGCTTCCAAAGAAGAAAAAATAAAATGCAACGTTATCCCTACTTTGCAGAAGCGGGGGTCTGTGGGTGCTGAATGTCACATATAGTTAGACTTAGTTGGCATGCTGGTCAATTTTTACTGAGTTGTTTTTTTTTTCTCTTCTCAGTTTCATCCTTATTCTTGGTTATAAGTGATGGTTCTCTGGAAGGGAAGGAGAAGGGATATATTCAGGAAAGAAGGTGATTCCTGGCTGTGTGATTCCAGACAAGTCATTTCATTTCTGCTTGCCTCAGTTTCCTCCTTGGAAAAATGGGGATAAGAATAGCTCCTACCTCCCCAAGATTGTTGTGAGGATCAAAAAAAGATGTTATTTGTAAAGCACAATGCTTACATGCTAGCTATTATTAACAAAAGCTAACAATGAGAAGTAAAATGGGCAGCTGCCACGTGGGGAGATTCTTCCTTCTCTACACATACCTGCCAGCAGCCCCATCATAGGCACACTCTTCGCTGGGTCAGTGGCACCTCACCCAGACAATAGCTTCCCCAGTCCTTCTTCCACACCCATTACATGCCATTACTCACACACACACATCCCTATTTTGTTCTCTTTGCCCTGGGGCACAAAAGAATTGTAGCTCCAGCTCTGGCCAGTCTGTTTACGACATTGGTGCTGTCTGAGAGCCCCCATTAGGGACCTCCAGAAAGCCTGGCTATAATTAGAACATTCTGCAGCACTTTTCTCTACTTTGTGATGCTAAGGCTTGATTGGCTCAGGACTATACCTTCTGCTGATTCATGCTGTATTACAGGGCGGCTAAAGCCAGGCACATTGTGTTAACTGCTGGGGTCACCATGAATTTGACAGCAGGTCCCTGAGACAGGACAGCACCATTGAAGCAACCTCTCAGGTGCCAGAGCCCAGGCTGAGGCTTAATCCTGAGTATCCTTTCCTATTCCAACCCCACTCTCCTCCAACTGAGAAGATCCCTCTACTTCCAGGGAAAGACCCCAGGGTCCTGTCAGAGGCAAATGCTGGGGCATGACAAGCAACCTGTTCAGGACTCTGGGTCCCGGATGACCTCAGGCTGAGTGGAGCAGCCTGTATTTAAACGAACAGTTAGTGTGGATTCAGTTCAAACCCAGACCTGTTACTAGGGCCCAGGGTTTGTGCCACGAAGTTTTGCCAGGGCACATAATATGAATTGGTGCCCAAGGTGAAGAAGTATTCAGAGACTTTGGGACACACTGTTTTGGATACTGGGGAACAGGAGGCAGATCCAACACTCAGCCCCTTCTACTAGCTCCTTATTTTAATAGGCTTTGCCTCAGTCACTGTGCCTCAGTCACTGTTAAGGACCTTAGTTTGAAAAGGCCAAGGATCCCCGATGCATCCTGGGCCATCTCCAGTTGTCCTAATCCATATCTGGCCACTAGACCCAGATGGATGCGGAGGTGAAAGTGAGGCCGGTGGCTTTGTACAATTGCATGTCCTGGCATCACCTTCTTAATGCCTTGGTCCTCTTCAAGAAAAAGGACAAAGAACAGTGACAAGCAACCCCCCGTTAGAGTAGAAGCTCCCTGAGGGCAGGGACAGATTTTTGCCTCTCTGCATCCACAGCACTTAGTACAGAGACTGGAACACTGGAGGTGTTTAATAAACATTTACTGACTGACAGACTGACTGACAGCTAGTTATTCTTGCCAACAAGGTCGTAAGCTCATGTATTTTTATGCTGCTAAAGGGGATGGGGAGGGGGAAGGAACAAGCATTCATATAGAGGTCACTATGTGCCAGAGGCAGCAATGTGGCTTCAAGGAAACTGAGGTGACTCAGTGGCTTGGAGTCAGGAGGACCTGAGTTCAAATCCAGCCTCAGACTTACTAGCTGTGTGAGCTTGGACAAGTTACTTAACCCTGTTTACCTCAGTTTCCTCACCTGTAAAATGAGCTGGAGAAGTAAATGGCAAACCACTCCAGTTTCTTTGCCAAGAAAACCCTAAATGGGGTCATGGAGAGTCAGACACAACTGAAAAAGGATTTAACCACACTATGTTCCAGGTACTGCTTAAAAAAATTATCTCATTTGATTCTCACAATAGACCTGCCAGGTAGGTGATGTTATTTCTTTTAGTTGAGGAAATTGAGGCAAACAGAGGCTATGTGACTTACCCAGGGTCACACAGCTAACTGACTGAGGCCAAATTAGAACTCAGGTCTTTCTGATTCCAGGCCCTGTGCTCTAAGGAGTTAAGACCTGGATTCGATCCCAGGACCTCTGATGGAGTGTTCTTTCCACTGAATCTTGCCGCATACTCTGAACCTGTGTCCACTTGTGCCTTGGTTTACCCATGCAGCATGGCAGGCCACAGCTACCCCAGGATCCTTCTTCTTAAGGTCCCATCTCCACTCCCCAACTGATGGTTCACAGGCTTCCCTAGAGAATTCTCCCAGTAGTCTCTCCAGGCAAAGCCCGTCAGGGGGAGGAGAGTTAATCAATGTTCCTATTGCCCTTTGCTCCTCTAGCACAAAGCCAAGGCCTCCACAGAGGTTAAGAGGCACTGTTTCCAATTATGTTCATTAGGCAATTAGTTGCACAGTGTAAACACAGCCCCAGGGAGTCACAACTTGTCCTCAGCCTCAGGTATAGCCAGAAGCAGGACAAGGGGGGATTGAAAGAATTCCCCTGAGGAGTTAGTCCCAGGTTCAGATAACCTTCAGGTGTTTGGGTAATTACTCACAATGCCAGGCCCTTGGATAAGGCTCTTGGGGGGGGGGGGTGAGGAGGAACTTCTAGGGACTGGAAATGATGTTCAGCTGGGGCAAAGAGAGAAGCCACGCCTCCCCTCTACCCTTCCTGCCTCCCCTCCACCTCAAAAGCAGGAACTCCCCCCAAAGCCCAATATCTAGACATTCACTAAAGGATTTCTACTTTGACCATCCCTTCAACTCCCAAGACTTTCATGTCCTACTTTGTACAATAATGGAAAGGGTGGATTACATAAGTGAAAGAAACCATAAGATCATAGAAAGGTTAAACACCTCTAAGTCCTGAGGGGAACGTGTTCTTTACCTTTCTCTCTATCTTTAATTTGAATGAGACCCAGAGAAACTCAGGGAAGGGAAAAGTGGCATAACTCAGACTCAAATAACTCTTAGGTCACTTCTTTTGCAGAACTCTCACTCCCTCCCCCACAAAATGCACTCAGGGCACAGAATCCCCATAAGGCAATTTATGCCATAATTACAGGGACTTTCTAACCCTACAAGAAACCGTGCCCCCTAGTAAGCAGGAAGAGAATGTTACAAGACAGACTGCTTTGGGTCTTTCCTTGGATACATGATTGTTCTTGGCTCAAAATAAGCCTGGCTCTTGGAAGCAAAGATTCTCTTTCTGGAGAGAAAAGGCCAGTGATGGCCAAGGTTCTGGGAGCTGACAGACTTTCCTTATGAAAAGAAAAGCAGCTGAGTTTTTTTCTAGCCTGATCCGAGGTGTGTGGAGTACCTACCTCCCTGAAAGAGCTGATGCTTAAGCTTCTGGGGTTTAAGCTAAAAGAGAGACTGTAGAATCTACTCCTGCACTTAGAGGTAAGAAGCAGCACTTACCTGAGGACTCCAACTGAGGGCAGAACTGATATCAGAAAGATGTTTTCAAACTATGTGCTCAATAGAATGAGTCATAATAGCAAATGTAAGACCAGCCAGCAATGCTCAGGACAGTCTCCACACCTAGCAGAGACATTATACTGTAAAGAAAACACACCTAGTTGGAGCAGTGGATATGGGTGATCTGCAGCATCACAGGTATGAATGGAGAGAGGGAGGGAGGGCAAGACAGATAGAGGAGAGGAGAGAAGAGGAGAAGAGAGGAGAGGAAAGGAGAGGAGAGGAGAGGAGAGGAGAGGAGAGGAGAGAGGAGGAGGGGGGAGGGGGGGGGAGGGGGAGGGGGAGGGAGAGGAGGGGAGGGGAGGGGGAGGGAGGGGAGAAAAGAGGAGAGGAGAGGAGAGGAGAGGAGACTGAGGGGAGGAGAGGAGAGGAGAGGGGAAACAGAGAATGAGAATACATTGGGAATATATACTGGAGTTAGCTAGGTGGCACAGTGGATAGAACCCTGAGCCTGGAGTCAGTAAGACCCAAATTCCAATCCTGCCTCAAACTCTTACTAACTGTGTAACACTGTGCAAGTTACTTAACCTCTGTTAGCTTCATTTTCCTCAACTATAAAATGAGAAATAACAATAGCCCCTACCTCCCAGGGTTATGGCAAGGATCAAATGAGATAATATTTGTAAAGCTTTTAACTCAGTATTTGGTGCATAGTAGGCATTTATATAGATAAACGCTTATTCCCTTCATACATAGATATACACATATTTATATATTCCCTTGATATATATGCATATATGAATATTCCCTTCCCCCATACCCCCACATACATATATAGAATGGGAATTTCTATTGGGATTCCATATGAGATCTATATGGAATTTCTATGATCTGTTGCTATTTTTCTATTATTCTGTTTCTATAGAATAATATTCTATTTCTATTATTCTATTTCAATAAATACCTTTGCATCAATCTAATTGTATCTTCTGGTTAATAAAAGCAAACACACCAGTGTGGACTCATGATTCACAACCTACATTGAAACAGAGGTCAGCTTGACTTGGGAGATCTATGTGCAAATGGGGGGGAGGGGTGAAAGGTACCATTGTTCTGTATTCTCCCCAGCTCTCATATTCTATATTGTAAGGCCTCTCCCAGCTCTGATATTCTATGTCCTAAGAGCACTTACAACTCTGACATTCTATATTATGAGGCTCCTATAGACCTGATAGTTTATTATTATAGAATTCTATTTCTCCCATCCCCCCTTTCAGGATGTACCACCATTATAGTCTCTACTGCCAAGTTATAATATGACCCCCCAAAAAAATAATCCTATCTCTCTGAGACCTCAGTTTCCCCACATGGAAAATGAAGGAAATCTTCTTCCAGGGGGTCGTTTTTTGCACAAGGATTCTATGAAGAGAGTGACTGGTTGCCAGCAAGAGGAAAGGCCCCAAGTCCACTCTACCTTTTGCCAAGTGAATAATCTCCTGTGCTCTGGATATGTGCCTCATTGTAAATGGGACCCAAATGGGGCCTGGAAGGAGAGTCTAATTGCCAAGTGAAAAGGCAAACCCATTAAAGGTTAATTTATCCTTTTAATTAAGGTCTAATCAGAAAGCTGACACCCTGCGGGGAGCAGATCAATCATTGCCTGGGATGACGATGACGTATCTTGGGAAGGAGAGAACACCGCGTGCCTAAATCACCTGGGCATCAGAACTCCTGATACCAGACTGGAAGGAAGGGGGTGGGCCTAGAGGTTGGGCTGATCCCATAGGGGTGAGGAGGATCAATCAGGCAGGCACACATGACATTCTGAGAACACTCAGGCATCCCAGAGCTTAGAACTGGAAAGATGCTATCAGCAAACTCAGCCTCTGGCAGCTAAGGCAGGTAAGATATTGGCGTCATTTCACAGATAAAGCAACTGAGGCCCAGAAAGGTGACTTAGCCAAGGCCACACAATGGTAGGTGAGGGAGACCAGAGCCCAGGTCTCCCATCTCCCAGTTCTGTGGTCTTTCCACTACATCATGATAACTATCCACACATCTCTAAACCTTACAGGTTTACAAAGTGCTTTCCAATGGGTTCCCCAAAACAATGTGAATTGGGTTTGAGAAGTATAGGGAGAGCATATATTATTAACTCATTATAAAGAGGGAGTGAAGGTCCTGAGAAATCAAGTGATGTGCCCAAAGTCATGCACCTAGCAACAGATAAAATAGAGACTGGAATCCAGGACCCTGGACTCAAAGAGCAGTGAACTTGACACTGTACCACTCCTCTGCCTGCAAGAGAATTTGGAGGTTGGTTTGAGGATTCTTTTATTTCAGGTTTGGGGATCTTTATCTCTAAGAATGAGCAAGTGAGACATAGGACTCATCATACACAGAAAAGGGTTCCAAAGACAGCTGGTGGTGCAGTGCTGGGCCTGGAGTCAGGAAGGTCTAAGTCCCAGATATGTCATAGCTATGTGACCCTGGGCAAGTCACCTCACCTGTGTCTACCTCTGTTTCTTCACCTGTAAAATGAGGATAAAATAGTACTTACCTCCCAGGTTTGTTGTGAGGATCAAATGAGATAATATTTGTATAAAAAAAGTAGTCAGCATAGTATCTGGAATGTAGTAGGTGCTACATAAATGCTTATTCCCTTCCCTTCCCTCTGCCCCTCCCCTCCCTTCCTTTCCCCTCTTTCTTAGAGAAGCTTATTCTGACAAAGAGAAAACAGGAACTTAAAATGTTAGAACATGCATTTTTTTTTGTTTGAGCTCAACAATGGCCCTGAGACAAGCAAATATTATCTTCCCCATTTTACAGATGAGAAAACTGAATCATACAGAAGTGAAGTGACTTACCCAGGATGATTTCAAGATCCTTTCAGCAGTAATAAGTGAATCTATAGCCTTCCAGTCAGGATTACTCCTCCAACTCCCACTTTCCTTAGGGGATCATGTAGTCTGAGAGCAACTGACTTCTATTACTCAAGGATGTATGGGTAATCCTAAGGGCCTGGGGTTATCAATACTATTGCTTATGGGCCCCTACTGGTGTACTTCCCAGTGATTATCAGCCAGTGACTTCAATTAGCTTTGAGCAAAAGTGTTTACTAAGGTTGTTTAGAAAGAACAGTTGGTACGAAATATCCTTACTTGTCTAGTTTCTCTATAACATGGTCAATTGGGATGAGAGGAATGTCTAAAACTGAAACTGGGTTCATTTCTCCTCTCCCCAACTTGCTTCCTTCTGGTACTTGCCTCCTGGAGGTGCCCATGAGCTTGGAGTCCTCATCCCGCAAACTGTAATCTTCCACTGCTGAATTCGAACCCTCTCTGTTAGGGAGCTATTAAAATTCCTTTGCTACTTAAGACTTGTGTAAGCTTATTTGTTAGCTTATTTTGTTTAACCAATCATTTCTTTTCCTTTTGTGATTCAGTCAAAGAAGTTAGCACCTTGGGGCATAGACAATATTGTTTACATAACATGTCCATTGATTTGTTCTACAACTCTATCAAAGAAGCATCCTGACCTAATAAATGGATCAGGGCAGGCAGAATCTTGTTAATTGATGTGGAGGGGAAAGGATAGAATTCCATCCTTTATATTCTCTTCTCTAGTTTAAACATTTACTGTCCCCAACAAATCAACTCCAAAGGATGAGGTTCACATATTTCAGGCTAATAATATTTGCCTTCCCTTTACCCCCCCAACCCCAGCTCATGTTGTTTTGGGGAACCCATTGAAAGGGACCTGAGAGTCTATCTAGTCCAACCCCATCACTTTACAGATGAAGAAGATAAAGCTTGGAAATTTTAAAGTGATTTGCACACAGTCAAAGAAGTAGTGTGTTAGCATTTGAACGTGTTCTTTCCATTGTACCATACTGCCTCCCATAGTCCCAAATCCTGAATAGCTTTCCAATAACTTAGGGAGGGTTAGGCATTGCCTAACTCATTCCACTTCATTGCCCAGTACCTAAACTATAGGGTCTCAGAACTATTGGGACTAACAAATCTCATGAAAAAATCCATGTGGCACATTTCACAAACAACTGGGAAATTAATGTTCTTACATACTTTCCACTACAGGGCTATGTGATTTAATGGACAGATTCCATTTTATAAAATTCTCATTGGGTATTGCCTGTCTTTTGTGCTTGCAAAAGAAGGCCTTTGACAATCCAAAAACAATAAAGAAAAGAAGGGAGGTGAAAACAAGCATCCTTTCTTAAAGAGAAAGTCTGGTCCATACAGAGTTCCCAGAATATATGAGGATCTCTCCACAGAGAATAGATACCATGTTTCCCCGATAATAAGACACTGTCTTATTATTTTTTTTGGACAGAAAAACACCAGAGGGCTTATTTTCAGGGGAGGGCTTATTTTAATGAACATTGACAGCAATTTTAATAAACAGGTAAATGTGAACAAAAAAATGTACCTTTATTCAATAAGCAAATCACTGGGGAAGAACAGGATGACGCGCTCACTGCTGCAGCTCTGATTGGATGCAGCTTGGAGCGTGGCGTGCGTTTCACGGGGGGGAGGGGGACGGTGCATACAGAGGGTACCATAATGTAGCGTGTAGCGCAGGGGATCACCTTCACTACAGTAGCAATCTCAATAGGGCTTATTTTTGGGGGAGGGCTTATTTTAGAGGAATCTTACACAGTAAGGGGAGGGCTTATTTTTGGGATAGGTCTTATTATCGGGGAAACACGGTACCAAGAGTTAGCTTAAAGCTACTCCCCTTCCCCCTCAAGTGATAAACTATTCTAGGTTAAAATTCTCCCATGATTATCTTTAAAACATAGAGTAATCAAGCTAGAGATGTGTACAAAACATCTCTAGGTTTCCCTTTCGCATACAGGGCACACCAAAAACCCTTAGGTACTCCTCTCATACATAAGACAATCTCACTGGAGGTTCATACATAAATTTCCTCTGCATTCTTTCACAATAGGGGACCAAAAGTTTTCTCAAAGGCTCCCTAGCAATGTACAAAGCAATCCAAATGGAATTTCTAACTCACCCCTCACTAGGACAAGCAGGAGCTCCCAGAATAAGTTTAAGTACCTGGGGTTTCTAGGACAGTAGTCAAAGCTTTTATTACAGCCTACAGTCCATAAAGATCTCAGACAAGCTATCCAGATGTATGTCACAATAACTCAAGCAGTCTAGAGCTGCTTAAAAGGGAAAAAGGGAAAATGAACATTTATGAGCTATCATAGTATGCTGTAGCTGATCTGCTGGGCACCCATATTTTAAGGATTCAAAATCCATACTGCTCATTTCAGTCTTCATACTTGTAATTCAGTAATGAAATAGATATTTGCACTTAAGTATTCAAAGGAGTGGGAGTTCTTTTAAAGAAACTGGACTACTTATAAAGGAAATACATCCAAAAAGTGTCTAATAATCTAAAACAAAAAGAGAGAGAAAAAACAAAAGAGGGGAAAATGTTAATTTTTTTCTCTAGTGGAATCTTTGCAAGAAGGTGTAACCAAAAACAAGAATTTCAGGTGGAGAAGCTCACCAGTGTTTCCTTGCAAACCTGAAGGTTCCAAAATTACCCAGCATGAAGCCCACATGCTGTAATGCCCCTTCAGAACTGCTTCCACAGTTCCCACTTCCTTTGGTAGAATGAGTGTTGGTTTCCTTTTCACTACTATTACTCAGGGTTCTAGGGACAACTCTGAAAGGCTACACTTTTTATTACTGGCATTATCACGAGCCCCCATAAGTGTCTTTCCCACTGATTATCAGCCAGTAATCACCAGGATTCCTGAAGACATTTACTATGTGAAATGCAGTTAAATTACCCTGTTGCTAAAGAGAATCATGGAAGAGTGTTCACCCAAGGTAGTTTAATTTTTTGCCAAAAGGTGAGTAGATGTCTTTTCGTTGACACCCCCCCCCCAAGTACTAAGGGGAACACTCTAAGGACGAATCTTATTCTCTGAAGGAGGAGGCTTGGTTTCCTTTTCTTTATTGTCTTTGAGTTGGGAAAGACCTTTTGCAAAAATCAAGACATCCAGTAAAGCATGAAAATTTTGCAAGAAAATTCCATTAATCCATCAAGTTATAACATCTTACCTTTGGAAATATGAAAGAATGCTAATTTTCCAATTATTTATGAACTATGCCACATGGATTTTTCTGATACTCTTGTACAAGGCACTGGGGAAGGTTCTGGATAATGCTTGAACCTCCCCAAGCCACTATATATTATCTAGGATTTGGGGACTATCTGTGGACTTGCCAAAAGGACTCTAGCTGATTTGCTGAGGATATCAGATTCTTAACTGGAAACTGAATATAAGGGTGGAGGTCCCCTTCCAACTCCATTTAATCACAGGAGGCCCAGGTATTTCCATTGAATCAATCAACAGTAAACTAGGTGTGAATAAGTCTTTAATCAATTAGAACAGTCATTGGATGAAAGCAGATGTCACTCGTGATTAGTTGAAGAGAATTATTCATGTCCATGGTGCAGTAAATAACAAGGTCAGGAGTTTGCTCCATTCAATGACAGGTGATGGGGGGTGGAAGGCTAAAATCCCAAAGAAGGACTTACTTGGGGGAGGAGAGATTTTTCTCCCTCTCTCTTTCTCCTAACCCTGGGTGAATGAATGGGTATAACAGATCAAGGAGTCCCATCAGAAGTTCTCCCAAGGACTAAAGGCAAGTGTGGCCAATGACAGAAGCATCTTAGATGGATGTGGGAAGACAGTCATCCAAGGATGGTGACAGTTTCAGAGAATGAGACCCCTTGAGGCAGATAGAAATGCTGGTTATGGACTCTAGAAAGGAACAGATCCTCTGAACCCAGGAAGGAGCTCTACCTAGAGGAAATTTAATGAGAACCTTACAAAAGGAGAAAATAACTTCCAGTAATGATGAATTTCAGTGCCCACAGGCTACACCATTATACTTTATGTCTGAGCCCATTCTCCTCAGGAACTTTTTGTGTTTAGGGGGAAAAGGCCCCAGTTTAGGAAGAAGAGTTTTTGTAACTACTATTTTGGCTTGTACCTTCTAAACTAGCTGGGAAAATGAATAGAAAATTGCACTGGAGTCAGGAAGATGAGTTAAAATTCAGCCTCAAATACTAGCTGTGTAACCCTGGGCAAACACTTAACCACTGTTTGCCTCAGTTTCTTCAATTGTAAAATGGAGGTTAATAACAGTACCTACCTCTCAGGGTTGGTAAGGAACAAATGAGATTAATATTGGTTAAAAAAAATACTTAACACAGTGCCTGGTATATAGTAGGTGCTATTTAATTATTATTGACTTCCCCTCCTCCCTCACCTTCATCTCTAAAAAGCTAATCAAGACTACTAGCTGATAACTAATGAAGAAACAAGAGAGGCACAAATTCAGAGATATCTCCACTCCAAATGTTCGCACAGACCATTTGTGCCTGACCAAGCTCATACTGGTCTGATCAGTGACAGTCAAACACACAGTACCTTGACCCCAACACAGTAATGTCATTTTGTTCTTCTTAGACCTTTGTTCTAAGAGCAACAACCAATAGAAAGCACCAAGTGGGGGTTCTGCTTCTGATTCTCTGGACTTTATCACCATGCCTCTCACTCTGGAACATTATTTCATCCCTGTGGCCCCTTTTCCCATCAATGAATTCCTCCCAAAATCTTCATTTTGAAGATTTGCAACCACATCCTCAAAAAACTCTGTCAACCCTGCCACCCCTACTTTTCAGATCCCTTTTATGTATTATCTTCCCCCATTAGAATAGGGGCAGGAAGTGTATTTTTGTATTTTTTTTGCTTGTATTCGCATCCCCAGAATTTAGCACAGTCTCTGGAGCATAGTAAGCTTGTTCACTTGGGAGCTGAATACCAGAATTCTAGCCCCTCAGAATAATCCTGATAGAAAAATGAAAAGAGTGACCAACAGCTCTCTTCTGGGAAGCTAGCCCACCAATACAAATGAGAGCTGGGAGGAAGTAGCCCAGAAGCAGGTGTTACCAATAAATGAATGAAATTCCACCATGCATCTAACAGATTGGCAAAGATGACAGAAGAGAAAAATGACAATTGTTGGAGGGACTGCAGGAAAACAGGCTTACTAACACTCCATTGGTGGAGCTGGTCCAGTCACTCTGAAAAGCAATTTTTACTATGCCCCCAAAATTACTAAATTTTGTAAATCCTTTGGTCAAGCAAGACAACTACCAGGCTTATACCCCAAAGAAATCAAAGAAAGAAGAAAAGGACTCATATGTAGAGGGAAAATATATTTATAGCAGTTCTGTTTATTAAAGAAAAGAACTGGGTACTAAGGGAGTCCCCCTCATTGGGGAACAGCTGAACAAATCTTGGCATATAAATGTAATGAATATTATTATGCCATGAGAAATAAAGATACAGTTTCAGAGAAACTTGGGAAGGCTTATTTATATAAACTCATGTATAGAAAAGCAAACAAAACTAGGGAATAATTTATACAACAACTGCAACATTTTAAAGAAAAACAGCTTTGAGAGACTTAAGAACTCTGATCAATCGATCTGATCAATCACTCTGATCAATCTTGAGTCCAAAGGACTCAAGATGAATAATGTTACCCACCTCCAGACAGAGAACTGGTGAACTGAGTGCAAATTGGAGCATACTTTTTAAACTTTATTTTTCTTGCTTCTTTTTTCTCAACATGGCTAATATGGAAGTATGTTTTGCATAATTTCACATGTATAATGAAGGTCATGTTGCTTGCCTTCTCAGTGGGTAGGGGAAGGGCTTGAGGGAAGAGAGGACTTGGAACTCAAAAAAATTTTAAATGAAATAAAAATATTTTAAATTAAATTTTAAAAAAAGAACTCTGATCAATGTGATGATTTCAGAGCACCAATGATTAAGCATCATCCTGACAAGGAGGTTGGCACAAGGCACCGAATGAGACATACATTTTCAGACATGGCCAATATGTTTTGCTTGACTCTGCATATTTCTTGTAAGGGTTTTGTTTTTCTTTCTTTTTTAAATTTAGGTGGGAGTAAGTGGGAGAGAGGATTAGCAATAAAGGTTGCCAAAAAAGAAATAAAGGAAAGAAGAACCACTGAAAGCATTTTTAAAGGCGGAGAAAAAAACAGAAGGAAGGCCAGAAGGAAATACAAACAAACAGGACAGATTTGAAAGTTATATGTTGAATTTATTACATATTTAAAATGCAAACTGCATATTACAGGGATACACAGTGTCATGTACAGGCTTATTTTTCTGTTCCAAATATTTTTTATATTTAAATGCTCACTTAAAATAAGTTTAGAATAAAACATATTTCAAAAGAATCATGCTAAGCACTAGGGACACAAATACAAGAGCAAAGCACCCCCTGCCCTCAAAGAGCTTACATTTTAATATGAGGAGACAACGTATGTACAGGCATACTGACCAGGGAGGTACCGTGGCCTGGGCAGACACAGAGCTGGTTAGTGGAACCACAGGGAAGCAGACTGGTACAGCCTTTCTAGCACCAGTGGGAGTTTTGATTTGATTATTTACCAGAATTGGAAAAGGGGGAGAGGCAGTTCTTGAGAAGGGGAAGGAAGAGTACTTGTACAGGAGTAGAATGGATGGCAAGATCCATTCGTCCATAGCGTATAGCAGAAAGCAGTAAGGATAGTTAGAAAGCATAAAGATGGTTCTGGGCCCTTAGAACACAGAATGTCAGAGCTAGGAGGGGCCTTAGAACACAGAATATCAGAGCTGGGAGGGGTCTTAGAACATAGAATGTCTGAGATGGGAGGACCCTTAGAACACAGGATGTCAGAACTGGGGATTAGAGCCCTTAGAACATACATTGTCTGATTTATAATCCTATTAAATCAGGTTTCAGAAATCATCTTTATTTTTAAAAAGCAACAAGCAAAATATAGAATAATGAAAGAAACTTGATTTTTTTTAAATTCTCAATTCTCAGAAGTTTTCAGGCTTTGTTCTAAATTTTAAAAATTATAGTGAAAAAAATTTATTTCATATGAAATGTTTATCTTTACAACATTTCTTTCATTCACTTTGTAATCTGTGCCATTTAAAAATTTAATTAAAAATTAAAGCAATTCTGCTGTTTCAACTGTAAAGAGAGAGAGAGAGAGAGAACATAGAATGTTAGTATTGGAAAGACCTTTTGGAGATTCTCAAGTCCAACCTTCTCATTATATAGATAGCAGTACTGAGTTTTAGACAGGAAGTTGGGAGGATGGGGCATAAGGTGCAGCCTCAAGGTCCCATTTAGCCTCAAGATTATCTGATTTTTCCAAGCATTTCTGTAGCAGTCATCCCAAGCCTCTGAGAAGCTGAGGAAGGGAACAATTAAGGGAAGAAGTGGTTGTGGAGAAGGAAGGAAGGAAGGAAGGAAGGAAGGAAGGAAGGAAGGAAGGAAGGGAGGGAGGGAGGGAGGGAGGGAGGGAGGGAAAGAAGGAAGAAAAGAAAGGTTTGAGAGTGAGGAGAGGACTGATAAAACATTTGTTCCATCTTGTCTAGCAGTGAGAAAATCAGAGCTGCTATTGACAGCCTGAGAAAAGGAGCCTTGCCCCTGACTGTGGGAGAGTTGTCCAACTTTCCAGAAGAGCTTGTTGGGATAAGACAGTTATTAATTCATCCATAGAGCCTGGTGCTTCAATAATTGCAATGAAAGGTGGTGTGGAGGAAGAGGTGATGGGAAAGAAAACCACATGGTCTCTGGGATAGCATTGGAGGTAGAGGGCTGGTCCCAGGCAACCAGAAATACCTGAGGGCTAGTGGAAACAACACTGGCTCTGCTGTCAGTTCCCCTACTCTACTACTGACTATCTATTTTACTGTAAGCAGGTCACTTCCCTTTGGTTTATCTCATTTTCCTGATCAGAGAAAGTTTGATCAGTCCAGAGGTTTTTAACCTGAGGTCTACAGAACCACAAGGAGTCCATGGATAGATTTCAGAGGATTCATGAACTACAGGCATGCCTCAGAGAAATTGCAGGTTCTGATCCAGACCACCACAATAAAGTAAATGTCATAATAAAGTAAGTCACGATTTTTTTTGTTTTCTTAATGCATATAAAAATTATGCATTCTATTAAGTGTGCAATAGTATTAGGTCTTAAAAAATAATGTAATACCTTAATTAAATAATACTTTAATGCTTAAAAAAGCTAACCATCATCTGAGCCTTCAGCTCTTTTTGCTGGTAGAGGATTTTGCCTCTCTCTTGATGACTGCTGATTGATCAGGGTGGTAGTTGCTGAAGGCTAGGGTGGCTGTGGCAATTTCTTAAAATAAGAAAACAATGAAGTTCACCCCATCGATTGACTCTTCTTTTCACGAAAGATTTCTCTGTACCATGCGATGCTTTTTGATAGCATTTTACCTACAATAGAACTTCTTTCAAAATTGGAGTCAATTCTCTCAAACCCTGCCATGGCTTTATCAACTAAGTTTACGTCTTCAATATTGATGTATTTCATGGAATAGGAAGAGAGGAGAGGAGAGGGAGAGACAGGGGAACAGCCAATCAGTGAAGCAGTCAGAACACACACAACATTTATCGATTAAGTCGGCTTGTCTTATTCAGGTGTGGTTCCTGGTACCACAAAACACATAGTAGTAACATCAAAGATCGTTGATGACAGACCAACATAACGCATGTAATAATAATGAAAATGTTTGAAATATTGTGAGAATGATCAAAATATGACACAGAGACATGATATGAGCACATGCTGTTGGGAAAATGGCACCAATTGACTCACTTGATGCAGGGTTGCCACAAACCTTCAATTTGTAAAAAACAAAAACAAAGGGCAGCTATCTGCAAAGAGCAATACAATAAGCTTGCCTGTATATAACAAACTTACAGGTTTTATTATTATTTTGATAACTGCATTTCTATATAAATGATTTCCTTTGTAATCCTGTATTTTACGTATTTAAACATACTATTCTGAGAAGAGATTTATAGTCATTAGACACTGCCAAAGGAGTCCAGAACACCAAAAGAATGATTAAGAACCCCTAAGACAACCTCTAAGCACCTTTCCAAGTCTTACTGTCTATCTTCTAAGAGCCTTCCCTGCTCTGACTCTTTACATTCCACAGTTCCTTCTGGCTTTTAATTCTCTGTTTTATGACTTCTGTGGGGGTTCCTTCCAGGTTTCATTGAGCTATCGCAGCTCTGCAGGTCAATTTGGCCCACCTTGATACAGAATAAAAGGCTCTACCCTAGTAGTAAACAAGCCTCCATCTTCATCCTTTGTGACTTGTCAAGTCATTCCCATTCTCAGACCCTTTTTCTCAATCCTCTCCCTCCTTGACACTGGCAACTGATGACCATGTCATTCATCCCCTTTCCCTTGTATTCTCTTCTCTTTGGCTTTTATGTCATTGCTCTACTATGCTGCTCCTTTTACCTGGGCATCTGGTCATTCCTCATCCCTTTTGCTGGAACTTCATGCAGGTCAACCACTACCAGTGGGCGTCCCCCAAGACACACACTCTTTTTTCCTTCTCTGTACTGTCTAACTTGGTGATATCATCATCTTGCATTATTTCAATGATCAGTTCTACAAAGATATTCTTAAAACTGTACATCCAGCCCTAACAACTCTCCTGAGTCCCAGTAAAATCAACAACCACCAACCCTGTTGGACTTTTTGAATTGACTGTCCCATAGACATCTCAAATTCATTATGTTTAAAACAGAATTCATTATCTTTGCCCCCAAAACACTCCTCTCTTGACAAATTCCCTGTTGTCAAGAATATTTGCATCCTCCATCCCAATCACCCAGGGTCACATACTATTATCTTCAATTGCTTTCTTACACTCACCCCAGATATGTGGTCTGTTGTCAAGTCTTTCTACAGCCTCTGTTGTGCATGTCTCCATCTCCCTGCTCTCATAATCACTGCCTGATGCAAGCCATCACTCCTGCACCATTGCAATAATTTTCAGATTATTCTCCCTACCTTGTGTCTCTTCCAATCCATGCTCCACACAACTGCCAAGATGATTTTCCTAAAGAGGGAATCTGACCATCTCACCCTCCTTCTCCACTACTCAAAAAACAACAGAAGTTCTCTATTACTTCCAGGTTCAAATAAAAAATCCTCTGCTCAGCATTCAAAGCCCTTCACAAGCTGGGCCCCTCCTACATCTCCAATCTTCTTACACCTTTCTCCTTTCCACATATTGTTGTTACTTGTCCTTTGTTCTCAAAGAAAACCAATGACATCACAAGGGTAATGTCTTGACTTGAGAGTGAATTGGGTTTAAATGAGGCAGAGATATACAAAGTCAGCTCTCACTCTCTCCTCCAGAGCCATCGGAGTCCAGTAGTGTAATGGGAATGCAAATTTGGAAGATCTTCCCTGCCCCTAGGCTAAAGTGCACCTGAAGCCTGGGGAGGGAGGCTTGTTTTTCAGTAGATACTTTTTGATTGGCCAGTGGGTCAATAAGGTTGTTACATTCTCTGAGCCAGGAGAAGGCTATATAAGCCCTGATGTGAGGCTTTGTTTTGGGGGCTCACTTTGAGAAGTGTTCTGTGATTTGATCTGTATTCTGGGAAGCCGTTGTCCAGGGCCCCCCCGGCTTTGAAAAACCCAGATGTTGGCTGGGTATGGATGTAATGGTTGGACAGTTTGGAAATCTGTCTGCTTGACCTGTTTCTGTCTTGATAATTCTGCCTGTATACTTTGAAGTTCGGGGTGCTGACCTTTTCCCCTGAACAAGGTAAACGATATATGTCTGACTGATCAAAGTAAGCTTGTTAACCCATTTTGAGTTGCTTTCCTTTAACAAAGCAGATCCAAGAACCTGTATTAGCAGCAAACCCTAAGGACGCTTGGGGTGCTTGCCGCTACAAGTAGAAAGACAAGAGTCAAGATGACTGGTGATGGCTCAGCTCCACATATATCACAAAACAGAGATAGTAAGTACACTGTTCCTTGAACAGGACACACTGTCTCCAGCCTCTGAGCATTTGCATGCACTCCATGCTTAGAATATTCTCCCTCTTCCCCTCCCTAGTAGCTTTTCCAGATTACTGAGATTCTGCTCAAATCCCACCTTGTTCAGGAGACCTTTCCCAGTCCCCTTTCCTCTCAATCACTTCTCCCATGGCTAATACCTTCCAAGATTCTCTTCTATTTCACACTGTACATACTTTGTATGAATGTTGCTTCTCTCCATTAGAATATGGGCTCCTTCAGACCAGAGACCAAGTTTTTGCCTTTTAATGTGTTCCTGGGGATTAGCACAATACCAGATATAGTAAGTACTTAAATGCTTTTGGATTGATTGGTAAGGTGTCAATGTTTAGATGAGATGAACTCTGAGTATCTTCTCCAACTCTAAACATCTAAACTTCTATATGTGTACAGTCACCTTGGAGTACAAGTAAAATGACTACAACAAGGACCCTTGCCAAGCAAGGTCGGAGGCCCCCAAGCCAGGGCAAAGGTCTAGGAAAGATGACAGGAAGCCATAACATCAGTAATTAAAAGGTTCAGCTAATTGAGAATGTGACAGAGATCTCTCTGGATCCCTGATTGGTACTGTTGACACAATCCATTCACTTCAGCTACACCTTCTAAAATTGCATCTGATTCAGTATGGATCAGAAATGTAGCTTGTTCCTAGTTATTCATGCAACCCTGGTTTACCTGAGGAAAGTCCAGAAGCAACAGAAAGCTGATGATAATCAGTCAGGACCAGGGACAAGGTCTGGCCAGTTGCCTCCTCTCTCTCTCCATAGATGTGATTCCTGCCCAAGTAGCCCCTGGATGTCAGGGGACAAGAGAGCTGTTTACTTCATAATTACAAATGGGAGGGGGCAGAGGGGCAACTTGATATTTGTGTTGGGAAGCCTGGCATTTACCCATAAATCCCATCAAAGCAAAAGCACATAGAGTTCTTCTTGAAGAGCATTCTGGGCTTTGTATCAAAAGATCTGGTACCACCACATGGACTAGCCATATGATTTGTGTAAAGCTCCTCCCTTCTCTGAACCTCAGGTTGCCCTGCTTTAAAATGGGACCAATATCCCCTGCTCATCTCAGAGAGTTAGTGTGAGGAAAGTCAGTGCTTTGAAAACTATTAAATGCTAGAGGAACGATAGCTTTCAATGTTGCATTTGAAATCAGGGTACCTGTGCTTGAATCCTTAACTTTGAACTTAGCCACTGTGTGATTTCAGGTAACAACCCAGAGAGGCTCTCAGAGCCTTGGTGTTCTCCGTACAATGAGAAGAACAGAACTCAGAGCACTGTAGTAAGGAGAGAATCTTATAAAACACAAATAGACACAGGAATTGTCTTTGTCTGGGACCTGTGATTTGGCTGATATGTGGAATTCCTAAAGAGGAAACTCTCTATATGAATGCAGCAGAGCAAATCATCCTCAACTCATAATCTTAAAGAGTGGCTGAGGGCCATGTATAACCTATATCAAATTGCTTACTGTCTCAAGGAGGGGCAGATAAGGGGGAAGAGAGAAAATTTGGAACTCAAAAAATTTTAAATGAATATTTTAAATTGTCTTCATATGTAATTGGGGAAATATTTAAATAATATTAAAAATCAAATATTGAATAAAATTTTATATAATAAAATTTAAAATTTAAATAAAATGTTACTTTTTTTAAAAGAGTTCCTGGGGGTAATGAGAGGTAAAGGCTCCTGGCCAGGGTCATATAGTCAGCATATGGCAGAGGCAGGTCATTTTGAACTCAGGTCATTCTGGTGCTCCAAGCAAAAGGTCATGCAGTGAGTGCCTGTGTCAGAAGGGAAGAATAGTCCAAGTCTCTGGCTGCCATCCTCATGGCCCTGGAGGCTTAGGGATGGGAACCCTAAGAGTGGAAAAGGGAAAAACAGTCAAATAACTCTAGATTGTTCCTCTTTCTGGGCAACAGGAAAGGGGAGAATCAAAGATGCTGTAATCAGGCTTCCCAGGTCTTGATCAAGACACTTCAGCTGGAAGGGAAGCATCCCATGGATCAGGTGATGCCCACAGTGGGGGCTTTACAGACCTTAAGGGGCTACATAACTGTAAGTTGGGATTATTACTGTCATCATTAGAAACCCTAAATGTAGACTTATCCCAGCAGAAAGCAGAAGAGGCCGGTCCCACTCCCAGCAAATCCCCTTCTCCTTACCAAGCCCAGGACTATCCCAGGGTATAGTGGAAGGTATGTGGGGGACAGTGGGGCAAGGCAGTGGCAGAGATTCTAAAGGGGACTGTTTCCATTAAGGACAACACAAGAGGGAATCTGCTGAAAACAGAGCAGCAAGGATAGAGAGTAGGCAGAATTTAAAACCTCCTGCAACCATGGCATAGTGGAAAGATTTTGGGCTTATGAGTCAGAGGTCCTAGGTTCAAATCTCAGCTCTGACTCCCACTGCCTGTGTGAGTTTGGGCAAGGTGCTTAAGCCCATCAGGCCTCAGTTTCCTCATCTGTAAAAGAAGCCTCTTAGATTCCTTCTAGGTCTGTGATCCTATGATTACTGGACTTGGGAGCCAGAAGAATGGGATTTGAATCTTGGCTCTGATTCTTTCTCTCTATGGGACCCTGAGTAAGTCACTTCCCCCTCTGAGATCTCAGTTTCCCCATATGTAAAACTAAGGGTTCAGACTAAATAGTCTGGAGCTCTTTGCGCAGCCCTTTTTTATAGCACCTGGTACATGGCTCTCCTTTCATTTCAGTCGCATCCAACTCTTCGTGACCCCATTTGGGTCACATCTTGGCAAAGATACTGGAGTGGTTTGCCATTTCCTTCTCCAGCTCATTTGACAGATGAGGAAACTGAGGCAGACAGGATGAAGTGACTTGCCCAAGATCACAAAACTAGGAAGTATCTGAAGCCAGATTTGGACTCAGGAAGGTGAGTCTTCCTGACTACAACCCCAGTGCTCTATTCACTGTGTCACCCCGCTGCACACAATAAGTGTTTAATAAATGCTTTATTCATTCAATAAATGCTTATCAACTGATTGGCTGACTGACAGGTCTAATTCCCATAAAGCTATGGTCACACATGAGAATGTAGATGAGGATGGAAAGAAAATTGCAGACCAGGCCATTCATACAAGGATCGGCCACAGGAACTTAGCAATGTTTAGCCTAGGGACATGAAGATTTGGGGAGATGTGATTATTGTCTTCAAGTATTTCTTAGATCAAGAACCCAAAGGAATCTTGGAGGAGTTCTAGTCATGGATATGGAAGGGCCATGGGGGGGGGGGGTGGAATCTAGCCCAACCCCCTCATTTTGCAAATGAGGAAACTGAGGTCCATGGATGTAAAATGACTTGCCCAAGATCACACAGGCAGGACTTGGCAGAGCCAGGATTCTAATGGAGGGCTCATGACTCAGAGTTCAGCATCCATTCCACCATACCATGCATCTTCTCTTGTTTAAAGGGCTCTCCATGTTGGAAGAAGATTCCAATGTTCATCTTAGATGCCAATAGCAGAAGTAGAAGTGATAGCTAGAAGTTACTAAGAGGCAGATTCCAGAGGGCTTGGGTTTCATGTAAGGAAAAATGATTCTGTGATTAGAGCTATGCAAAAGTGAAATGCGCCACCTTGTAAGGAAATGAGATCCCTGTCTCCCAAGGTATTCAAGCAGAGTGTAGATTGGGTATACAATAAAGGGGATGGCTATCTGTGCATCCCAGGCATTTTCAGTGACTGTGCCCCATGCCTGGAATGCTCTCCTTCCTCATTGCAATCTCCTGGTTTATTTTACTTCTATCGATGATACAGCCAAAAGCCCTCCTTCTACAAGAAGTCCCTCCAACCCCTTGTCATGTTAGTGCCTTCCCTTTGATATTATCCCCAGTTTATCCTGCATATATTTTGTCTGTACATAGTTTTTTCCATGTTGTGTCCCCCATTAGACTGTGAGCTCCCTGGGGTCAGGACCTGTCTTTTGTCTTTCTCTGTATGCCCAGTGATTAGCACAGTGCACTTGGCACACAGTAGGCACTTAATAAATGTTTGCTGACTTGACACTGGAGCAGATGGCCTCTGAAGTCCCTTCCTCCTCTGGCAGACTTTGATTTTGAATTCCTGTAAAGAGGGCAAAGGAGGGGGTAGCAATGTGGCATTGCTGGAGAAGGGTGTCGTAGCATTTCCTCTTGAGATGGCCTGGGAGGACTTGTGGTCAGACCTTCCTGATTTGCCTCTGGTGTAGATGTGAGCAGACAAAACAACCTTTGTTAGTCGCTTTTAACAAAGGGGTGGGGAATGTTCAGCCTTGAGGCCACATGTGGCCCTCTAGGTCCTCAAGTGCTACCCTTTGACTGAATCCAAACTGTCCAAAGAATTCATAGTTCATAAATCCAGCCCTGAATGGTACCTCAAAGGTCAACTATTCCAACTCCCTCCTCATAGATGAGGAAACTGGGATACAAGAATTTAAAAGTCTTGCCCAAAGACACACATATAGGAAGTGTGAGGCAGGATATGAACCCATATCCTTGGAGTCAATGCTTTTTCTACTGAATCGCTAGTTTTGGAAGCGGGAGATCATAGGTTAAGGAACCTTTCTGTCCCATCTCCCTCATCTTCTCTCACAGAGATCTTTGGGCAATCCTTGCTAGATGAAATCTTCCAGCACCCCCTGACTCCTATAACAGCTCAGAGAAAGTCTGTGCCTTTAAGGGGAGAATTGATCCAAGGCCTCCAGCAGAGCCCATCCATCTCCTGCCTCATTCACAGCCATAGCCCTACTGATTGAGAGCTGGCTCAGGAGTAATTAACCTGACCCATCCCTGACCAATTCCTCACACCTCCTCCTTGTCTCACTATCTACAAGCCCTGGACCTTGAATAGCTTCCTGATTCAACTCCAGTAATTCCATCAGCCCTCAGGGTCTCTGAGCCCTACCCCTTTCCTCAGAATGGGACCAAGGTTACTTCTGGGACATGGCAGGAGCACCTGTGACCAAGAGACTCAAGCCCCAGGGGCATATAGGGGTAAAGTGAGAAAGACCCAGAAATGGGGTTGGGAGCCCTGAGCCTCTGGATGTCCCATGGTGGTGCTGCCCAGGAACACAACCAGCTCTCAGGGTACCTCCCCTAGGAGGAAGGTCTAAAGCATTTAACTACCCTTCATTTAGAACCTATGCCATAACCTTGTATATGAGGTTATGTGAGCTAGTGAGCTCAGAATGTCAGAGATGGGGGGAGGGGACACACAGGATGTCAAAGCTGGGAGAACCCTTAGAACACAAGATGTCAGAACTGAAAAGAAGCTTAGAATACAGAACGTTAGATCTGGGAAGGGCCCTAGAACACACAGAATGTCAGAGCTGGGAGAGTCCTTAGAACATAGAACTGGGCATGACCTCAGAACAGAGAACATCGAGGCTGCAAGGGTACTTGAAACACAGAATATCAAAACTGGAAGGGACTTTAGAATTTGAAATGTTAGACTGAAAATGGACCTTAGGAAGAATCTAATCCAGCTCCCTCAATTTATAGCCACAAAGGTAAAGTGAGTTGTTCATGATCACACAGAGAACCCATTATTTCTGACTGTGAATGTTTTCTCTCATCTACTATATTTTAGGTTTTCCCAGGATAGGGACTGTGCCTTAATATTTCTCTCTATTACACACACACACACACACACACACACACACACACACACTCACACACACATACACACACATACACATACACACCACATACTTCTATGGAGTTTGGTGGAGGGTGAGAAGTCTGAAAAAAACACTGTCCCTAGAGTCAAATGGGACTAGAGTCATGGGGGGGGGGGGACATTCAGACCCTCTGCTTCCCCTTCCCTTCCTCCTCCCCTTAAAATGCACACTTGCATCATCCCCTCCAGGCTGCCAGTTTCTCTGGAATGGAGCCTGGGCTTATCTGCTGCTCACTCAGCTATGTCCCCTTCCCCCTCCATGGGCACACCGCTCTGGCAGGAGAAAGCCTCATTAGGGTAGAGAACAGAACCAAAATTGTCCTCCGGGGACTTCCCAGCTTTGGGGCTTGCGGCAAAGGAGGTGGAAAAAATGGATCCATACAGGGGCTATTTGCTCGGGTATTCTGTCTTAAATGAAGCTCCCTTTATCCCAGTGTGTGATGTCTGGGAACATTTGCTTTGGTGCCTAACAACTTACTCTCTGAAAGTAAATAGTTACATAGAAAGAAAGAGAGAGAAACAGAGAGACAAAGACATGGGATAGGAGGGAAGAGACAGAGACTGAGAGTCATAGACATGGATGTGAGACAGAAAAGGGAGGAGAGAGATAGAGAAACAGAGGGAGAAAGGAGAGACAGAGACACAGGGGGAAAGAGACAGAGACATAGAAAGGGGAAGAGACAGAGGGGGGAGAGACAAAGACTGAGAGACGGAGACAGACGGGAGATAGAAAGGGAGAAAGAAGAGAAGAGAGGGACAGAAACATAGAGGGAGAGACAGAGGGGGAAGAGAGAGAGCAACACAGGGAGAGATCGAGATAGGGGAGGAGGAGGAGAGAGAGAGAAACGAACACAGAGAAAGTGAAGAGGGACCCAGTTCCACAGCATTTGATGAAGCATCTCTGCCCCTGGGCTTCTCCTGGCCCCCACTTCTCAGTCTGGATCTTTAGCCACCAACTGAAGTAGCCAGATCTTTAAATGGAAAGGATAAGTGTGTGGCATCCCAATATTCTTCTTTGAATACTTTAATATGAATAGAGGGCACTATTCCATTGAAAGTGGGGCAACTCAGTAGTACAGTGGATAGAGCAGCAGGTCTGGAATTGGAAACAGCTGAGTTCAAATCCAGCCTTAGATACTTACTAGCTGTGCTATGCCGAGCAAGCCATTTAACCTTTGCTTGCTTCAACCGTCAAGTGAAGATAATAATAGCACCTGCACCCTGCAGTTGTTGCCAGGACCAGAGGAGACGATGTATGTGAAGTGCTCTGCACAGGGTCTGTCACATATTCAGTGCTTTATGAAAGTTAGCTGTTGTTATAATTATGTAAATCAGCCTCTGGTGCCCCTGGCTCACTCTTCACTTAGCTCACATGCAGTTTTAGTTGCAGGCTACTGGGGTGGGGTAGGTGGGGATGAGGAGGCAGGGAGAGGAAGAGAGGGCAGGGTGGTGGAGGAAGGGGAGAGGGAAAAGTGGCAGAAGGGCTGGCTTTCATCAGCCCAAATCAAGTTATTAGGAAGGAGATGATTGATGACCTGATGGAGTGGCTGGGCTGGAGGGGGCAAGGGGAGACCATTTGGCCCATTCCCCTAATGCTGGAAAGGGCAGCATCTTTAAACTTCTGGGTTTTTCTTTTTTTGGTCCTGTAATTTTGTTGGTATAGAGAATGACCAGTGGGGAAATGTCCAACTGCCAATGCAGAGCGGTCCCTGCCCTGCAACTTACAGGCACTGAAAATTATTTGGGGCATGAAGGGGTTAAATGGCCTGCCCAGAGGCACACAGTCAGTAAGTATCCAAACTGGAACTGGAGCCCTGGCCATATGGCTCTAAGGACCATTCTTGATTCATTATGTTAGGCTACTTCTCAAAACCTAGGGTAATATGCAAAAATATTCTAATGAGTTTTTTAAAGGAGTTTCATCTCCAAGGTACTCATTCAGATGAATACTGAATGTCAGAGCTCAGAGAAACCTCAAAGCAGAGAATGTCGGAGCTGGGACAGCCCTTAGAACACAGAATGTCAGAGATGGGAGGGCCCTTAGAACACACAATGACAGAGCTGGAAGGAAACTTGGCACACAAAATGTTTAAACCAGAAGAACCTTAGAACATAGAATTTAGGGCTCAATAGAAGAGTGAGTTGTCAGAACTAATCTGTGGTAAAATGCCTTTGTTTTCTGGCTGTAGTTTGAACCACTTCCCCTCTCAGCTCTGACATCCTGTGACTCCCTAAACATCGGGCACCTTGGAAGTTTCATTTCCTCCTTCATATCCCCAGCAGCCTGCAGAGCTCCTGGTACACAGTAAAAGCATTTAATAAATGTTGGTTAACTTAAATTTGAATCCATTCCAAGCTCCCTCATTTGGTAGATAAAGACAAAGAGGCTCCAAGAGGTCGTGTGACATCCTCATGGTCACAAAGCAAGATTGTGGCAAAGGTGGAATTTGAACCCTGAGGTCAGGGACTCTTGCCACCACACCACAGCTGGCATTCTGCCCCAGTCCTTTTATTCACCATGGTTGGATTTTTTTCCCTTTAGCTTGTTTAAAAAGTAAGGTTCTATTTTCTAGACTGCAAGGGCTTTGGGTATAATTCTAAGGAATCTGAATTTTGTGTCCATCTCTGTTAGCCAATAGCTGCCTCTGATACCATCTTCTCCTATATTTCCACCTTGAGGATCTTCCGTCTTCTCCACACCCACCTCCCCAGCAGAGCTTCTAAGGTGGTCCTGTGGCCTCTCTTTTTGTCTCATTTTCAAAAGACTTGTCCCACTTAAGACTTCAGTGGAAAGACTTCCCCCCAGCGGCAGCTGTTGTGATGTCCTTCTGGAAAGGGAGAGGGAGCTGGCTAAAGGAGGCCAGCTTGATCCCCAAAGGCTCTCCTGGCGCCAAGAATCTCCTCTTTCTCTGGTCCAAAGTCTATGTTGATCAGAAAAAACCTTCATCACATGAGATGAAAGCCCCTGTGCTACTGCAGCTTTGCTGACAAAGGCCTGTCTTCCTCCAGATGCCATCCTCCCAGGAAGATTTGGGGAGGGGGAAGCAGGAATGGAGGGAAGATCTACAGCTCCAAACCAGTCGACTGGAATCCAAATGAGGCCACTGGAAGATCAAACAGCCCAGTGGGCAACCTATCACACAGCTGCACCTGGGTCTAGAAACATGAGATGTAGCCTCGAATCAATGGTATAAGATTAATTTACTGGGGTGGGGAGGGAGGAGGAGACTCCTGGACACCATCCTGTTGGAGGACGACTGAGACCCAGGGCCAGGGAGGCTGCTGCTGGGGAAGAGGGGAGAAGGGCGGGAGGCGGGGCCAGCTGAGCGCTGTCCAAGGTAGAGAAGGAGAACAGAAGCAGACCACACCCGGCCATAGGAGGTGGGTGGGGAGACAAAGTACATCCCATCCTGCTTAAACCAAGTATTCGTATTAACTTTGTCTTAAGCTCAGTTGTTTCTATCTGCCAAAAGAATTAGAGAGGCAGCCTATTGTACTGGAAGAAGTAGACTTGGAGCCAGGAAAACCCACATTCAGATCTTGCCTCTGATACTTACCAGTCATGGGAGCTTGGGAAGGCACTTTGGTACTACTTGCCTCACAAGGCTAAAGCGATCAAATGACATAATATATGTAAAGGGATTTGCAAACCTTAACATACAATAGCAATGCCAACTAGCTAGTCCAATGCCCTCATCTTATTTTAGGTAGCTAGGTTCAGAACAAAGAGATTTGTCACACCCCCTTACCTTTTGTTAACCCCAAAATAAACATATCCCTAGACATCCATTCTCTCTCTGTCTCTGTCTCTGTTCCTGTCTCTCTGTCTCTCTGCTGTCTCTATCTGTCTCTCTCTGTTTCTCTCCCTCACCCACACACACATACACACACACACACACACACACATACATTACAGGAGCTACTGAAGTGTTGAGAATCAGTGTCCCAAACAATCTCAACAGGTTGGAATAAAGGACTGAATCTAATAGACCAGACTCCCTTGGAAGTCATCCTGCCCTCATTTGTGAAACGAGGAAAGCAAGGCCCCAGATAGTGAAGTAAATTTGCCCGAAGACACAGATAGTGCCCAAACTAGAAGCAGAACCCCTCTCCTTTATCTCCACATCCAGCATTCTTTCCACTAAACTACAGCCGCATTAATGAACACCTATTCTGAGCACCAGCATATGGAAGTGTATAACAGCATACCCTGTCCAGCTCAATGGATGTATTTGGAGCAGTTTTCAGAACTGCTTTTTTTTTTCATTTTTTTTATTCTCTGTTGTAACAGAGGGGTGAGGGGAAGAAGTGAAGGGATATACTGGAAAAAGAAGGTGATGTAAAAACATAAGGCATCAATAAAAATTTAGAAGACAAACCATTTTTTTTTAGAAAAGAAAGAAACCCTATCCAGAGAAGGACTCCCTGGAGGAACCCCTTTCAAGAAACTTCATTCATCCTTGTACCTAGCTAAAATCTTTTGTGGCCCTGAAGTTGAGACAACACAAATTTGGCTTTTTGCCCTTGCCAGAGATGGGGCATTGTTCAATCATCCGTCAGTCTCCCTTTCTCCAGGCTGAACAAGCCCAAGTGGCCTCCCTCAGCTGGGTTTCCTTTCCACACTGAGAAAAGGCAGGTAGAACTGTCTCCTGGGCACTGGGGGGGCTCAGATCTCACTGACTTTACTTCAAGGAGTTTTCTCGAAGAGCAGGTGCTTCGGTACTCTCTTGTCTCTGGGATCCCCTTCTCTGGAGCTGAGAATGTCTCTTATCTGGGCCTGGGGAGCCAAGCTGGGGGCAGCTTATGAATTATCTTCCCTCTGGAGATAAAGAAATTGAAATCAAGAGTGTCATTTGTCTGTGATCAAATTTAGAGTTGGTAGCAGAGCATGGTAGCATTTTCATAGGAAATGTTTAACATGAGTGGTGTGTGTGTGTGTGTGTGTGTGTGTGTGTGCCAATCCCCCAATCATTCCACTTCCAGTGTGATGGGAGGAGGGAGAAGGTGGGACTGTTTGGGGTTCGTAGATTATGAGGTCTGAGAAAGGATTTTATTATTCATCTCTCTTGGCCTCAGTTTCCGCACCTGTAAAAGTAATTGACCTCCTAGCTCCTTTCCAGCTAATTTAAATCCTGACTTCCTCTCATTTCCATTGAAATTCGTCTGATGTGAAACGGCATGTCCACATTGCTGCAAGGGCCTGTAGAGGGATCTATTCCAAGCCCCTAGTTTTTTAGATGAGGAAACTTGAGGCAAAGGGAGACCAAGAGACTTAGGTAAGGTCAGGCCAGCTGTCAGTAGCAGAGCGAGGATTTGAACCCAGGTTCTTCAGCTCCAAAATCAGTTCTCCTCTCCCTGCCCCCACAGTCCTTACTGCCAGCCTTTATTTCAGGATTTTTCTATGGAGCTGCAGTGTCCCTGCCCCACCCCCTCATCTTACTCCTCTGCTTTCAGGCAAAGATGAAGCTAAAGAAGGAAGAAAAATAGGCCTCTTCAGTTTGGAGAGATGAGGGCTGAGAAGGGGCATGATCAAAGTCTATTAAATCATCAAGGGATAGAGGAGGAGGAGGAGGGAGCCTGAGGGTTCCTGCTGAGCAAAATGTTTCCCTGAGGTTTCTCTTCGGCCTTTCCATCCCTGCCCCCGCCCAGGTCTGGGTCAAGTTCCTGTCCCAGGTCCCTCCCTGACCCCACCTTACTTTGGCCAGAGAAAAAAAGGCCATCAGATTTGAAGCTAGAAGAGACCTCTGAGGCCATCTCTTCCAACTCCCTTCTTTTATGGATGAGGAAACTGAGGCCCAGAGGAGGAGGAGTGACTTGTCGAAGGTCACATAGATAGGAAGGATCAGAGACAGGGTCTTCTGACTCCACATCCACCAATGATCCAGCCTGATTCCTGACTCCTGACAGCAGGAGCAGAGACTCTGTTTGGAGAGTAGCATCTTTGACTCTTGTTTACAAATCTGAGCATGGCCCAGCTACACCAAAAATCTGAAATGCCATCATTCGCCCCACCAAGCTTCTGGTGTGGGCACTAAGGGGCTGGGCATAGAGGCTCCAGGAGGAGGGCAGTAGAAGTGGGCTCTAGTCTCAGCCATGCCTAGCTCACTGCGTGACCCTAGACAAGTCTTTGTTCCTTCCCAGAACTGGGCTTCCTCTTCTGGAAAATGAGGAAGCCCTAAGGTTTCTCCAAGCTATAAAATCCTGTGTTCTAAGGCCCCTTTCAGACCTGATATTCTAGGTTCTAAGGCCCTTCCAACTCTTACATTCTCTGTTCTAAGGGCCCTCCCAGCTCTGACATTCTGTGTTCTAAGGGCCCTCCCAGTTCTGACATTCTCTGTTTTAAGGACCCTCCCAGTCCTGACATTCTGTGTTCTAAGGGCCCTCCCAACTTCCTTCCTTCCTTCCTTCCTTCCTTCCTTCCTTCCTTCCTTCCTTCCTTCTTTCCTTCCTTCCTTCTTTCCTTCCTTCCTTCCTTCCTTCCTTCTCCACAACCACTTCTTCCCTTATCTGTCCCTTTCTACAGCTTCTCAGAGGCTTAAGATGCCTACTACAGAAATGCTTAGAAATATCAGATAATTTTGAGGCTGAATGGGACCTTGAGACTGTAACTTATGCCCCATCCCCCCAACTTCTTGTCTAAACCTCAGTATTTCCATCTGTATGATGAGAAAGTTGGGCTTGAGAATCTCCAAAAAGTCTTTCCAATACATTCTCCCTCCCAGCTCTGACATTCTAGCTTTAACATTCTAACCTAATGTCCTTTCCAGTCCTGACATTGTATGTTCTAAGAGCCCTCCCAACTCTGACATTCCATATTCTAAAGCCCTTTTCAACCCTGAGGTTCTAGGATCTAAGACCTCTTCCAACTTGGACATTTTGCATTTTAAGGCCTCTTCTGGAAAATGAGAAAGCCCTAAGGTCTCTCCAAGCTATAAAATCCTGTGTTTTAAGGCCCCTTTCAGACCTGATATTCTAGGTTCTAAGGTCCTCAGATTTAAAATTCTTTGTCTTAAGACTCCTTCTAGTCTTGATATTTTTTATTCTGTGGGCTCTCCTAACTCATATTCCTGTGTTCTAAGGACCCTTCCCGGTCATACATTCTCTGTCCTATGGTCCCTCTCAGTCCAACATTCTAATACACCTTCCACCTTGAGTATTCTGAGCTTGTGACACAGACTAGGTCCCAAGGGAGGCATTGGGCACACAGCTCTATCCTGTGGACTCTGGCAAGCATCATGCCAATACTTCCCCTCCTCCTAACGTTGTGGGGCCCCTGCTTCTGACTGTCTCTTTCCTTCCTAGGTTCCCTAGAAACCTTCACTTAACCAGAAAGAATCAAAAGGAACAGGGACAGGAGGGGATCAGCCTGGAGCCACCAGGACAGGGGCCCTTGAGGCCAGCCAGATACTTTTTTGGAAAGCCATGGGACTGATGCATCCTCAGAGAAAGGCACTCCTGGGGGGAGCCTGTGCCTCCTTGGCTTAAACAAGGGCAACCCTAAAGCCGTCAGCAGGAGCTGATGCCAGGCCAGGTCACAGAGCTAGCCTGGGGGGCAGAGTCAATATTCAAGCCCTGGCTTTTGGACTCAGTTCAGTTCAGCAAACCCTTCTGAATCTCATCCTTCATTCCAGACTTGTCTTGCTAGCTCACTAAGCCATGGGGCCTCTGCAGAAGAGAAGCATTTAGCAAAGAAAATAGGGGAGACAAGGGGGATACCCGAACTCCTCTCCTTGGCCCCTCCTGGGCTTTCAGCGAGGAGCATTAATCCTGCCTTCCAGGGCAGACAGGAGCTGGGAGCCCGGCCTGGTTCTGCTGGCTCTGGAAGGAGAAGCCAGGCTGCAGGGGCTGCCATGCATAATTCATCCCCAGGCTGCTGAGCTGAAGTGCTGAACCAGGAGGGCGACTTCAGCATCTTTCATCTCCTCGATGTGGAGAGCCAGGGTCACGTCCAGCCCAAGCAGAGAGTTTTAATCACCGAGGAGAACTGCAGGGAGGAGGGGCAGCCGTGGGGGCTCTTGGGCACAGACACGTGCAGGCAGGCAGGCCGGCCCGGCTCTGAAGTGGGAGGCGAGGAGGGAGCAAGGCAGAGACACAGAGGTGGAGACTAAGAAAGAGACAGACAGAGAGACAGAGGTAGACAGAGACAGAAGTGGAAAGGCAGGGAGGCCAAGAGAGAGACTGAGACAGAAAGAAAGAGGCAGACAGAGACACAGAGGTGGATAGAAGGAAGACAAAGACAAAGGCAGAGCAACAGAGACAGAGAGACAGACAGACTGAGACAGAGACAGATAGAGAGACAGAGGCAGAGAGACCAAGACAGACACAGTCAGACAGACAGACATAGACAGACAGAGAGGCAGAAAGGCAGAAAGACCAAGACATAGAGACAGACAGACAGAGAAAGAGAGAGAGACAGACAAATAGAGGGACAGGAAGATCAAGACATAGAGATGGACAGAGACACAGAGGCAGCAGAGACAGACACGCAGACACAGAGAGAGAGAGGAGGCAGAGAGACAGAGACAGACAGAAACAGAGAGACACAGAGGCAGAGAGGCAGGGAGACCAAGACAGAGAAAGACAGAGACAGAGACACAGAGGTGGAAAAACAGAGAGACAAAGGCAGACAGAAATATGCAGAGACAGACAGGCAGAGATACAGACAGAGGCAGACAGATGCAGAGACAAAGAGACCAAGTCAGAGACATACAGAGACAGACACACACAGAGATGGAAAGACAGACAGAGAGAAAGAAGCATCTAGAGACAGAAACACAGAGACAAAGACAGAGAGACTTTTCTCTATTTCTCAATTTCTCAGATTGCCTCCACACCAGTCCCAAACCCTGTCCTTAAATGTTTATTGGTTGGTTGTTGTCCTTCATTCCCCAAAAGACCACAATGAAATCACTATGTTGGGGTCAAGGTACAATGCGTCTGACTATTTGTGTATGAGCTCAGAAAGCTCTACCACAGGTGGAGCCCCATTGGAAGCAGAGACGTCTCTAAATTTGAGTATCTCATGTTTCCTTTGAGCCACTTCAGTTTTGCTTTGCTTGTAGGGCACAGAGCCTTCTTCAACATGGGCACGCCATGCTGGAGCGTCCCATACCAGCATCTTCCATGTCACACAATCAATTCCAAAGTTCTTCAGAGAGCCCTTGAGAGTGTCCTTGTATCGCTTCTTTTGACCACCATGTGAGCACTTGCCTTGAGTGAGTTCTCCATAAAATAGTCTTTTAGGCAAACATATGTTGGGCATTAGAACGTGGCCAGCCCATCAGAGATGTGCCCTCTCCAGCAGAGATTGAATGCTTGGCAGTTTAGTTCGAGAAAAGACCTCAGTGTCTGCTACCTTATCCTGCCAGGAGATCTTCAGAATCTTCCTAAGACAATTCAAATGGAAGTGATTCAGTTTCCTAGCATGGTACTGGTAGACTGTCCAGCTTTCCCAGGCATACAACAATGGGGTCAGCACAATAGCTCCTCTTCTCTCCCCTGCTTTCTCTTTGAACATTGAGCTAGCTCTGGAAATGTATGCATCAACCTCGTCATCTATGTGGACACCTCTGGAAAGTAGACTACCAACTTAAGTGAACTTATCTACAACATTCAAAATTCCTCCATTTGCTGTAACTAATGGTTCTACATATGAATGGTGTGGTGCTGGCTGGTGAAGAACCTGTTTTCTTGATGTTAACTGTCAGGTCAAAATTAGCACAAGCAGCAGAGGATCTATCTGTCACATATCAGCCTCAGAGGCTGAATTGAGGGCACAATCGACTGTGAACAAAAAGTCACACACCAACTCTCTGTCCACTTTAGTCTTGACTTGTAGCCTTTTCAAATTAAATAGTTTGCTATCAGTGCAGTAGTTAACCTTGATGCTGTCTTCATCCTTGTTGAAGGAGTCTGAAACCATCATGCTAAAAAGCATGCTTCATTACATCCATGACTGGGAAAGCACAAGACCGTTATCCATTATCCAGAGCCCATGCAAGGGTGCCATCATGAAACTGGCATAGGGTGCTGATGAACTTCTCCAGGCAACCAAAGCTCACCATCCTCTTCCACGAGCCCTCACCACTGACAGTATCAAAGACCTTGGTTAGATCTACAGACCTCTGTTCTGCTCCTGGCATTCCTCCTGGAATTGCAGGGCAGCAAACACTATTCCTCAGTCCTTTCTGAAGCCACACTGGCTCTTGGGCAGGTGACCATCTTCCAGATGAAGGATCAGCCTATTAAGGAGGACTCTGGCAAGAAACTTACCAGCAATGACTAAGAGAGAGGACCCCCCCATAATTGTCACAGGATGACCTGTTTCCTTTTCCTTTTTAGAGATGGACCATGGAGGCATCCTTGATCTCCTGAGGGAGAACCTCCTCTTGCCATATAAACCAGAAGACCTCAGTCAGCTTTTGTATGAGCAATGGACCCTCCACCTTGTAGATCTCAGTTGGAATAGAATCAGCACCAGGCGTTTTGCCACATGAGGGGGTCTAATGGCATTCAAAACCTCTTCTTCAGTTGGAACTTCTGCTAGAGAGGGAAGACCTCAACTTGAGGCTAACAGTGACCCTAGTCTTTACACTATTTACCTCCTAAAATTATTGTCAGGACAGCACTTTGTTAAACCATGAAGGACCAGAGAAATATGAATTATTATTGTTGCCACTTTGGCACTCATCATGTCCTGTTCTGGTAGTATGGCATAGTCACTTAATCAGTCAATGAGCATTTATTAAGCACTTACTGTATACCAGGTACTGTGCTGAATGCTGGGGATACAGAGAGAGGCCCTGGACTTGAAGCTTGGGGTCAAATCCAGGTTTTGCTACTTATAGAATACCTCAACAAGAGTTCCCCTCCAATGCCTCACCATGGAATGGAGAAAACCATGGGTCCTACAAGACTCTGCCAATGTTCTAGAAAGTTCTAACATACTTTCAAGATGTCTGTGATTTCTTCTTTGCTCTTACCTCATTATTCCTCATATTACAGTTAGTAAGTATGTCTCAGCTGCTACTCACCTGTAACCTCCTTAAGAGCCCGGTCCATGTCCTATCAATGATCCTTCCACTCCTATCATACAACCTTGTACACAGTAAGCACTTAATAAAAGCTTTTTGAGGGGCAGCTAGGTGGCTCAGTGATTAGAGCACTGACCCTGGAGTCAGGAAGACCTGAGTTCAAATCCTGCCTCAGACACTTAACACAAAAACTAGTCATGTGACCTTGGTCAAGTCACGTAACCCCAATTACCCTCCAAAAAGCAAAAAAAAAAAAAAAAGAATAATGTTTAGGGGCAGTTAGGTGGCGCAGTGAGTAAGAGCACCGGCCCTGGAGTCTGGAGGACCCGGGATCGGTTCCAGCCTCAGATACTTAACACCAACACAAAAAAACTGGCCATGTAACCTTGGGCAAGTTACTTAACCCCAATTGCTTTCAATAAGTAAATAAATAAATAAATGAAAGCTTATTGAATTGTCGGGCATTGCCCTCAGGGCAGAGTTCTGGGCTACACATGTGCCAGGCACTCAGTTAAGATGTCCTAACTAAAAAGAGGAAGCTGTAGCATAGTAGGAAAAGCTCCAGATCTGGAGTCAGAGGTCCTGTATTTTAATCCCAACTCTGCAGATTTCTACCTATGGGACCCTGGACAAGTCGTTCTCTTTCTCTGACCTTAAGTTTCATATTGTGTAAAATGGAGGAGGGCACCTGAACTATATCATTAGTTTCCAACCTTTGTGACCTCAGGCAAATCCCATTCCATCTCTCTGCCTCTGCCCCACCCTCTAATGAAAAGAAAAAGTAGGGCAAATTCAATGGTTCATAGGCACATAGAGCTAGGAGAGATCTGGAGGCCTCCTAGTCCAATCCTCTCATTTTATAGATGAGGAAACTGAGGCCCAGGGTGGGCACGGGATTTGTTCTGGGCCTCACAAGGGATTGGAACCCAGGTACCTCAGCCTGCAGACTGCCTGCCTCTAGTGGGATGTGGGGGTGATTCCAAATCCTACATGCACCAAGCCTTGGCATTCTGCAGAATGAATAAATAATATGGTTTCAAACATATGTCAATTACTATTTTTCAAATGTCTGCAGATGCTGTTTTGATTAATAAAATACAAATTCATTTAAAAGCATGACTACATTCAAAGCAGCTTGTCACTACCATGGATTTTTCTCAATCAAAGTACATTAATGGCAGAGCTACGATCTTGCACTAGGAGAAGACCCCATGAAATGTTTTTAGGAATGGTGACAGATAAGGATCATGGAATGACAGATGGAGAAATAGAAGGAACCTTACAGGCCATCTGCGCCATGCCCGCCTGCCTCATTTTATAGATAAGAAACTGAGAAGACCCAATGAGGTTGTGACTCACTGAAGGTCATGCAGCTGGTCAGTGAGAGAGGCGAGATTCAAACCCCAATCCTTTGACACCAAAGTCAGTGTTTTTTTCCACTACATCAGTACACAGGATGAGCCCTTTGCAGCTAATTTAGGAGAGGGAAAGGATACAAATCACCCAGGATGGGCAGATACAGACGACTTCAAGTCTCCCTCATTAAAGGGAGCAACTCACTCAATGAGACCACAAATACACTGAAGGGCTGGAGTAATCACAATAGTCATGACCACACCTGTGAACCCCACTGACCCAGGGAGTTCCCAAGCGAGGAAACTCCCTCCACTAATGCAGATCAGCACCTCCATTGCAACTCAGAGCACTGAGAGGTAGGTGACCTGCCCAGTACGAGTCAGAGGTGAGATCTGAACCCAGATCCTCCTATCTCCAAAGTCTGCTTTCTATCCAGTATGCCATGACACTGTTTAACAGCAACAACATTGAGATAGGGTTTCATACTTTGCAAAGTGTAAAATGGGTCCTCAGACTCGGAAAGATTGGGAACCAAACAATCAGCAAGCACTAAATAAGAACCTACTATGTGGTAGGCATTGTGCTAAGTGGTAGAAATAGAGAATAAGGAAGGAAGGAAGGAAGGAAGGAAGGAAGGAAGGAAGGAAGGAAGGAAGGAAGGAAGGAAGGAAGGAAGGAGAGGGAAGGAAAAAGGAAAGAGAAAGAGGAAAAGAAGGGGAAGAAGAAAGGGAAGGGGAAGGGGAAGAAAAGGGAGGGAGAAAAGCAAATGTTTCTGAAGGACCCCTGTGCCAGGCACTATGCTAAGTGCCTTGACAAATATTACTTCATTCTATCCTCACAATTCCCAGGGAAGTCAGGGCTGTGGTTACCTCCACTATCCAGTTGAAGAAACTGAGGCAACCTGAGATGAAGTCCCACACCAAGTGTCTGAGGCTGGGTTTGCTCTTGGGTGCAGCCCTGTACCCACTGCACCACCAGCTGCCTCTTAAGAGAGAGGTAAAAACAAGCCCCATCCTCAAGGAGCTTACCTTCTATTTCTTCTCCTAGGGATACATATCATGTTCACAGATGGTAAGTGAAAATTATAGACAGAAAAAAGTCTAAGGCTGCTGGAGCTAGCAGGAGGGCACCTGGCAGTGGGGGCTTCAGACAAGGACTCTTAAAGGGTTGATCCTCAAGGCCCCTTCCAGCTCTAAATCCCGGGATGTGAAGAAAAGAGTAGGAAGAAGAGGATTAACTGTGAGAACAGGCAGACCCTGGCCCAGTGCCTCACCAGGGTCCAAGGAAGGGAGTCTGGCCTGCAGCTTGATGTGAATGAGACCAAGACCCACATCATTAAGTAAACAGAAGATGACTTCAGAGCGCGTGTCATGGCAGCAGGTGATGGTGCAGAAACAAACATTTTTTTTTCCTCCATGATAAGGTACAGCTTGGTCGCAGCTGGAATAATGGCCTGTGTGTGTATATATAGCTCTTACCACAGTATCTGAAAAAAGAATTTTTTCCCCAGTCTGTAAGCCAGAGAAGGGAAGAGGCAGAGGGATGGGGGAAGAGGAAGAGTGGGGGCAGGCACATGCAGCCAATAAGCCAGGGCAGTTGAGCTTAGGGGTTGGGGAGGCAGCAACTCCCACTAACAGCTCTTTACTATTCTGAGGCTGCCTGTGGTGACAGATAAGATCGAGGGGACTGGGCAGGACCATTCCTTAATCCGGGGCAGAGATGTGGCCCCAGGCCACATGTGGTCCTCTAGGTCTTCAAGTATGACCCAGTAAAAGCTAGGAGTAAAAAACTAGGAGTCAAGAAGTCTTGGGTCCAAAGTAGCCATGCGACATTGGGTGAATGTCTTAAGCTCTGCAAGCTTCATTTTCCCCATCTGTAAAACTGAGATCATTAAGAGCACCTCCAAACGAGCTAACTTACGCAAGGCACTTTGCGAACCTTCAAAGTGCTACATAACAGCTAGCTGTTACTAGCTGCATGATTTTGAACAAGTCACTTGATTGTTCTGTTCCTTGGTTTCCCCAGTTGTAAGTGGTTTAGACTCAATGGCCTTTAAGGATGCTTCTAGTTCAAGATCCATGATTCTATGGAGAGATCAGGAGCCAGGTGAGATCTTGTCTCAACAGAGCAAAGCAGATTTGGAGAGTCTGCTTGCCTGGATGGTTTCCCTGTGTGTCTGTGTCTGTTCTCCTGTGGGGCACATGTATATGTGTGTGTTTCCCTAGAGAAAAACCATGTGTATTGGAATGGGCTTTAAGCCACTGGATATCTCAGGTACAGCAAACACCTCTAGGTTAGGCAGCGATGACTTTGTATCCTAAGGTCAGTGATAGCTGTGTGTCTCACGACACTCTCTGAGCCTTCCCTTATTCTCATTGTTGTATTTGTCCTTCGTTCTCGAAGAAGACTGTGGCATTAGAGAGATGATGACAAGACTTGCAGTTGATTTGGATTTGAGTGAGGGAGGACTGTGCAAAGTCAACAGCCTCACTTTCTCCTCCACAGTCATCTGGCTCCAGTGGCCAGATATTGATCAGGATGACTGAAAATGGCCCAGGATGCAATGGGAGACCCTGGCCCCTAGGATAAGGCCTTTTCAGGAACTCACTTAGAGTGAGGCCATTCGGTGAATAGGCCTCTTTAAGAAGTGAGTCAAAATCAAGCTGGGAGGGCAGGCCTGGTCAGTCAGCTGTCCCTGAAGTAGAAAGAGTCCAGATGAAAGTCCAAGTCATCCTTGGCTTGCAGGAATGGTCTCTCTGGTTTAGGAGAGTTCCTCAGTTGCCTCACAGTGGCACGGCCATGAACCTGGGCGTCCAAAGGGGAACACAAGCCACAGCAGATCCCAGTGAGCTGGAAGGCCTTCAGCCAGACACACCAGGATGGTGAATTTCAGGTCTTTCATCCGAGAGCCAACCACAAAGTTGATTTTTTTTTTTGCTGTAGCAACTTGAAAAGTGAGTTACTAAGGCATGGAAGGGCTGCAATCTGCACGTGTGGAGGAGAAGCCCCATGGACAAAATCATAGATTTTTCAGAGTATTGATGTGGCTCTCTGCACAGTGGATACATAAAGGGCAAGGACGCTTCTGTATTTTTTAGAAGTAGAAGGTGGTAGAGGCAGCAATTTATAACCGCCTTGAGACAATTGGATCTGTATCTGAGCAAAGAGCGATATTGCCTCTAAAAGCAATTTTAGCTTTGTTTTCCATTCTTTCCTCACCTCTACTCATTGATCTGATGCACTTTTGTATGGTCCTCTCAAAGCATGCACACATACGCACACACACACAGCCTTAGCAAATCAAACAGCACAGAGATAGTAGAAAGGACAATGGATCTGGAGCCAGAAAGACCAGAGTTCAAATCCTGCCTCAGATGTTCCCAAACTAGGTGACTTTAGGCAGGTCATTTAATAGCTCTGTGCCTCAGTTTCCCACCTGTAAAATGAGAGGGAGGGACTCAATTGCCTTCTAACTCTCCATCCATGAATCTATGATCCTAGCATGTGGACATGGAAAGAGAATAATGTGAATATACTGGCTTTATTTAGCTTTCTTGTCTCCTTGACATGAGGTTCTCCCAAAGGTTCACACTGATGATTGTGATCATGAGGGTGGTGGTGATAGGAGTGAGGGTGCAAATTCTGGTCATGACCATAATGACAATGGCATCAAAAATGATGGAAGGGATGGGGATGATGAAGATGGCAGCAATGGGGGCAGTGATGAAGATGACAATGAGTGTAAGGATGACAATAATGGCAGAGACTGCCATGAAAGTGGTTGTGATAATGAGGATAATGATAAAGATAGAAATGATAAATGGTGACAGTGATGGTGAAAATGACCAAGATGGTGGTGAAGAAGATGGAGGTGAAGGTGAGGGTGATGATGGTGATGGTGATTGTGGTGATAATGATTATGGTATGCATAAAGAAGGGGAAGGTGATAATGATAGTTGTAATGAAGTGATAATGATAATTGCAAGGTAGATGAAGGCAGAAGTGATGATCTTGAATGGATGAATGATGAGAATGATGGCAATGATGCCAAGAGTGTTGAAGATGGCATTAAGGATGATGGAGATTGTGATGGTAGTGATGGAGATGACAGTACTGCTGCTGCTGATGGTGGCGGCAGTGGTAGTGGTGATGATGATGGTGGTGATGATGGTGGTGATGATGGTGGTGGTGGTGATGATGGTGGTGGTGGTGGTGGTGGTAGTGGTGGTGGTGGTGGTGATGATGATGGTGGTGATGATGGTGATGGTGATTGGTGATGATGATGGTGATGATGATGATGGTGGTGGTGGTGGTGGTGGTGGTGGTGGTGGTGATGGTGGTGGTGATGATGATGATGGTGATGATAATGGTGATGATGATGATGAAGATGGTGATGGTGATGATGGTGGTGATGATGATGATGGTGGTGGTGGTGGTGGTGGTGGTGGTGATAGCAATGAGATTAACAGAAAATTATCCTACTCACCTTAGCAAGGGCAAAGACCATGGTGATGGAGTAATTGATGATGAGAGTGATGCCAATGATGGGAAATGGTACAGTCCAATGGGGATGAAGATAATGACATAATGATGGCAGGAATGAAGATGGTGATGATGAAAATGATGGTAACAATAGAGCGAACAAGGCAACAGGTTGAAGAAGGGAGAGGTTATTTGGGAAAGAGACTCAGGGGAATAGATCTGAGGAGTATTTTAAAAAAACAATTTTGTGAGCAAAATAATAGAACTTGCTGCAGCTGGAGCACAAGTGCCTGAGGCATGGTAAGAGCAAGCTTGGCTCTCTCTTCTCCCGGCCCCCATCCCCGAGCCCACACCCCTCCCTCTTGTGCACTTAGGAGCATTGTGCTGTCATAAATGTTAAATGGAGCTTACCATCTTTAACGTGGGCGCCTTGAGCTGCATAAACAGGGTGGTAAAATTTAAAGGCGTGCCCAGATGGGATCCAAGGGGCCTCTGCTCCAGCGTCAAGGCCGGCTGCTGAGCTCCCGGTAGACAGAGACGGCTCCCATGGGCCACTGGATAGGGAGAGGCATTGGGGATCACTATGGACAGTCACTGGGAGGAGCCGAGGCAGAAGCAAGACTCTCCCCCAAATTTCACTGCCAGGTCTGTTAGGGAATGGGAAGATGTGGTATCCAAAATTTTCAGATGGTTATTCCTTTAAAATAAAAAAAATAATAATTGTATTTGATTTTAAATTGAAATCTATTCACATTCCTTTTTTTTCATTTTTCAAATGCTTTATTAACTTCTGATTCACATCATTCATTTCTGCCAGATTTTGAGTTACAAATTTTCTTCCCATTTTCCCCCTTATTCACATTTCTTATCTTAGAAAAACACCTAATGAACACATTCTACCAAAGGGTTTCTCCTTTGTATACATTTTGCATTTATTTATATGTTAAAATATTGCTTTTTCTGGTAGAATGTAAACTCCTTGAGGGCAGGAACTCTATCATCCTTCTCTCTGTACTCTCAGCACCTAGAATAGAGCCTGGCACTTGGCGTGCTTGTCCTCCCGCTCATCACTGTTTATGAACCAAGGCCAAGCCCCATCACCCTATCCAAGGCAGCCTCTAACTTAGAGAGGTGGTTGGGCCTTCTGGATTCTCTGGAAGGAAGCCCTCTATACCCCCAAGTGTTGGAAAATGAACTGAAGAGGAAGATGATGAAAATTGTGATGACCACAATGATGAAGATGTTTATAAGGAGGAAAAGGCAATGATGATGAGCCCTGGTTTTCTTTGATAAATTTCACATCTAATAAAAGAAAGGTCATGTGGTATTAGGGAGAGAGCTCTGTATTAAAAGCCAGGAGACCTGGGTTCAAGACACTTCATAAGGAAGTCATTTCACACACACACACACACACACACACACACACAAATACACACACCCCAGGCTCAGTTTCCTCATTTGTAAAATAGGGATGGTAATAATATTTGTACTACCCACCTTTCAGGACTGCTTAGAGGAAATACTTGGCAATCCTTAAAGCATTTATCAAGCACCTATTGTGTACCAGGCACTGTGCTAGGTGTTAGGGATAGAAAGAAAGTAAAAACAGATCCCTTCCCTCAAGGAGCTCCCAGTTTGATGGCGCAGATGGCGTACAGACAAGTAGGTGCATACAAGAAATATACAGCAAACGCAAACGGAAGGTGTTCTCAGAAGGAAGGCATTGCTCACTCCTAGCCCATGACTCCCTTTAGACCACTTCTCCACTTCTGCTCTGGCAACCTTCTCATGCTACCATGGCCTCCATCCTCCTCCAATTGGTGAATTCCTCCCCAAGCCTCCACTAGGGAAGCACACGTGGCAGCCACGGTCACTTCTAACCCAACTTGGCACCCGACTCCCTGGGCTTCTTTCCCCTTGACTTCTTGTAAGTACTCCTACCCTATTCATGTCCCTTTTATATGTCATCTTCTCCCATCTGAAAGTAAGTTCCCTGAGGGCAAGAGCTATCTTTCTGTTTATATTTCCAGCACTTACTTAACACAGTGCTTGGCACAAGATAAGTACTTAATAAATGCTTTCTCTTTCTCTCTCTCTCTCTCTCTCTCTCTCTCTCTCTCTCTCTCTCTCTCTCTCTCTCTCTCTCTCTCTCTCTCTCTCTCTGTCTCTCTCTCTCTCTCTGTCTCTCTCTCTGTCTCTGTCTCTGTCTCTCTCCCTGTCTGTCTGTTGGCCTCTGTCTCTATCTCTCTGTCTGTCTCTCCCCCACTATCCCTCTCCTACCTAACTCCATCAATCCTGCACATAGTAAATACCTTCCATACACCAGGCACCATGCAAGGTATGGCCAAACAGCACCATAAGAAGAGGATTGACTCAAGAATCAGAAGACTTAATGGTGAAATCCACTTTCTTAGGGGAATGATTTCATCAAGCCCATGTGGTGGAAAGAGAAGCATCTGACTCAGGCTACAAAACTCCAGAGTGCTATTGATCCAGATTAAAATGAAATTGGGAAATGTTTAACAAAACAAAATAAAACATAGATTATGTTAATTTGTGATTTTCTAAGTCAGTATATACCTATACAAGGATCTGTTTTGATTTCGATTCAGAGGAGCTGGGTTCAAGCCCCAGCCCAGCTACTTACCAACTGTATGACCTTAGGCCAGTCATTATACTTTTTTTTCAGATATTATTTTGGGAGACTTTAAAAATATTTTTAGCTTTCAAAATTCACTTTTATAAGATTTTGAATTTAAATTTCCCCCCCTCCGCAAGACAGTATGCAATCTGATATAGGATATATATACATATATATGTATATATATAAAAAACATATTTCCACATTAGTCATGTTGTAAAAGAAGGATCAGAACCAAAGGGGAAAACCATAAGAAAGAGGGGGGAAACAACAGAGATTCTTCAATATGCATTCAGACTTCATAATTCTTTCTCTGGATAAGGACAGCATTTTCCATCACCGTCCATTGGACTGACGATCCTTGCATTGCTGAGAAGAGTAAGTCTATCAAAGGTCAGTCATCGCACAATGTTACTGTTATGGTGCACAATGTTCTCCTGGTTCTGCTCACTTCACTCAGCATCCGTTCATATAAGATTTTCCAGTTTTTTCTGAAATTTGCCTTCTTACCACATCTTATACACAACAGTATTCCATTACATTCATATACTGCAGCTTGTTCAGTCATTCCCTAACTGATGGGCATCCCTTCAATTTCCAATTCTTTGCTACCACAAAAAGAGCTGCTATCAATATTTTTGTATATGTGGGTCCTTTTCCCTCTTCTATGATCTCTTTGGGATACAGATCTAGCAGTGGTATTGCTGGGTCAAAGGGAATGCACAGTTTTATAGGCCTTTGGACATAGTTCCAAATTGCTCTCCAGAGTAGTTGGATGACTTCACAATTCCACCAACGATGCATTAGTGACCCAAAACATTTATCATTTTCCATTTTTGTCATATCAACCAAAGTGATAGGTGTGAGGTGGTACCTTAGAGATTTTTTAATCTGCATCTCTCTAATCAATAGTGATTCAGAGCATTTTTTCATATGCAAGTCGTTACACTTTGCTGGACTTTGGTGTCTTCTCTGCAAAGTGAAGGTGTCAAACTAGATATTCTCTAAATCCAATCATCTCTCAGCCCCAGAAAGGTACAAATGCTTCCTGTGTTTTCCTGTGTCTCTTCAAGGACCAGAGAGACTTCTAAATAATAGATTTGTAATTAATTGTGAAGGGGAGCCAGGAACACACCCTCCACCAAAATATGTCCTGTTGAGAGATAGAATCCTGGGCTGGAGAGAATCCATGTGTCTAGGAGTACAGATTGGATACCATAAATGTGGCATTATCTCCTCAAATGCTCTCATTGTAGGCCAGTCCCATCCCATAAAAAGCCTTCTTTGTTGCTGTTTTTCAGTCATGTCCAACTCTGCGTGACCCAATTTGGGGTTTTCTTGGCAAAGTTACTGGGGTGGTTTGTCATTACCTCCTCCAGCTCATTTTACAGACAAGGAAACTAAGGCAAATAGGGTTAAGTGACTTGCCCAGGGTCACACAGCTAGGAAGTGTCTGAGGCCATATTTGAACTTAGGAAAATGAGTCTTCCTAACTCTAGGCCCAGCACTCTATGCCCTATTGTGCCACCTAGCTTCCCTGAATGTCTTCTAGCTTTCTTTCCCTTATAAGCTCAGTTTATGATCTTTTACTTCCAGAAGGAGGTGGCTTCTCTGGGAACAGGACTTAGGGCTTAGCCTCAGTCCACAGGGCAGTTTCCCTTGCATCTGGGGCTTGAATCCACTTTGACCACCTTAAAATGGCACTCTAAGAAACACTGAAGGAGTCGAGTGGAAAAATTTAAGAAGCCCTACTCTAACCTACTAATTCATCCCAACAGCCCTTAACAAAGCTATGTTCCAGGCACTGTTGGGGATACAAAGACAAAATTCAACCACCCTAATCCTCAAGGAGTTCATATCCTATTGAATTACAGAGCTATGAGTGGGAATGTTTGCCCTCCTAAAGCAGCCAACACAAAATGCAGCATCAAGATTCCAGTAGAGTCTTTTGTGGATGGGAAAAAGGTAGACCAGAACTGGGAGGAGAGGGCTGGGGAATGAATTACAAGACAGAACCAGACCAGGGAGGAACTCACTTCTTTGAACTAATTAGTCTTGCAAACTTGAGACTAAGATCAGCTGTCTCAAATATTGTCAGCACCCTCTCTATAGTGATGCCCTGGAGCAAACCCCAGCCACCCCACCCCATCACAGCCTGCTGAGGTGGAAGATAGCATTTAAACTGATAAATAAGTACAGTGTACTTTGTAGATTCCCTGCTACGATCTCTTAGCAATAAAATGTCAGAGTTTTCCAGTGAAGAAAGGACAAGCAGGGGCAGTCCCCTAAGAATACATTTCCCACAATTGGAGAGTTGAGAGGCTAGGCCACAGATGGAAGGTTAATTAAACCAATCTGGGGCTTTCTAGCTCAAAGCCAGATCAACCACTGAGTTACATCTCAAACACGGACAGAAAAGTTCTGTAGTGGGAAGTGGTCCCTGTCTCTTTAAGACACTGTGGCAACTCTCCCCATTACTATCTTGGTGATGTCTGGCTTGGGTCTCTGGGTCTCATTTTACTCACCTATAAAGTGAGGGAGTTGGTCATATGGCCTTGAAGACCCCTTTCAGGTCTAGCTCAGTCATCCCATGACCCCAAAGAGAGAGGGGATGAGGATAGAATGGAGAGCTTTCCAGTGCAGAGGAGCATTGAGAAGTCTGCCTCATGTACCCATCCCAAAAGCCACCCAAAGGCAGGGGGATGGACAAGCTGGCTTGTATTCTTCCAGGAGGACCCCAGGGCAGAAAGAGTCAAATTTACTCTGGGTCCCCACTTCACCCCAAATGTATTCTTACAGCAAACCAACTTCTCCCACCTTATTAGCCAACCCAAACATGGCCCTGGGAAATGTCTTAATTAGATGGCTGCACTGGCTAAAGTAAATTAATTTGATAAAGATAATCAAGTTCACCAGAGCAGAGCTAACCACGTTGCTGAGAACAGCTGCTGCTTGGGATTGGTTCTGGGAAGCAGGACTAAGGAATCTGATTTGGAGGTGGGAGAAAGCCTTTCTAGGGCATGTGGGGGTCATATCTCTCATTCCTCCAATGACATTCCCCCACACATCCATCACAGACAAATGCAGAGGGCTTTGGTGTGGTACAGAGGGAAAGGAGTGGGGATGAGGGAACAAGCATTTATTAATTACTTGTTAATTAATTATTAAAAATTAATATTATTAATTACTATGTGCCAGTCACCATGCTAAGCACTCTACAGAGATTATCTCTTTGGATCCTCACAACAATGCAGAGATCAGAAGACCTCAGGACCTCACACCTGCTCCTGATGCTTTTCTCTAAGCCCTTCATCGTGTCTCAACCTCCCTGGCCTCCAGTTTCTACCTTGGCAACATCAAGGGAGGTGATGCAATGCATAGAGTGCCAGCCTTGGAGCTAGAATGCCATGAGTTCAAATCTTGCCCCAGACACCTAGTAATTGTGTTTGTTGCTGTTGTTCAGTGGTTTCAATCGTGTTTGACTCTTCAAGACACCATTTGGGGTTTTCTTAGCAAAGACAGTGGAGTGATTTGACTCTCCAGCTCATTTTACTGTTGAGGAAACTGAGGAAATAGGGTTAAGTGACTTGCTTAAAGTCACACAGCTAGTGTCTGAGGCCCTGAGACAGATTTGAACTCCTGAGTATGAGTGTTCCTGATTCCAAGCCTAGTGTTCCATGCACCATGGCACCCCCAGCTGCCCCGTTGTGTGACTCTAGGCATCTATAAAATGACAGGGTTCGACTTAATGGTCTCTGAGATCTCATCCAGCTCTAGAGCAACCATCTTGTGTAGTAGAGGAGTGGTAAGGATAGGGGGTGGGGCTTGTATTGTCTATTCTACACATTTTCAAGGAGTATGGAGAGCCCTGACCCCACTTAGTATTTTTTCCTTCTATAAATTACCTTAATTTGACCAGCAAATGCACCAGCAGCATGTCATCTCCTTGGGGGGGAGGGGGTGGGTACTTTTTCCTTCTTGTCATTATTTCCCAAGCATCGAGCAGAGTACCTGCATACAGTTGGCACTTAATAGATGCTTGTGGAACTGGACACTGCAGGGTGGCACACAGGACTCTGTACTAGGATGCAGAGCCCTCGGTTCTACCTGTGTGACTTTGGAAAGGAAAGTGCCCTTATCTACGCATCCATTTCCTCATCTGTCAAGTAAAGGAGTTGGATGTCTATGGGTCTGTCCAGCTCTGTCACTGTCCAGTTCATCCTCTGAGACTCCTCTGGCTTTGATTTGAGAGTTGGTAAAGGGGTTGTTCTTCCAACAGGGAACCCTGTTTATGACAAGAGCTGTGTGCCATCTCCTAAGAAGACACACCAATGGGGGCTCAAAGGGCAGCAGAAGGAATTAAAGGAAAGTTATGAGGAAGCCTGGGACAAAGGGGTTCCCTGGCCCCATTTGAAGCTTAATCAGCAGCAAGTATAACCTGAATCTCCCCCGACTCCCAACTGGAGAAGTTCCCAGAGAAGCAGGATGCCATAGTGGAAAGCTCGGTAGAACCAACAAGGACCATGTGACCCAGGGTCATCATACTCATAGCATGTCAGTTTGGAAAGGAATCTTGGAGACCAGCCATAGGACTGGCTTTGCCTTTCTCTGTATCCTAGAACAGTACATGGCAGGAAAGAATCACTTAATCAAGGTTTGTTAATTGACTGACTGACCTTGGATGAATCACTTCTTGGGCCTCGATTTCCTCCTTTGTAAAATGAAGGGGTTGGACTAGATGTCCTGTCAGGTTCTAAATGCTGCAGATTTTTGAAGATTTCTAATATCCCAGCACCCAGAGGTGACGATTGCTGATTAACTGAGAAACAGATTGGGGATAATACTCAGGACTGTTGGGTGTTCATTTTGGGTTTTCCCCCCTGCAAAGGCAATAAATGCATGTTGTTTAATTAGGAAAATATTATCTAATTGGTATAATCTGGTTATATTCCCTTTTTGACAGTCACTTATATGCAGTCCCATTTCAAGCTTGAGTTGTCAGGAATATCAAGCTAATAATTGAAATATCAAAAACCAAAAAAAAAAAAAATCCAATCAGACTCATCAGAGGATCCCATTAGACGAGTTAGTGGCTTGGGGGGAATGAATTTGATTCTCCTGCCTCCCTCTGGTCCTTAACTAAGTTACAGATGGAGACATGGAAGGAACTTTTTGGATCACTGCTTCCAACCTTCTTCATTTTATGGCAGGGGAAACTGAGGCCCAGAAAAGCTAAGTGACTTACTTGAGGTGGTAGAGCCAGAATTTGAACTCAGGTCCTCTAAGTCTAAAGTCGATGCTTTTTTCTGCTACCACAAGATGCCCTCTTCCAGAATCCTTTTTGACTTCCTCTAGAATGGAGGGAATCAAGGTCATTCTCTCTCTCAGACTAGGGGCTCCCTGAGGACAGGGGCTATGTCTCCCCCAGCTCACAGTGGGCTTCCTAAGGGCAGAATGAATTGGATTCCCTTTTCCCTTCCAAGCATTCACAGGTACAGGACCTTGGGCCTTTCTCCCTCTTTCCCTCCTGCTAGTTGCCATGGTGCCGTTTCCATGGTTACCAGGCCAAGCTGGGGGAAAGCACAGGGGTGGGGGTGGAATGGGGTGATCGTGTACACCTGGGATGATGCTGAGAGGCAGATTTAAGTATAAAAAGGAAAAAGGAAGGGGGCCAGAGGCCTCCCCTCCAACCCTGCTTGTTTACAAAGGAGCACTAGATTTCCAGTCTGAGGACCTCGATTCCAAACCCACTTTTGTTCCAAATCACCTGGGTGACCTTGGGCAAGTCCCTTGCCCTCTCTAGGTCTTAGTTTCTTCATCTCCCAAATGACGGGGCTAAACTAGCTCTGAGGCCCCTTCCAGCTCCAGAGCAATGATCCTATGCTTGGACATTCTGAGAAACCTCAGATTCCAGTCCTATGATCCTGAGCCTACCTGTGAGGACAGAAGAGAGACAGAGAGTGGTACATGAACAGGGACCAGGGGGTGCTTCCTCCAGCCTCCCCACTTGCCGGTTTCCAGTCTCACAAGAATATCTCCCATAATCCAGGCAGGCGGGTACAATGGATGGCACACCAATACAAGAGAACAGCTCTCCTGTGTGATCCAGTGGATAGAATAGTGGGCTTGGATTCAGGAAGACCTGAGTTCAAATTTGGCCTCAGACATTTACTACCGTGTTTCCCCGATAATAAGACCTATCCCAAAAATAAGCCCTCCCCTTACTGTGTAAGATTCCTCTAAAATAAGCCCTCCCCCGAAAATAAGCCCTATTGAGATTGCTACTGTAGTGAAGGTGATCCCCTGCGCTACACGCTACATTACGGTACCCTCTGTATGCACCGTCCCCCCCCTCGACCCCCCCATGAAACGCACACCGCTCTCCGAGCTGCATCCAATCAGAGCTGCAGCAGTGAGCACGTCATCCTGTTCTTTATTGAATTCATTATTGAATAAAGGTACATTTTTTTTGTTCACATTTACCTGTTTATTAAAATTGCTGTCAATGTTCATTAAAATAAGCCCTCCCCTGAAAATAAGCCCTCTGGTGTTTTTCTGTCCAAAAAAATTAATAAGACAGTGTCTTATTATCGGGGAAACACGGTAGCTGTGTGACCCTATGAAAGTCATTTAAACCACCCTGCCTCAGTTTCCTCATATGAAAAATGGGGATAATAATAGCACCTACTCCCCCAGGGTTATTGTGAAGATCAAGCATTTAAGATGCTCTGTAAACCTTAAAGCACTATCTTAAAGCTCATCTGAGACCAGGCTTAGCCAGTGTCATTGGCTGTGTTACCTTAAGCCAGTCATTTCTGCCTTCTCTCTAGTGATTATCTCCAGTTTATCCTGTGCATCCCTTGTTTGTATGTAGTTTGCATGCTGACTCCTTCATTAGACTGGGAGCTCCTTGAGGTCAAGGATTGTCTTTTCCCTTTTTTGTATTCTTATAATTTACCACAATACCTGGCATGTAATAGGTAATTGAAAAATACTTATTTTCTGATGGATTGAATTTGGTTTTTTGGGGGAATGCCCCCAAATTCGCAACTGAAAGGCATCAACCCGCCCAGGGTACTGAAACTTGACCTCAGCCTCCTGGAAACTCCTCCCTATAATTCGAGGGGGTGGGCCCCCGACCCCCCCTCCCTTATACACATCCCTCTATCCTTGACCCCAGAAGTGTGCCCAGATGGCTCAAAAATTCTGAAGTCTGGCAAAGGCCTTCTTCTGCAATGCAGGAAGCCATTAGCCCTGCTTAGAAAGTTCAGGCAAAGTCAGGGTAGCCCTAATGTACTCACTTCAATTTATACACACCGGATTTGGGCCTCTTGAACCTCACAGCTAGACAAACATGTAAATGTATGCAAATGAGGCACTGATTTATTTAAAGCTGCATGCAAATCCATGTCCCTGGATTTGTCTAAGGGGAAAAAAATTCTGGTCACCTTATTTTGCACAAACAACACAGCAAAGACTACGTGTCTCTTCCTCAGAGCTAAATTGCATGGTCCCCCTTTGGGTTTAGCCCTGAAAGAATTCAAAGGAATCTTTGGTATTTGGGATTTTGAGCTGGGAAGGATTTTTAGAGATCATCTAAGTCATTGGTCACATTTGACAGATGAGGAAACTGAGGACTAGAGTCTAATAACTAGTAGGGTTACAACCTACGTCCTCTGACTCCTGAATCCAGTGCCCATTTCTACCCCACACCAAACCAAAAAGTTCCACATCCTTCTCTATCAGTGAATTCACTCCTTTCTACTCACAGCTTGATGGATGTCACAATGGTCCAGGACTCAGGAAGACCAGAGTTCAAATCTAGGTTCAGACACTTATGCGACTTTACGGCAAGTCACTTTAACCTCTGTCTGCCTCAGTTTCCTCAACAGCAAAATGAGGATTAATAATAGGTATTATTGTAAGGATCAAATGGGATTAGTGTATTTGCAAAGCACTTCTCACATTGCCTGGAACACAGTAGGTGTTTAATAAATGCTTGTGTCTCCCCTCCTCTGCCCCCACCCCCAACTATCCTTAGGTATCATTCTTAGCTCTTACATAATGATTTATGTTTCCAGCTTCCTTCCTTCTAGACTACTTGTTTCCCCTACTTCTTCTTTCCACTCCATATCATCTCTTCTCCCATTCCCAAACTCTGCTCACTTCCTCCAGGAAGTCTTCCTTATTGATACTTACTTGATTCCAGCATCCTCCAGTACTTACATGTGGACAGTGAGATCTCTTATTTATACATTCCTGATTTTCATTTACCCCTTTTTGCACTTTGTCTCTATTCTGAGTATGGTCTATATTGGGGAAGTCCTGATTCCTGATGTAGAGTGTGATGGTCATGTGTGTGCAGCTCTAAGGGAGGAAAGAACAAATTTATCCCTAGCGTCTCCTCCTTCTGCCTTTCTCCAAGGGGAACTTTAATTCATGCCAGAAAGAAAAATTGGGACCAGCAACTGGCCACCACTCTGAGAGGGAGAGACAGACAGAGAGAGACAGAGAGAGAGTGTTTGTCGTAGGCTACAGTTATATCGAGATGATCCTTGAAGTAGTATTGGTCTAGGGTATACGAACTTAAAGTTCTGATCAAAGTCCTGATTGCTATTTCTTAAAAGAAGAAGAGGGACCCCAAGCTCTCTGTCTAGGGCTCTACTCTCTTCCCACTAAATACCAGTTCCACAATGAACACACATAGAAAATAGGAAAGAAATCCATTTATTCAAATCGATAGCAAAACAGAAATCAGAGAAAATATGCCTATGAACATACACACCAGATAATACAGAGTGAAGGAGCTCTCCCATTGGAAGTAAGGTAACTCAATTCAAACAAGAGAGAGATTCCCAGACTTCACCTAAAGGGAAATTCCCTGAAGTCTCTAATGTATAAGCTGGGAACAGAGATATGATTAAAGTTCTATTTCTCCCTTTATCCACCTGAAGAAAGGTTGACAGTGAAAATCTTCTTTCTCAAAGCTAGGAGCAGGAAGAAGAGTGCAAAGATGACTGAGGACCCTAGAAAGACTGAGTAGTCCCAGGAGACTGACAAGCCCTGGTCTCTTCTCTCTTGCTCTAGCCAACTCCAGCTCTCTCTCTCTCTCTCTCTCTCTCTCTCTCTCTCTCTCT
>NW_027187400.1:16492622-16529822 GCF_028583685.1 Petaurus breviceps papuanus
TCTCTCTCTCTCTCTGTCTCTCTCTCTCTCTCTCTCTCTCTCTCACACACACACACACACACACACACACACACACACATGCATAGGGCATTGATATCCACCAATAACCCACCATATGCCAATGGGCTTTGGAGTTCAGGTCACACTTCCAATCTACCTGTATTTCTGCTGTTCATGCTCTGTACTCACTCTCTGAAAATTCTTGGCAAAAACATACCTGCTGTTAGCTGTGGGTTTGGTTCAGGACTTGAGATGGAGACTCCTTCACAAATCACTAAGTCCTTGACTCTTCCTTTAGAAGCAAAGTTCTCCTGAATCTAAGTGTCCCAAATGGAGGGAAGAGGAGGACAGAGGGAGAGTTTGGGGGGGGGGTCTTTATAGAGTATAGCCCTTTATAGAGAGATTACCTCCCAGTAGAAAGAGCATTGGCAATAGAGTCAGTGAGACTTGGGATTCAAATTCTGATTCTGACACTAGTTCTAAAACCTTGAGCAAATGGCTTCACCTCCCCAAACCTCAGTTGCCTCATCTGTAAAATGGGATAATACTACTTGCAATACCTGCCATGGTGGCAAAGCTCCTTGAGGAAAAAGACCGTTTTCTCTCTGTATCCTCAGTGACTAAGACTCTTAAGTTGCAAAGCAGAGACCAGCATGCATTAATGGAGTGAGCTTCCTTACTGGGAATTCCCCATACCAATAAAATCACAAGTCCTGTAAAAATAAATAAATGAACATCTCTAGTACCTTGCGTACAGGAGGTGCTTAATAAATGCTCATGAAATGAATGAATAGAAAAGAGCTGTTATTATTACAGGAGCAATTAAGGTGGTGCCCTAGCACAGAGTACTGGCCCTAGAGTCAGGAAGACTCATCTTCCTGAATTTCAGTCTGGCCTCAGACACTTGTAGCTGTATGAACCTGGGTAAGTCACTTAATCATGTTGGCCTCAGTTTCTTCATCTGTAAAATGGAGAAGGAAATCTCAAACACTCCAGTATCTTTGCAAAATGGGCAAATGGAGCCATGAAGAGAGTTGGACATGACTGAACAGCAATAACATTATTATTACATATCTCATTGAAAGAAGCCTTTACATGAGATAAGTGCTTACTACCTTCTGAGATGCCAGTTTTCTCTGAGTGGGGAGCTGAAATGAGTAATCACAAGTAATTGGCCGAGATAAAGAGTCCAACAATGAACCAGCAACCCAGCATCCTAGAATTCATAGTGTGCCTGTGCTAGAAAGGCATCACAGAGACCACGAGTCCACTGCCTTCATTTTATAGATGAGGAAGCCAACACTCAGAGAAAGTGACTTGCCCACAGTGGGTTAACGACAAAGTCATTAGGTACCAGAGCTCAGGTCTCCTGGAAATGTCTAGCTTTATTTCCACTGACCTACAGTGCCTCTGGAAGGCGTTTTGTTGATGAATAAAAAATGACAAGAAATAGCCCAGGTAATTATATTAATTTCCTTCAATTTTCACTTTCTTGCAATTCATTTTCTCCTTGAGAAGGTATAAATAAGAAAATGTATCATCTGTCTACACAATTCTGATTCTCTCAGCAGTATGTATTTGTGTTGCAAATATCCTTACAAATGTTTTTCAGGTTAAGGTCTGGTCTCTCCCCTCAGATGAGGGACTCCTGAGGGCTCTCCATCTCCTCCATCAGATTCTGTAAGGGCAGAGACCATGGCTTCCCAATCAGACAAAGGATTCCCTGAGTTCAAGGACCACCTCCTTCAATAGACTCTCTAAGAGAAAGAACTGTGTCTTCTCCGATCAGACTAGATAGAGGCTTCCTGAGGGCAGGGACTGTTCCTCCCCTCAGACTCCCAAAGCACAGAGGCTATGCCTACCCTATTTTATTGGGTCATAAGCACAAATAGGGACTAGAAGGAGTAGTGACCATGCAAGCTGGATAGTAGATGCCATCATTCCTGGCATTGTCTGCCCTTTGTCAGTTGCTGACAAGCTTATAGAGTTGGGACATGTCATCTATTACCAGTAATGACCGAGTCCTCTCTAACTTCAATGCCCATTGATGGTGGAGGCAAGAAAGCCTCTCCTCACTGGATTAAGTCCTGGGATGTCCAGATTCCATGAGACCTGTGCCTGAATACAATAATTGTGTTAGAAGGCTAGAGAATTAGGGAGGAAGGAGGATGGTCACTTTAACAAGCATTTATTAAGGACTATGTAAAATGCTTAGAGGTACCAGGCATTGTGCTAAGTGTTGGGAATACAAAGAAAGGTAAAATTAGACAACACGAAATGGTTATGTATATGCAAGATCTTTACAGGGAAAACCAGAGCGATCTCAGTGACGGTGACAATACTCTGAGATATATTAAACCCAAATCTAAGAGTCCAAGGAGAATCCTGATGACCCAAGAAAAAGGAAAGGCACCAGGCACTGTGCCAAATGCATTACAAATATTACCTCACTTGGTCATCCCAACAACCCTGGGAGATAGATGCCATTATGATCCCCATTTTGTAGTTGAAAAAATTGAGGCAGATAGAGGCTAAACGACTTAACACAGGTTACACATCTCATCAGTGTCTGTGGCTGGATTTGAATTCAAGTCTTCCTGACTCTAGACCCAACACTTTCACTGTGTCACCTAGCTCCCCTGGACTCAGCAAGGCAAATGAGAGTGCTAGAAAGGCAGACAAAGATCCTCCATATTGCCTTCTACCACCAAGTGGAGAGGCTATGAGGAATAACCAACTATTCTGTCTTAATTAAATAGTCTACTATTTCATATGTGGCTCCTGGATGGTCTGTGACTATAGTGTACATGAGAAAGAGGACTTGAGTCATGATTTGCATAACTGTGATTATCCAGACACTGTATCTGACCTCCAAGTATCAAAGTGTTCCAGTTTTCAAGGGGACCCATGTCATATTTGTGGGAATTCATTCTAGATTACTATGGATGCTTATGGATATTGTGTTAGGAGGAGTCAAGCTAAGGCTATGGACACTAGACTTGCAGGGATACAGGGGATATGGGCAAGTGACATTTCAAGGCATAAAATGTTCATTCCAGTAGTTTACAAACTGACTATTTTATTATTTATTATTGGAGCCTTCACACTGGGAGGGGAGGGGGCGCACTGAAGTGATATGTTGGGGGGGGTAGTTTCTTCTCAATGTCTAGGCTTTGACTGAAGTTTTTCAGGGCAAACTCTATTTTTTCAACTAGGCAAGTTGATTCAAGTCATATTGTTCCTCTGGGTATGAAAATGACATTGCATTTTCTCATGTTTATTGTTGAAGTGACATCATATATTTTGCTGAAATAACTTTTATATAACAAAAGCAAAACTGTGTTGAGGCACATTGCCCTATTGTGTGTTTGCGTGTGTGTGTGTGTGTGTGTGTGTGTGTGTGTGTGTGTGTAAGTGCCATGGTTTAAGGGTAAACAGAAACTGTGTCCATTCACTCTAAGTATTGGAGAACAAGCAGACAATGATGCTTCTAGACTGAAGGAGAGAGGATGGGTGGAATGTAGAGTTGTATGGTGCAACTCAAAAAGCATGGGAGGGGGGGGTTGGAGCCAAGTGTCATTGCTACCTGACTGTGACAAATTGCTTGACCACTCTGGCCTTTAGCTTCTTCATCTGAAAAATGAAGAATTTGAACCAGAATGCTTCCAATTACCCCTCCAGCTAGCTATAGGTCTATAATTCCATGATGCTATGACTAGATCCTCATTGGGAATTATTGAGTGACCAGGGTGGGGGTGCAGCATAGACCAGAAACCCACTGAATGAGAAGATGTGCTTTTTATTTTATATGTGCTATGGAGCCTTTGAATGGGATAAGGGAGGAAACACTGAGCATTGAGAAAATCCTAGAGCTGGATGTCATAGGATGTCATAATACTATATGACCTACTTATGGGATCTCCCAAAGATATTATTGGCAAGAGGGGTGGGGGTTATATAGATATTGATTACTAACTTCTGATGAATAGAAGCTGATAAATAAGTTTAAGACCCTCATGATGAGAGTGGAATAGAGTGGGAATTTTGTGACAAGTGATTCCCCTTTCATTAGTCAATGAATGACCCAGTACCAACTAAGGCATTATTCCCAATTGTCAGGGTACCATTTTCCAAAATGAGAGGGGAAAGACTCCTGGCTTAATATGAAGGTGGAAAGGCTCACTTCAATGATCAGTCACCAAAGAGTCAGTGCCTAAGAAGAATGCACCACATTAGACCAACCCAAGGGATCAGGGAAGGGGTACGGCTAGTGATTTTTTTTCACACCAAGGCCAGTCACAAAATCACAAAGTCTCAGGGAGCTGAGGAAGGGAGCTCAAAGGTGAGCTAGCCTAACACATACCAGGGTAAGAATCATCCCCAAATGGTCGTCTAGTCTTTGCTTAAAGACATCTTATTGAGAGGTAATTCATTACCTCCCAAGGCAGCCCAGTTAGTCCACCTTTGGACCCCTCTGACCAGTAGATTACTTACTTATTCCCAAAACTTCCTTTTCAGTATAGTTGAACAAACAATTATTAAGTGTCTGTTATATGGAAGACTAGGGGCTAAGATTACAAAGACAAAAACAAAAGGACCTCTGCCCCCAATGAGCTTACATTCCATCGGAGCTACATGGGAAGGTGCAACATAAACAAATAAGTATATACAAAATATAGTACAACTCTACCTCCCCACCATTGTTCCTAGTTCTGTTCTCTGGGGCCAAGCAGATAGTCTTCAAATACTTGAAAACAACTAGTATGCCCCACACCCAAAGTCTTTTCTCTGGGATAAATGTTCCAATTCCTTCCACTAGAATTCATGTGCCATTATCCAGTCTCCTCATCATCCTGTTTGCCTTCCTCTGATGCTCTGTTGTTCAAATTGTTTCATTTGTGTCCAATCCTCTATGACCTCATTTGGGGTTTTCTTGGCAGAGATACTGGAGTGGTTTGCCATTTCCTTCTCCAGATCATTTTACAGATGAGGAAACTGAGGCAAACAGGATGCTCTACTACTTGTCAATGTCCTCTCTAAGATGTGGCACCCAGAACTCAGTGCCATATTTCAGATGTGGTCTATTCAGGGGAAAAAATAGTGGAACATTGACCTATCACATTCTGGAGCCTTTATCTCTCAATCCAGCCTAAGTTCACATCATATTGTTGACTTATAATGAACTTGCTAACTGAAACTCCACATGAACTGTTGTCTGGACCTACCTTTCCCGTGTTGTACTTGTGAAGTGATTATTTGAACCCAAGTGGGAGATTTTACATTTACCTTTGTTAAGTTTCATCTTTTTTGACTTTGTTGAGAACTTTTTGTATCTTCATGTTCTTGGTCACTGAATTAGCTTATCCCACCCAGCTTTGTGTCCTTCTTAGTGAAGCTCTGACTCGACACAATGTCAAGGTTATCTTTTCAAGCTCATTTCTGATGCCCATTAAATTAATACACTGTTCACTAGAATGTTATTGCTAGATTGGAAAAGTCACTTTGTGAGTTCTTTTCAGCTTCCTCACCTTCCTACCTCCCAGAGCTGTTATGAGGATTAAAAGAGAAAATATTTATAAAGTGTTCAGCACAGTGCCCGGCACATAGTAGGTTCTTTTAAAATTTGTGTTCCTTTCTGCCCCTTTCCCATCCAGCTGCATGGCAATATTGCCAAATAGGACTGTGTGAGGATGGGTTCCAGGACAGGTACAGAAGGGACATGATGGTTTAAGTGTCTGCTTATGTATTTATCAGTACATTTCTTTGGATTGCCCCCTCAAACTAAATACAAATGATTTTGAAATTTTTATTTTGTTTCTGATTATTTCTGGCACTGCCCTCCTCCATCAATGTGGATAAAGGAAAATGGGCCATACCAGTGTTACCTGAACACTTGCTGTAATTTTGGACAATTATCACATTTCTCTTGGACGGTCACTGAAGATGGACAATGAGCTCAACCCACAAATGAATAGGAGGAAAGAGAGACTGAATTGCATTTGGGGGATTGTGCAGGGCTTTCAATGAGCCCATGCTGTTTGCTAGCACAAAAGCCCATCCTTTCAATACCCATATGCTCCCAGCGAGTCGCTCTGGCTGCAAATCATGAAACACCAGTATCTGACGAATCAGATTTATGGCTTCACCAAGGTAGTGTTGATCCTGTTGGTAAAGAAAAGGGAGGCAACAATAAAAAGCAAAGAGAGTGAACAGAAATAAAGCAAGTCAGTCCTGCATGCCTCCAAGACATCCCTTCAGGTACAGGCCAACGAGAACAAATCGGAGGACAACACAGATCACAGAGGTCCCACTGAAAAAAAGGTTGGGTCAGGTCTGATGGAAGATGGGTGAGTCCATAGAGCTGCTTCTCCTAAGAAGGCAAATACTTATAAGGCCAGACATCACAGCAGCCCACTTTGGGAACAATACTGCCAGAGTTTGGTCAAAAAAGGCCAAAATGAATTTTGCTTCAACTATGGACAAGGTGGCAGGGAGAACAATGAAGGCAGTAGCCTTGTGAGTGGAGAAAAAGGGACAGAAGTGAGAAATGACATGGGAAAAAAGAATTAACAAGACTTGGCAACTGACTGAGTATAGAGAGGATGAAGGAGAGGAATGAGTTGACAATAAGTCTGAGGTTACAGACCCGAGTGACCAGAAGGACAATGATGCATGCCCTTGGAAAAAATAGAAAAGTTGGAAAGAAGGGAGGGAGCCAGAGTGGGGGTGAGGTGAGGATAATGAATTCTCTTTTGGACATGTTGAACCTGAGGAGCCTATGGGGCCTCCAGTTGGAGATGTCCAATAAGCAGCTGTTAATGGAAGATGGACCTCAGAAGAAAGACTAGAACTTGGCATATAGATCTAGGAGTCATCCGCTTGGAGGTGATAATTGAGCCCATGGGAATTAATTTTATCATCCAGAGAGAAAGTATCAAGAAAGAAGAGAAGAGGGGTGGCTAGGTGGCGCAGTGAGTAAAGCGCCGGCCCCAGAGTCAGGAGGTCCTGAGTTCAGTTCTGGCCTCAGACACCTAACACCCACACAAAAAAACTAGCCGTGTAACCTTGGGTGAGTTACTTAACCCCAATTGCTCTCCAAAAGGCAAAAAAAAGAAGAGAAGAGGGCTCAGAACAGGGCCCATTGGGATGCCCTTGGTTAAAGAGAGAACACAGATGAAGATCTAGCAAAGAAAGGAGAATCAACAGTGAGCAGTAGTCACAATAACCCTCAGAGGAGAGTGCACCCAGGAAGGGAGGCTGGTCAATATACTCAAATACTACAGAGATTCAGAAGGATGAGAACCAAGAAAAAAAACCACTGAATTTGGCAATTAGGAATTAGTAAGACCTGAAATTTTTTCTAGGATCTGGGAATTACTATTGGAAATTTGCAAAGAACTATGGTATATTTACAACACATCTTAATTATCTCACATATGGCAGTATGGCTAAGAAGAATCAAAATAAAACATGGCAAGTACAGGGGAGGATCATCTGGCTGGAAGCTCCATCCTTGTTTGGAGATCAGTGGGTTGAAGAATGTGATCAAGGGCTTGGTAAATTGCCTTGGATGTACAGCAGCATTGGCTCTTACAGGTCCAAGGTGGTTCTTTGTTTTAACTAATGTCAGCATATAGGGATTAGGAGCAATTTTATCCTCAAAGAGCAATGGCCATTGCATTGGCCAGGAGAGAATTCACCAACAATGAGCCTCATTATCCCATCCACAAATTGTAGCTCTTGGCTCCGAAGTGGGCTGTCACTGATAGACTGGGTGTATGGAGCTTGATTCCAAGTACAAGCTAACAACAGCCTGACACCAACCAGCAATGGGAAATAATGATGGCCAACTGGTATATATTGCTGGCAAAGGAAGATTGGCACAGATGCAGATGTCTTATCCCATTGGAAAGCTTGGTGATGCCCATGGAAGGGGTGAAGACAATCTTGGAAATACAGAAAGCTAAGGTACTCACTCATTCAAGGAAGTGTGGCTGAGAGGAAAGGATTTCCACCAAAGCATGTCATCAGTAGAAGAAAATATTGTATTTGTCCTTAGATGATTTCCCTATCAGCAGCAATAAAATTCTTGTTGTTGTTCATCCTTCATACTCAAAGAAGACCAATGACACCACAATCAAGGTATGGAAGAAGGGTTACATTAATACATTGTTAGTGGAGCTGTATGTCCAACTATTCTGGAAAGCAACTTGAAATTATACCAAAGTGATTAGAAGAGGTGATACCTTTTGACCCAGACATTCCATTGTTAGGTATATACCACAAAGAAGTCAGTGATTAAAGAGAAAGTACTTATACATACCACAATATTTACAGGAGCACTTAATTGTAGAAGCAAAGAATTAGAAGCAAAATCGATGTCCATTGACTGGAGAACAGCTAAGCAAATTGTGGCCCATACATGCAAGTATGTACTTGCTTACTTACATGGAGTAGTACTGTGCTCTAAGAAGCAATGATATTATTAATATAGAGAGCATGTAAGCAATATTTAAATGAGCTCATGCAAACTGAAGTCAACAAAATCAGGAAAACAATACACACAATGACGATAACAATGTAAATTTGAAAAACCCAAATGCTACAAAATTATAAAAGTAAAACTTGACCCCAAACATGAAATATAAGAAGTTACCTCCCACCACACCCCCACTTCTCAGCAGAGTAGAGAACTATGGATTTGGGACACTACATAGCAACAGATTTTTTTAAATGTCTTCATGGTTTTGTTGAATTAGGTATTCCCCCCCCCTTCTTTTTTATTTTCTTTTTTATTCTTTCTTATAAACTCTGAGAGGGGAAGACAGAGAGATACACCAGAAAATGTAGGTGATATAAAAACAAAAATATCAATAAACATCTGTTTTGTCCAAAAAAAAGCAGTGTATGAGGGGAAAAGGACTGAAAATTATTTTTGCTGATTGTTATTATTCCTGAATTATCTGGTTATTGTCTAAATTAAATGCTTCACTATGACTCCTGCATAGTCTGTAACTATGGTCTAAGGCTGAGATGGGGGGTTCAAGCCATGATTCCCACATAATCATGATTACCTCCCAAACACCTTCCTGACTGAAGCTGAGATACTAATGGAGACCCATCTTAGGGTTCAAAGCAAACCACCCTATCTGCTATCTTCAAATCCTTCCTTGCCTACTGATCCTGTCCACTGACTTCTTCCTCATGTCTGTCTGAGTGTTAGTGCCTAGTTCTCAGTTCCTTTGCTGGGCAGAGATGACTGATAGACTCTGAGCCCGAAGACACTGATGAAAATCAGGTCACCAGGTCACCATTTACCCAGATTCACTCCAATGACTCATTCCTTCTGTTGGTCCCCAGGGAGTGATTTTCTCAGAATCTTACCATGATGGGATTGAAGCATCTAGAGCTGAAAGGGACATCAGACACCATCTAATCCAACCTCCAAATTTTATAGATGAGGAAATGAGCCCAAAGAAAGTTAGGGATTTACTCAGGGTCACACAGCCAGTAAGTGATAGAGTCAAGGTTCAAACTCAGGTCTTCTAACTTCAAACACACTATAAGCTAGAACATGGAGTAGAACTTCAGTTCTGAGAAAGCTTTATTTTACCAAGGAGGAATGTGAGGTCCACAGAAGCTTGGCCATAGAATCATGAACTTTTGAGCTGGAAGGAAACTTAAGGGCATCTAATCCAACCTACTATTTTACGGATGATGAAATTGAAACCCAAAGAACATGACTTGCCACAGGTCACAGAAAATTCCAAAACAAATTCAAAAATTCCGCCCCCCCCCCAAATTCCAGAAAATTCCAAAGTCAGAATTCTAACCCAGGTCTTCTGACCTCAGATTCCGCATTCTTTCTACAATACCAACCTTCCTATCTGCTACAGGGCTCTTTTCGACCATACCAAGCTGCCCATAGTGGTTTTCAAAAGGAAAAGAAAAATCTATACACAAAGGGACAATAACAAACAATTTCCACCAACAGTACAAGGAGGATCTTTTTCTCACATAGCCTCCAGCCTTCAATTCCTTAATCAGCGCCACTGCGGGAGACCTGGCTGGGAAATAGGCCTAGCCTCTCATCTGCTCTTCCAATAACTAGGACTTCTCTTTCTTCAAAGTCTCTTGCCTACACGTGCAGGGAATATAGTGACAGAGGCTCTCACTCTCTAAGTGGGGGAGGGTAGTCTCTGATCTTCCTGTATCACCACCAAATTCTTTCTCTGGTAATCGAAGGAAGACATTGAACTTAAGAGTTGAGAGAGACATTAGCACATAAAATGTAAGGGCTGGGATGGGCCTTAGAACACAGGATGTCAGAGCTGGGATGGCCTTAGAACACAGGATGTCAGAGATGGGAGGGCCTTAGAACACAGGATGTCACAGCTGGGACGACCCTTGGAACACAGAATGTCACAGCTGGGAGGACTCTTGGAATATAGGATGTCAGAGCTGGGAGGACCCTTGGAACACAGGATGTCACAGCTGGGAGGGCCCTTAAGTTACAGTTGGAAAGGACCTTAGGACACAGAGTATCAGAGCTAGATGTGACCTTGAATAGCATCTAGAGGAAAGTGATGCAAGAATTACCTCCATTTTACAGATGAAGAAACTGAGGCCTAGAGATAGTAAGTATATTCCCATGGTTCCCCAGGGAGTAGGAACAGAGCCTAGAATCTCTCTCTCCTTATACCTAATCCTGGGGCCTTTCTACTCTACTGGTCTGGCGCATTCCTAAAGAAGTAGCCAGATAAGGTGCAACCCTTCCCCAAAGAAAAAGAGAAAGAAGTCAAGACGGCGTACATCCATGTCTAGGAGGAACCCAAAGGAGTCTAATCCTCTGCTTCCAGATGGACACATAATATTCCATAAGGGAGACCATGATAAAACGGCCAGTGCCAAGGGAGGCCCCTGCTGGTGACTGATCAGGGAGGTAGTGGGCTCATTCTCCATGACTGATGGAGTCCCATGAAGTGGGTTCTGCCTTCCCAACCTCAGGCACCCCAAGGCATCACAAAGTCACTGAGCTGACAACAGACAGTTTCAGAAGGGGAAGGTCATATTCATCGGCATTCGTTTGGAAGGTAAAAGGGCTGGACCCTTAGCAAATTCCCAGGGGATAACCAACTCAACAATACACTAGAGTCATTCATTTGGTCAGTTATGTTCACACCACATTAATGAGCTAATTAATTCATCTAACAACAAAAAAATGTTTAATTGCAGTATCAATGATACTTTTAGTTACAAAAGATATGCGCCACAGAAGAGTGTGGAGAGCTATGCCGGAGGCCTGGCTTTGAATCCTGCCTGTGACTGTCAAGTGTTACATGACCCTGGGTCAATTAGTCAGCTTTTATGGGCCTCAGTTTCCTCATCTGTAAAATGGACATAATACGTGCGTCACCTGCCTCATGAGGTTCTAAGAGAAATGCTTTATAAACCCTAAAACTGATCCAAATGGGAGTTGCTATGTACATCTTTCATAAGTAATGACTACGGAATGAGGTCTAGATTATCCCCATCATACTGTCTGCTAATGAAGTTGTACCAACGATGCTTTATAAGGAGCATAGAAAGGGTGAGCTTAGATCCTGATACTTACAGTCACTAGGTAGCCTGATGAATACAACACTGGGCTTGGCATAAGAAAGATCTGAGTTCCAATCCAACCTCAGACTCTAACTGCCTGTGTTACCCAGGGCAAGTCACTTCACCATGTTTGCTTCAGTCTCCTCATCTGTAAAATGAGCTGGAGAAGAAAATAACAAAGCACTCCAGTATCTCTGCCAAGAGAACCCCAAATGGGGTCACAAAGAGTCAGACTTGACTGAAAACGACTGTAAAACAGAAGCCCATGAGATCATAGGTCCCAAGATGAAAGGGGCCTCAGAAGCCATCTCCTCTCCTCCTTTCCCTCACTATTTTACAGATGAGGAAACTGGGGCCCAGAGGGAAGTGATTTGCCCAGGGTCACTCGGGTAGCCAGTGGGTCTTACAAGACCAAATCCAAGGTTCTTCTCCTCACACCATCTTCCTAAGCTCAAGCCTAACACCAAGAGGCCATACATGCACCATAACATGTTGCCTCCCATAACCATGCTCCTCACACATCCATAATGCTCTGCAGTCTAAACGGCATGTTCCTCACTGTCTAAAAAGCATCATCCTTACAACTCTCCTGCCCAGTCAACAAACAATGAGCGCCAAGTAATATCTCAGGCACTGTGCTGAGGATAGGGATAGAGAGACAGACAAAAACCAGTCCCTGCCCTCAAGGAGCTTACAGATTAGTGGGGAAGAAAACACATAAACATCTATGTATAAACAAGTTACAGGCAGAATAAATTGGAAAGGAAAAGCACTTAGCATTAAGAGGAATCAGGAAAGGCATCTTGCAGAAAGTGGGATTTTATCTGAGCCATGAGGGAAGCCAGGAGGCAGAGATGGAGAAGGAGAACATTCCAGGTATGCAGGGACAGCCAGTGAAAATACCTAAAGTCAAAAGATGGGGTATCTTGTGTGAAAAACAGCCAGGAGGCCAGTGTCACTGGATCAGAATATGTGGGGGAGGGGGTGAAGTGTAGAAGACTGGAAAGGGAGGAGAGGGCCAGGTATGGAGGGCTTTAAAAACTACAGGGTTATATATGAGACCAGGAAGCAATAGGGAGCCACTGGGATTTATTGGGTAGGGAGATCTCATGGTCAGACTTATACTTTAGGGAAATCACACTGAATGATGTGGGGAGTGGGGAGACCTGAGGCAGGCAGTCCGACCAGCCGCTATTTATACAGTCCAGGTGTGAGATGACAAGGACCTGCACCAGGGTGGTAGCAGTGTCAGAGGAGGGGGGGGGGGTCAAAAATAAGACGTCACCCTGTGAGATATGGAACACAATTTTATGAGTCCTATTTTATAGATGGAGAAACTGAGACTCCAACAGTTGAAAGGACTTATCTATCACTTTACCAGCAAGAGATGGAGCCAGGATTCAAATCCAGATCTTCTTACTCTTGAAATCTCATGCTCTTTCTGCTACAGATAGGGAAAGCTGAGGCTCAGGGAGCTTAGACTGTAAAAATGGCACCCCAGAGCTATTCAGGGAGGACCTAGGATGAGGATGTAGGGCTTTCCAACTCTGCCCACTATTTAACAGACCAGGGCATTCATTATTCATTAGACTATTGATGGAGACAGTTCTTTCTTTCCAGCTGTCAAGAAAGGGTTGATAATAGATAAAGGGGGTGGATGCTTCTCCCCAAACCTGCAAGTCCCAACCCCAGAGTTCATAGGCTGCTCTTAATGCTGATCTAGTTGAGCCTAGCAATTGTCCCCCTGAAAGCCCCAACTCTGTTGTCTATAGCAACCCATGCCACCTCCCCCTTTCACCCTCTAGCTGGCTTCCATGCCCATCATTAAATTAAGGCCTGCTTCTTCTCCCCACTCCCACCCAAATCATAGCCCTGACTTCTCAGCTGATCCTGCAGCTGCAGACCCAAATCCCCAAGTGTTCCAGCCAAGAGGAAGGGAAGCATACCCAGAATCACAAAATGGGAGGGCCTGAAGGACCTACAGTATCACATGGTCCAACCTCCTCATTTCCCAGATGAGAAAATTGAGCCCCAAAGAAACAAACTAAGACCACAGAATCCAGCTGGTTTCCAATCCATTCCATGCTTGTTGACTCAATGATTGATTCCAGAATAAAAATACCCTCTGAGATGATGCTGATTAGTAGTCCCCTAACCTTTTTTTTTAGGCAATCGGGGTTAAGTGACTTGCCCAGGGTCACACAGCTCAAAAGTGGTCTGAGACCAGATTTGAACTCCTAACTCCGGGGTTGGCACTTCTATCCTTGTACCACCTAGCTGCCCCACCCAACCTGTTCCTAAAGACCTCTGTTGATGACGAGCTCACTACCTCTTAATGCAGCTTTTTTCACTTTGGGGAAGTTCTGATTTGGGTGACATTTTTTTTTCCATCAGGCACAAAGTCGAAATTATTATCTGCACAGTTTCCACCCAGTGCTCCTCATTCTGTCTTCTGGGGCCAAGCAGAATGAGTCTAGCTTACACCTTCCCATGACAGCCCCTCAAATACTTTGAAAATGGGTGTCATTGAATGTAAGCACCTTGAGGGACTGTTTCACATCGGTCTTTGCATCTCCAATGTAGTTGGAGATAATCTATCAGTTAACATATAGTAAATACTCAATCAGTACTCAGATCAATGGACCTTAGACTCTTTGGTCTTTTCTCCTCTCACTGAATATCCAGTCCTCTCACCATCCTGGTCTCCCTTTTCTGGGTGGTCTCCACCTTGTCCACATCTTTCCTAAAACATGGACACTCCCCCCACCCCCAGAATGACATTCCAGGTGTGGCTTGATGAAGAGAATGTACCATTACTGTTACTTCCCTTGTTAGGGTCACTGGGGTTGGTTTTGTCTATGTTTGCCTAGATGTGATTTCACTGGAGTAGGGAAGGGACTCCTGGTATGGAAACTCTTTCCAATGGTGCAGATTAGCAACTCATCTGCAACCTAAGTCTTAGAAAGTTGTCTAAAGGTACTTCAAGGTAAAGTGACTTGCCTTGTGGAATCTGAACTCAGATCCTCCTGACTGTGAGCAGAGCTCTCAAACCACTAAGCCGTCCATCCCGGTTACCATGGTTCCACTTACCGCAGCCTAGCATGGCATTAGCATCATGGCACACTGTTTACTCATCTTGAGCTTGTGGTCCACTATAACCCCCAGATCTTTGTCATGGAACCACAGTCCAGTCCATCTCGGACTCATGAGGGTGATTTTCAGAACCAAAGGGCGGACTCTGACGTGAGGGATGGCAGCTAGACTTCAAGTATCACTGGCCCCATCTTTGACATGAAGCCTTCCCCACCCCTCTTAATTTCAGTGCCTTCCTCTTAATTATTTCCTATCCATCCTGTATATAAGCTAGTTTGTATACATTTGTTAGCATGTTGTCAGCCCCATTAATGGGGAGCTCTCTGAGAGCAGGGACTGTCTTTTGCCTCTTTTTGTTTCTCCCTGGCTTAGCACAGTGCCTAGCAAACAGTAGGCACTCGATAAAAGTTTATTGACTAATTGGCATAGGGAACTCTCTCTAGCAAAGGAAACTGGGACATTCTCTGGAACTTACAGCATTTGGAGAGCTTCCTAGAGCACAGAGAGCTTACAGAGTTTGCCCATGACCCATAACCAGTAAATAGGTTAAATCTAAACACAGGTCTTCTCTCTACTGTGCTATGTCACCTTCTATGATAAATCTAGGAACACATAGTCCATAGCTTCATTCAAGTCACCGATGAAAATGTTGAATGGGATAATTCCAAAGACACAGAACCCTGGGGCACTCCACTGGAGACTGACCTGCAAGCTAACATCTCCCTAATAACAACTACTTTTTGGAGGGCAAAGGAAGAACAAATATTTAGTAAGCACCTACATACATTTATTAACCACTACATACAATTTGTGATCAGTGCTTTAGAAATATGATCTCTTTTGACCCCCAAAACAAAGCAGGTGTGTTTTCATGATCCTCACTTTACAGCTGAGGAACCTGCAGCAGAAAGAGGTTAAGTGACTTAACTAGGGTCACACAGGAAGCATCTGAATCTAGATTTGAACTCAGGTCTTCGTGACTTCAGGCTCTGAGTTCCATCCATTTCAACAAACATTCAACCACTTCCAGATTTCCAAATTATACTATCTTATAGCCCAGGAAGCTCTCCAACTTTCTGGTCTCGGGAAACCTTTACACTTTTAAAAAGTACTGAGGATACTCTCCCTCAAAGAACATTCCTTGATGTAGGTTATATAATCTTCATACTACTATGAAAATAGTTTTGACCTTGAGGATTCTCTGAATTATTCACTTACCCCTGTTAGCCTCAGTTTTCTCATCTGTAAAATGAGCTGAAGAAGGAAATGGCAGACCACCCCAGTGTCTTTGACCTTGTTTTGACCTAGGTTTGACCTTGAGGATCCCCTGAATAAGTCTCAGAAACCCTCAAGGGTCCCCGAACTGTACTCTGAGAATCACTACTATAGCCCATGGAGCAGCTAGATGGCGCCACCTGCACACTGTGCTCAGAGTGCCTGAACTGGAGTCAAGACGACTCATCTTCATGAGTTCAAATCTGATCTCTTACCAGTTGTGTGACCCTGGGCAAAGTCACTTCACCTTATTTGCCTCAGTTTCCTCTTCTGTAAAATGAGCTGGAGAAGAAAATGGCAAACTACCCCAGTATCTTTGCCGAGAAAACCCCAAATGGGGTCACAAAGAGTCAGACATGACCAGAAAACAGCTAAACAACAACAAAATTGTAGCCCATACCCTTCGATCTTGTCTACAAGGATAGAGAGCTTGAGAGGCAATGTCAAAGGTCTGGCTATTTTTCCCAAGAGCACCTCATTCCTCTCCCTGACTGGCTGCAGGTCGAGATAGTCCCTTCAGTCCCACCCCAGAGCCAGGATTCCGCCCCACAAGTTCCTTTAGGGTCACTTCCCACACCTAAGAACAACAGGGAGGAAGTTTCTCTTGTGGAGGAATCTATCTTTAATCCTTCTTGCTGCAGAGATCCGGATTCCTCTGTGCAAACTTCTGTGCAGCCAAGTGGGACTAGAAGGGACCCCACCCCATGCTAAGGAAGCGCAACCCAAATACAGACATCAGCCATGCCTTTATTTTCATCTCTCCTGATGCACCAATATATACAGACTTTATTTATACATAAATAATATACACTATATATACTTATTTATTTATACAGAGGCGCGCATCTCTCTGTGTCACACACACACACACTCACACACTCACACATACCCTTGCACAAACACACAGCTTTAGAGAGGTGAGCTTTGTAAAATCTAATCCTGCCCTTGAGCCCATAAGGACAGTATTTTGATTGGCAGTTGTGATGTTCATATATGTATATATATATACACACATATATATACACATATAAAAAAACGTATATATATATTTATTTTAAAAGACCATTTTCTCCAAAGATTCCCTCCCATACCTAGAACCCCAAACCAAAAAAAAAAAAACACCCCTTGAAAGTTTGTTTTAAAAAAAGTTTTCTCCCCTTCTGCCAAGAGAGCTCCTTAAGCCCTATTTCACCCTACGAAGCAGCTGGCACATGAAGAGGTCACCTCCTTTCTGTCCCAGTTTGACCCCAGCCTGACAGAAAATAGAGGAAGGGGCACTGTGGGAAATCAATGCCCAGGGGGTCAGGGTGGCATGATGCCAGTCCCAGAGCAGTGCAAGGCACTGTGGGAGACGAGCAAGAGCGAGTGAAGCTGGTGGAGTGAGGGTGGTCTAGATCATCAAGGGAACCTGCCAAATGAGTAGGGTGCTGTCTGTCTCGCTGCCCAAGGCTGGCCTTCCGCCACCACCAAAGTTGCGGTAGCCCTGCCCTCCGGAGATGATAGCCACCGAGGAGATCTCCTTACGGTGAGCATCGCGGGCACAGGGCCGGCTGCGGACCCAGACGTCGGGGTCATCTGCCATCTCGTAGATAGAGCCATCTTCCTCACTGTGGGCCAGGGCTGTCCCATCGGGGTCTGGGGGGTCTCGTACCGAGAGGACGGGTCCTGGCAGGTGTGCCGTGGAGCGCAGGCGGTACTGAAGGAGAATGCCCTTTTTATGGACCAGCTCTCGGGTTGGGTGGCTATCCGGTGCAGGTGGAGGGGGCTCATGGGATGGACCCTCACCTTTCTCTTCCTCTGCCTCATCTTGGTCACTCCTCAGGATATCTGGAGCCAGAGTACTGGTGGCCACAGCTAGGAAGTCCACTGGCCCACAGTGACCATTGAGGGAGACCATGCCCTTTCCTGTAGGGATAGAGGAGAGTGGGCAAGGGGTGACTATTAAGACAAATGCTGATGCAAGGATTTATAGCCGGGACATCAAAACACAGAATGCTACACCTAAAAGTCACCTTAGGGTGTGAAATGTCAGAGATCGGAGGAGTCTTAGAACACAGGATGTCAGAGCTGGGAGGGCCCTTAGAACACAGGATGTCACAGCTTGGAGGACCTTTAGAACCAAGAATGCCAAAGCTGGGAGGGCCTTAGAACAGAAAATGTCAGAGCTGGAAGGAGCCTTGGAGATAATGTAATCCACTAATGTAATCCCTCATTTTATGCTTCACAGAACCAATAACTCACATGCTTTAAGGTTTCTAAAGCCTTCCTCACAGCCTTGCAAAATTGACAATACTAAAACATTATCCCCAATTTTTGTTCTTACTGGGGCTGTGATTTTGCTAGTAAAGGGAATGTGTAGGTAAGGAATCTCCCTCACCAAGGCAGTTCAGCGCATACTCTGCAATTTCATAGTCTTTGGGATCTGCCCAAGACCTTGAAAGGTCAGTGGACTTGCCCAAGGTCACACAGCCAGTATGTTGGAGAGACAGAATTTTAATCCAGACCTCCTGACTTTAAGGCCAACTCTCTCTACTCTGGACATAGTTACTTCTTTTACTGATGAGAAGATGAAAATCCAGAGGGGCTTAAGTAATTATAAGTCATAGATAACTGAAAAGAAATACAATTTCATTTTTTAATCAGGTATGTAAGGCTAACCTTAGACACCAATTAGTTGTACCATCCCCTTACTTTACAGAAAAGGAAAGTGAGGTCTCCAAGCACTTGTCTCAAATTATCCCCATGTAGAAAGGAATAGAGCTAGAATCAGAAGACAGGCCTCCAGAACCAATGCTCATTCCCCTACCCTATGATGGAGAACTCCATCATTGACACTAGGGTTGTTGGGGTTTGATAAATAGAATTGGGGCCATAGATCCCCATGGAGTGTGGCTAAGGGGGTCAAAGGGTTAGCATTGCCAGGGGTCCACACAGTCACTGCCTGTGTCTGCTTAGGGCCTGACTCAGCAAAGGTACCAACATCAGCAGTCCACACACAAGACAGCCAAGGACATGACTAGGTCAGTGCTGAGGAAAAGGGCATACTGGAGGCTTCAAGCAACCCAAAGGCCACCCAGGATGGAGGTCTGGATGTAGGAGACCCAGAGGCACATTCTAGTTAGGTGCTTGCTAGCTGTGGAACCTTTCACTCTCTGCATTGCACCTAAAATGAAGAGGTAGTAGCAGAGATTTTGGAAGGCTGCAAAGAAAAGTAGACAGAATCCTGGCTCCAGAGTCAGAAGACCTGAGTTCAAATCCCACTTCTGATACGCATGACCTGCATGACTTTGGAGAGTCATTTAACTGCCCTGGGTCAGTTTCCTCAGCTGTAAATATAGAGGGGTGTTACTGGCTGGTCTCTGATCCCCTTCCAGCTCTAGATCTATAACCTTGTAACCTGTCAAGCTCTAGAATTCAGGGGAGGGGAACCTGGGGCCTCGAGGCCATGTGTGGCCCTCTAGGTCCTCAAGTGCAGCCCTTTGACTAAACCCAAACTTCACAGAACAAACCCCAAGTATTGGGATTTTACTTTACTTTGCAGCCTAACAGAATCTATGCTGCTGCCCCTTTATTTTAGGAGCAATGCAGAGAGTGAAAGTTCCCACAGCTAGCAATCTCAAGGATTTGTTCTGTGAAGTCAAATGGCCTCACCTGAGGACCTAGAGGGTCTCAAAGCCACAGGCTCCCCACCCCTGCCCTAGATACTATGATCTCTTTGAGTCTCCATTTTCCCTTTTATAAAACGGGGGTGATAACAAACAAGCTAGAAACACTAATCAAGCAGCTACTATGTGCCAGGAACTATACTAGGCACAGAGATATAAAGACAGAGATAGAACAGGCCGTGCCCTGAACAAGACTTTATTCTATAAGGGGGAGTGGGAGAAGGGAGAGAGAGAGAGAGAGAGAGAGAGAGAGAGAGAGAGAGAGAGAGAGAGAGAGAGAGAGAGAGAGAGAGAGAGAGAGAGAAAAAGAGAAAAGAAGAGCAGAGAAGAGAGAGAGAGAGAGAAAGAGAGAGAGGGAGGGGGGGGGGGGGGGGGGGGGGGGGGGGGGGGGGGGGACAAATACAAGACAGTTTGTCGGGGAGGTACTAGTAGCTGGCAGGGGGTTGGGAGCCGGGAGAGAGAGGGACCAGGAAAGGCCTCATGAAAAAGGTGGTACTTAATCTGAGCTTTGAAGGAATCTAAGAATCCTAAAAGTCAGAGGTGAGTAGTGAGGGCATTATGGGCATTGGGGACTGCCTGTGCAAAGGCTTGGAGATGAGAATTGGAATGTTTCTATGAAGAACATCTGGGAGGTCAATTTGGAGAATAACACAAAATAAGGCTAGAGTCAGGTTATAAAGGACTTTGAATGCCAAACAGGTTTGTTGAAACAAAAAGCCATTGTAGACTTTAAAAGGACTAGATCAGAAATGAGAGTGATTTTATTTCCTGTTCAAATGACCCCAGATCTCTGACCCACATACAACAGAAGAGCAGGCTAAGCCCCTCCCCCCTTCCTAGGTAGCAGCCCTTTGGTGGAGGTAGTTGGGGTGGGAGGGGAAGGGGAGTGCTAGGTCTCACCTGTGATCTTGGGGATACCCTCCAGTCGGGGAACAGGCAGCAGAACGATGATACCCTGGTCAGTGCCCACCCAGAGCTGGCCCTGGCAGATGAGCAAACTGGTCACACAGACGTGCTTCTGGCCTGGGAAGACAGACAAGAAGGTTAAGAACAGTTAGGACTTTGTGGTTATAAAGGGGAGCCATGCAGGCCTCACGAGCTGAGCCTTCAGTTTGCAGTCAGGAAAACCAGGGTTCAAATCCCACCTGTCCCTGTCAACTCAGTGACCATGGGCACACCTCCTCTCTGAGTCTCAGTAAGGGAAGGGCTGAGATGTTCCTGAGTGGAAGGCAACTCCACGCCGTCAAAATCACAGGCTGCTGCCCTACTGATGGAGGGTTGGGGGAATGATAATAACCCTGCCACCTTCCCAGGACTGTTGTGAGAGCCATACCAGGTAACAAGAGTAAAGCACTTTGTAATTCTTAAATCGCCACGTGCATGCTAGCTTTTAGAACTGCTGCTGGCAAAGAACATCCCTAACATGCTTTGCCAATTTTAAAAATACTATATGGAAGGATGGGGGAAATTTGGAACTCACAACCTAATAAAAGTGAATGCTAAAGACTAAAAATTAATTAATTAAAAAAGAAAATAAATAACAAAAGTACTATTAAGGTATTAACTTTTGTTGCTATTATTATTGTGAAAGCCATTTATATCTCAAGATCCTCACATTACCCCTGGGAAGGAAGTAGTGCAAATTTTAACTTAATTTTAATTTAATTGTCCCCATTTTACAGATGAGGAAACTGAGACTCAGATATAGGAGAAGGCTTCCTTGAGGAAGCACAGTGCAATAGATTGCTGGATTTGACATCAGAGGACCTGGGCTCCATCCCGGCTTTGCTGCATAGACTCTATGTGACCTTGGACAAGTGCTTTCAACTCTCTGGGCCTCAGTTTCCCTATCTCTGAAATCATGGGCCTCTTAACCCTTTTTGTGTATTATCTTAACCCTCCTTGTGTTTTTAAATGCATAAAACAAAATGTCAAGGATTACAAAGAGAACTACTTATATCAAAATACAGTTATAAAAATATTTTTTTAATATATAAAAAATACTTTTTAAAAAGTTCAGGTTAACAGACTCTGGACAAGACCAATCTCTAAGGTCCCTTCCAGCTCTAAATGCTATGTCATCTTATTATCCCCATTTTACAGAGGAGGAGCCTGGGGCTGAGGATAAGGGTGTGACTTGACCAAGGTCACAAAGACAGTGAGTGTTGGGAATTGGGCCCCGGGGATCCAGGTGTTCCCATTTGTAACCCGGACCTTTCTATTAGGGGCTGCTGTTTTCCCTTTTGGACTCTGCATTAGAGAGAAGAAAAAGTACTAGGTAACACAGAACCTAGGACAATGCATGTAATTGTATGCTGGTAAAAGTGAAAAAAAAAAAAGAAACAAACTTTTTCCCACCCTTTCCACCTTTCTACTTTAATTTGCATCATTAGCATTTTCTTTATCATTTTTTAAAGTCTAGACAATCCATAACAAATAACTTATTATTTAGATCATTAAGTCAAGCCTTGATCTGTAGCATTTGCCAATTTCCAGGGTATAAAATGCTCACTCTGGACATTTAACCAGCAGCTCCCTGGTCAGAACTGGCTCCACCATCTCTCTGGGTAGAGGCCAGGAGAGGAATGGGAGCCGCATGGCAGACAGGCCTCCAGAGTGTACAGGGTGACACAGCTATTTAAGCGACTGAGACTGGATTTGAACTCAGGTCTTCCTGAGTCCAGGCCCTGGTGCTCTAGCCACGGCATTCACACTTCACATACCTACATGAGTTTATTTGAACCTAGGTCCCCCAACTCTTAAGCTAGTACTTAGGCCTTGTATATAGCCTTCTCTACCACCCAGTCCCAAAATCCCCTGTCGCTACAAAAGTATCTAAATCAATCCCCCCCAAATCATACTTGTAGAATTTTTGCTGTTCAGTGGTTTCAGTCACGTCCAACTCCCTGTGACCCCTTTGGGGGTTTTCTTGGCAAAGATACTGCACTGGTTTACACTGCAGTGTAACTAACGGTTACCCCTAAACACAGCACCTTAAAGCTTCTCCAGGACTGCGCATGAATTATCTCCTTTGATCCTCACAGTTAACCCTATGACGTGGCTGCCTCCATCATCCAGATTTTATACACGGGGCACCTAAGGCAGCACAGTGCCAGGTCTGGAGCCAGAAAGACTCATCAAATCTAGACTCAGACACTTTACAGCTGTGTGACCTTGGGAAAGTCACTTAACCCTGTTTGCTTCAGTTTCCTCATCTGTAAAATGAGCTGGAGAAGGAGATGCCAAAAAAACTCCAAATGGGGTCACAGAGAGTCAAACATGACTAAAAAAACAACTGAATGACAAAGTCTTATAGGCTGAGAGGAGATGCCAAAAAAACTCCAAATGGGGTCACAGAGAGTCAAACATGACTAAAAAAACAACTGAATGACAAAGTCTTATAGGCTGAGAGAAATTAAGTGACTTGCCCCACTTTGCTCAGCCAAGTGAACAAAGGTGACTAAGCCTTCCCTGCCATCCACAGACAAGGGACCAGCAGCTGTAAGGGGGGGAGCTCCCCCCGCCCCTTTCTTCACTGGAGGCCGGGATGGCCATCGCCGAGCCCAGCGCGTGGTACATAGAGAACACTCAGTGGCTTTCTGCTGAGCTACTGATTGAGGCCCATTTGTCAGGGATGCTGGACTCATCTGGGCAGATGCCCTCAGAGGATCAGGGCAGAAGGGCTGGCCCAGGTGCACAGGAACTGGCCAGGTCAGCCCGGCCTACTTGAACGAGGCCCTGGCGCCCAGGAGGAGTAGAGAAGGGCAGCAGAGTGGAAGGCCGGGGGCTGGAGCAGGGCAGGAAGAATCATGAGAGCTGATGCACCAACAAACCCTTGCGAGGCCCCTGTTTCCAGGCTCCGTTTTACATTCTGGATGCATGAATGCCTCTGCTTTGCTCAAACAGCGCACCCTGTTGTTTCCAGGCACAGACAATGAAATGGGATAATTCGCTGCCGTGAATTAACATGTTCCTGATGTCAGGCCGGATTAGTTCTTGCTGCATGATCAGCCCCGTGCTGTCTCCTCCTTTTAGGAAGAGCAGTGGTCGTGGGAAAGAAGGGGAGAGGGAGGGTACGGCAAGGCGGGGCCCCTGGCTCCCCTCCAGGCTGGAAAGTGGGCTAGGGAAGGCAGGGAGGAGGGTACAGTGACAGGTGTGAGACCTGGGAGGACATAGAAGGGGCCAACGATCAGGACCATGGAGAGGGCTGCATGGTGTACTGGAGAGGGCACTGGCCTGGCAGGCATTTGGAGTCTATCTCATCATCGTAGCAGCTAATATTTACATAACACTAACAATGTGCCAGGCTCTGTACTTTACAATTAAAATCTCATTTGACCCTCACAACAACTCCAGGAGGTAGGGGCTGTTATTATCCCCATTTTACAGATGGGAAAACTGAGGCAGGCAGAGGTGAGGTGACTTGCCCAGGGTGACACAGATAGTTAAGTGTCTGAGACTGGATTTGAACTCAGGTCTTCCTGAGTCCAGGCCCTGGTGCTCTAGCGACGGCATTCACACTTCACATACTTACATGAGTGCATTTGAACCGAGGTCCCCTGACTCTAAAGCACTGTACTTAGGCCTTGTGTATTAGCCTTCTTTACCACCCAGTCCCACTCTCCCCTATCGCTACAAAACTAAACCAAAAGTATTTAAATCAATCCCCTCCCAAATCATGCTTGTAGAATTTTTGTTGTTGGGTAGTTTCAGTCAAGTCCAATTCCCTGTGACCCCTTTGGGGGTTTTCTTGGCAAAGATACTGCAGTAGTTTGCCATTTCCTTCTCCAGCTCATTTTGCAGATGAGGAAACTGAGGCAAAAAGGTTAAGTGACTTGCCCAGGGTCATATAGCTAGGAAGTTCCTGAGGCCAGTTATGAACTCAGGTCCTCCTGACTTCGGGGGAGAAGCTCCATTCACTGCACCACCCAGCTGCCTCCATCCCAATTGTAGAATAAGTGTGGAAATCTCATAGCAGGGGTAGAAAAAATGGGGAGCAAAAGGAAGGATCCCCTTAGGCAGGACTGCCATCATCCACCTTATACCCCAATTACTGATCTGACCATTGGATAATACAATACAATGCAAGGTAATATGCCCACAACCTGGGAAGTAATTGATTAGGGTCTGTTGAATTTGAATGGCATAGAAGAAAGGGCCCAGGCTGAGATTTCAGAGCCTTGGCTCAGTCAGCCTTCTGAGCATCACTTTCCTTATCTGTAAAATGGGGAAACTAAACCGAGCTCTCCTGCCTGCCTCACTAGGTAGCTATGAGGATGGAGTAAAAAGTGGATGCAAAGAGTGTCCACTATGGAAATGCTGGGGATTATGTTATAGCCCCTAATAGACCATAACGTGACAACACAATAAAGTTCTTTGTCCCTTCGGAAAGAAAACGTGCTATTAATTCAGAGGGTCATTGGTATTACTGAAACAAAGGGGAGAATGGAGTAATATCAGAATCAAGGCAATGACTGACAAGAGAAATGGAGCTGCATGAGGTACAGAAGGCCAAGGTGATGGGAAGCTCCTCGGGCAGGTGAGGGGATTCTGACTAGAAGACTCCCATCCAACAGGCGATGCTGAGCACTAGGCCTTAGCAGGAGCCCTGGGGCCCAGCAGAGTGTGTTAGGACTAGCCTGGCGTGCTGGAAAGAGCGCCAGTCCAGGGGCTCGACAGCCTGGGCTTGAGTCCCAGCTTTATCACAAACTCAGTGTGAACTTAGGCAGGGGATTTTGCCTGTCTAAGACTGAGTTTCCTCCTTGATAACATTAGGTGGTCAGACTAGATGGTGATTAATGTCCCTCCCAGCTCTGGCACTGTATTCTAAAGGCCCTCCCAGCTCTGACATCCTGTGTCCTAAGAGCCCTCCCAGCTCTGACACTGTATTCTAAAGGCCCTCCCAGCTCTGACATCCTGTGTCCTAAGAGCCCTCCCAGCTCTGACATCCTGTGTTCTAAGGGCCCTCCCATCTCTGACATTCTGTGTTCTAAGGTCCTCCTGGCTCTGACATTCTCTGTTCTAAGGGCCCTCCCATCTCTGACATTCTGTGTTCTAAGGTTCTGGACCATAAAAACATAAAGAAACATGAATAGTTACAGGAGCACATATCTGACATTCCTCCCTATCCTCCTTTGTACTGGGGCATCTGCTGGTCAGAGGAAATGTTCTAGGGATATTGTGCCCCTCACAAGACCTCCTAGAACAAGCATAACTAACCTCAAGTAAACTCCCTCATCCCACCTGACTCTCTGCCCCAAGGACCTGTAAACAGATTTCAAGGGATCCATAAACTTGGATGGGGGGGGGGGGAGAACCACAACAGCTTTACTTTCACTAACCTCTAACTGAAATTTAGCATTTTCCCTCCATTATTTAAAACCATGATTCTGAGAAGGGTCCCTGGGCATTGCAAGACTGCCCTAGGGGAACAGGACACAAGGAAGGTTAATATCCCCCAGCCTGGAAGGTCTCAAGCAATGAGTCTGGTAGTGGGAGGCTGGATGGGTGAGTAAGCAGAGAACACAGAGGGAGTCGGGCCAGGAGGGTGACTTGTCTGCAGACCTCATCCTGGGGCCCCTCTCTGATCTCTGCCATCTCTCCAAGGAAGACAGAGAGACGTTCACAAACAGTAAGGGGGAGGGGAATTCTAATGGTGGATAAATATTTTATCACAGAGAGTTCATGCTGCAGTGTTCAACTCACCAAAGCCATCTATCTGTAGATATACAACTTTAAAAAGCTCTGGCTCTCGGAGAACATTTTATTAATGACCTGTCTAGTTAAGAGGAGGGGGGAGTTAAGGTTCAGAAATGCATTAATACTAGTCAGGCATACGGCTGGAAAGGGGGGGGATGGGAGAAAGAAATGTGATAAATTTTTAACATGGGCAAAAAAAAGGCCACATTTACAGGAGAAACAAATTTATTACTAATTATGCAATTACTTCATTTGGTGGTGTGGGGGAAAGGGAAAAATACTTAAAAGCCTTTTAAAAATATGTCTAATAAAGAATTTAAGAATCCTGCTTAATCTTTCTGGCTGGAAGGGGAAAATTGGTAAGAAAATGGTCTGTACATTGCTCTAGAACAATTCACATAGTGGTCTAGAAGAGTTTGTATGCTGACCTAGAACTGCTCCCACATTGGTCTAGAACCATGGAGTCAATCTCAAATAGAAATAGATCCCCACAAGCCACATATTAACTTCATTGTTATAGTCATGTCTGACTCTCCATGACCCCATTTGAGGTTTTCTTGGCAGAGACAGTGGAGTGGTTCATCATTTCCTTCTGCAGCTCATTTTACAAATGAGGAAACTGAGGCAAGTAGAGTTAAGTGACTTGCCCAGGGTCACACAACTGGTAAGTGCCTGAGGCTGTGTATGAACTCAGGAAGATGAATCTAACTCATTCCAGACCTGCCCTCTAGCTACTGAGTCATTTAGCTGACCCACATGTCGACTTAGAAAACCACAGATTAATGTTAGCTATGTTGAACTATATTTTCGTTTATTTTTTAAACACTTCCTGTTTACATTCTGATCTGGTCTGAGCTATACTCATGAGTTGTGCAGGCCATGAGTTTCACACCTATGGTCTAGAATGGTGATCTCCAATGGTTCATGTGCTGGTCAAGGCTCCCTCTGGTCTAGAATGGCTATCACCAATGGCTCATTTGCATGCTGGTCTAGAATGGCTCACCTTGGTCTAGAGTGGTGATGTACAATGACTTGCATGTTGGTCTAGAATGGTGATCTCCAATGGTTCACTTGGTAGTCTAGAATGGCTCACTCTGGTCTAGAATGGTGACGTCTGATGGCTCCCATGCTGGTCTAGAATAGTCTAGGGTGGTAATCTCCAATGGCTCACATGCTAGTCTACAATGACTACACTTGCTGGTCTGGAACAACCCCCATGCTAGCCTTCAATAAACCCTTGCTCTGCTCTGGAACCACTCATGTGGTGGTCTCCAGATATTATCCTTCATCTCTACCTGTAGATAAAAGGGTCTACCCAAAGGGCTTTGGGGTGCTGACCAATAATATGAGTAAGGTATAGAAGAAACAGAAAAAAGCACATTCCAAGTGAGACTGGATCTGGCCGTCCTCCTTCCTCCCTGGGGCCTCAGAAGACGCCCTTCTCCAGATCGTAGCATCAATCAATTCCAACGCCTCAGAGCCAGAGAGGGCCTTGGGTCCTTTCTGACGTACAGCTCCTGCCTAAAGCAGGAACCTCCTCTTTCATACCTTTAGTAAGGCCTTTGCCGGAACCTTCCAGGGACAGGACAGTCATCCTTCCTTTCAAGGTAGTCCAATTTACCTTTGGGCAACTCAGGTTGTTAGAAAGTTTTGTCTACAAAGCTAAAACCACGGTGCAGTAGAATGTGTCCTCTATTTGGAATCAGTGGACCTGGGTTCAAATCTCAGTTCTGCTACTTCCTGGCCAAGTCACGATATGCCCCTGGGCATCCATGCCTATCTATCCAATGAGAGAGGTGAGATGGCCCCAAAGATTCCTTCCAGCTCAACATCTAGGATTCAGGCATCCTCCTGTGGGTGACTTCCTTTAGGTCACACAGAATAAGTCTTTTTCACCACTACAGCTCTTTCGATAGGTAAGAGCTATCCTGTTCCCTTCTCTAGGTGAAGTAACCCTCCCTATTTTCTTTAACTGGTATGATATGGGTCCTTCTTGGTTTGAAGACTGAGGCTTTCCTCCCCTAGGCTGCAACAAATGGGTCTACACCTACCCTGTCCCGAGAGAGAAAGTGACAGCCCTTTACAGGCTCAGCATATGGGTGTGTCAGACTGAGTACCAGTCCAGCCCAGACCATCTGGCTGGATCTTGTAGCAATTAGCTCAGTCCCCATCATCCTCATGCTCCTGGCCTCCAGGCTCTAACTCTGTAGGTCCCAGGGTCCTCTCAAAGCACTTAGGTACCAAGCCTGGCTTTGGACAAGACCGCAAAAACACGACCGAGCAGCTGGTGCCCTCTACGACACACTGACTTCTTGGCTGAGGGCATCGCAAGCCTGTGTTCTGTCCATCTGGTGGAAACTTTAGAAAGCACTGGGGCTCAAGGTGGACAAATCCTCATTTTGGGGAAGGGGAACTTGCTTCCTGCTTCATCGAGGTGGGCAGCTCTGCTGCTCGACCAGGAAAGAGCCAGAGCCCCCAAGCCAGATGTCAGCTCTGAGCTCCCTGGTAGAGCCTACCCAGGCCTGGCAAGCTTCCCTAGAAAAGCAGAGGGAGCCAGTCTCTGGGAGGGCAAGTTGATTATAACATCCAACCTCACTCCCCTTATGAAGAGAATCACACAATTAATAGGCTTTAGAGCTGGAAAGGATCTCAAATCTTCTCATTTTAAAGATGAGGGAATGACTGAGGGGTTCAGTGATTTGCCCAAGGTCACACACAGGTCAGGATTCAAGCCCAGGACCTCTGACCCCAAGAGCAGTGTCCCATTACAATCGACCCTTTTTTCTTCTTCCTCAGAGGTCATCCTGTCATCATCTGTGCCCTGATAGAAACTAGTCACTGACTTGGTGTGGGAGAGGAGAAAGGTTTAGGAAATTGATCAGCAATTTCCCTTCTCAAATAAATATAAAGAATTTTAATTTTTTTTTAATTCTCTCCTCCATCGTTCATCATCAATCAAGCCATCGGTTTGTGGTTCTGTGTCTAAGGGCTGACCAGGAGAAGCAGAGCTGGTCAAGGGTGGGGCATGATCACCCTACCCTCCTCCTTTTCACTTCCCTGTTATGAGTTTGCCTTGGGCTTTTATGACCTGATTTTACACAGACAGACATGACAGAGGGGGAAGAAGAGACAGGGACAGGTCTAGGTTAGGTAACCATGGCCATCCTCAGAGGCTTGGTCATCACATCCCAGGCATTCTAGAAATTCCCTTAACAATCTCTTCTGCAGTGGGCATTGACTTATGCACTTGGTCTGTACCATAACTAAGGGTGACAACAAACTTGAAGCCAGTTAATAGAACAGAGACTGTCACAGTCAAGAGGGATCTTAGAACATAAACTGGGGAGATGAAAGGAAGATGAGAATGTATAGTCTTGGAAGTGATGTTAGAACATAGATTGTAAGAGCTAGAAAGGACCTCCAAGAGTTTCAGATCTGAGACTGAGAAGGATCTTGGAACAAAGACTGGTGGGGGGGAAGACTTTAAGACTTTACAACACAGAATGTCAGAGCTGGGAGAGCCCTTAGAATACAGAATGTCAGAGCTGGGAGGGCCTTAGAACACAGGATGTCAGAGCTAGGAGAGCCTTAGAACACAGGACATCAGAGCTGGGAAGGTCCTTAGAACATAGAATGTCAGAGATGAAATGGGGCTTTAGAACACAGAATGTCAGAGGCAAGAGGGATCTCATAGGGGCGGCTAGGTGGCACAGTGAATAGAGCACTGGCCCTGGAGTCAGGAGGACCTAAGTTCAAATCCACAGACACTTAACATGAAAACTAGCTGTGTGACCTTGGGCAAGTCACTTAACCCCAATTGCCCTCCAAAAAGCAAAAAAAAAAAAAAAAGGAGGGATCTCACAGACCTTATCTAACCTTATCTGATGCATGAGGTAGCTGGAGACACAAAGCTCTTAGCAGTTGAGATGTCTCCATAGACAGGCTACACCTTTAGTGTCCTGGGTCTCTCTAGGCCTTAGGCTTACCTGGCATGAGGAAGGTAGTCCTTGTGGCAATGTTGATCTCCTGTAGGTGTTCAAGAGTCTCTGTGTGGAAGAGACGAATGGAGGATCCCAAGGAAAAGGCCATCCAAACGCCACTGCCTGCCTTCACCATGTGCGTCACACTAGCCGTCTCATCCTGGTGTGCCTCGAAGCTTTGCTGTAACACACAGGAAACAGGTCAAATGTCAGGAGAGGGTGGTCCAGACCCAAGTAGCCAGAGACAGCCTGGACTTTCCCCACCTCGAGGCCAGAACTGACAGACCCTGGATCCTAGGAAAAGAAGATTGGCCAACACTACTATTGCCCTCTCCTGCCTCCCACCCTCTGATATGTCCACTCTCCGACCATCTAAACCACCCCTGCGCTCCCTGCTCAGATGAAGGGTCTGGAAGATAGAGGGCAATCCAAGGAGAGAACAAGCCAGCAGTCTCTGCCATCCTCCCTCCCCACCCCCAGCGGCTTCAAGGGGAGAGGAATGAATGAACTCAGCACTCAAACACCATCAGGATGCAGAGCCCCAGAGGATGAGATCTCAAGACGTCCAACAAAATTGCTTTTCTAAGATGGCACAATAGTGATGCATAAGAGTGGCAGGGAGGAGGGAACGCTAGGAGAGTACCCTGGGTAATGGGAGAGAGCAAGAGGGGAAATGTTTGGCTCCCTGGAAGAAGGAAAAAAGGCAAGTCATTACTAAAGAGTCTGTTATTGTCTCTAGGGCAGGCCCATCCATGGAGACCAAATGTTCTAGGGGCTCAGGTCCTTGGAGATGCCTTATACTCCACTGCGGTGGTGAGAAATACCCCCCAGGGTGGAGAAAGCTCCTGCCCATCAGACTGTAGGCCCTGGGAGGGCTGGGAATGTACCTTCTTCCCCTCAGACTGGGAGTTTCTTGAGGGTATGGGTTTTGTCTCCCCCTCCCCTCATTGGCAGCTCACAGAAAGTAGGATTTGTCTTCTCTACCTGTCTGCCCCAGGGAACCTGGGCGCTGATTATGGTACAGGGTGGGCTACTGTGGGCCTCCATGGGGTTGGAGGGAGCAGTTAGAAGCTTCTCCCACAGATCCCAGTAAGGAGGAGGGAGGAAATGTCATTCAGCTCCCCCAGAGCCAATGAAAGTATCTCAGATTTTGCTTTGCACCCCTACCAGCTGGCCACGGCCCTGGCCCACCCTAAGCCTCCACCTTTCCCCCTAGACAGGCATCTGATACATTCCTCCAAGGAGATCTACAGCTGGTCTCTGCCTGGAGATCACCCCTCATTTTATACAGTGGCCTTCAAGGTTCAGAGAAAGGAAGCAATTTGTAAACTGTCACATAGCCGTCAAGGAGCAGAGTCATATGTGAAGCCAAGGTTCTGATGCCAAACTCTTATACCTGGATGCCTGGGCTGGAGATTTGGGGAGAACCATCCAGGGTGCCCTCCTCAGGAGTCACAGCAGGCAGAAAAGGAAACAGCTCACACCCAGGGCCAGGAGACAATAATCCCAATGATGACTGAGGCTTATGGCTTTCCATACCTTCTCTTATTTGACCCTCACAACAACCTTTCCAGGGAAGTGGCAAAATTGTGCCATGGATCCAGAGTCAAAGCCCTGAGTTCAAATCCTCATGCCCTTCACTTCCTCTGTGCCTTTGGCCATGCCACCTAATGGCTGTGGGTCCCTGTTACTCCAACTGTGAAATAATGAAGTTGAACTAGATGTGCCCTACACAAGGCCCTTTCCCTCTTTCACAGGTAAGGGGCTGAGGTTCATCAAGGGGAGGTGGCCAGCTGGTGGTTACACAGACAGCTTGAGATGAAATTCAAACCCAGGTTTTTCCTTCCCCCTAAAGCAATTCTGGGCCTTGGAATGTCTGGGAACCTTCATCTTACCCATAGTGAATAATCTCTCAGTAAAACTCTCAATTAAAGTGATAAATCATTAATCAAATTAAATGCTGCCATGCAAGGTCTAATCTAAATTCTCATATGTCAGGCATATCAATTATGATGCTGAGTTGTGAGAACTACAGGCGGGATTCCTCCTCTCTCCATTTCTCTCCATTACCACCATCAAGCTGTCCTCTTTTCATCAAAATCTGCCATGTGGGAGACACCCCAGCTGGAGAAGGGGCTCTAGCACAACATGGCTTAACAAGCACCAGTCTCCTGAGAATCCCGCACAGGTATCACCTCCTCCAAGAAGCCTTTCTGGATACCTCTTGCTCTTCTGATTTTCTGATGTGTGTATGTGTATTCTTATTTATATATATATGTGTGTGTGTGTGTGTGTGTGTGTGTATTCTTTTAAAAATAGATACATATACATTCTTTTACATATATGCTTATATATTATATATATTCATATATACTTTAATATATTCATATCATATATATACATATATTCTTATAGAGAGAGAGCTCTCCTTTGTCCTGATCACAGGTCAATGACTCCAATCAATCTATCAATCAATAGACATTTACTAGGTACCTACTCTGTGCCAGGAACTGTGCATAGATGGCTTGCTTATTGAAGCCACAGATGCCCCAAACTGCAAGACCAACTAACAAATTAGTTAACAGAACAGACATTTCAAAAGGGTCCAGACAGTACTGAATATTAGCCCAAATGACCTATGACAAAAGGCAATAAGAATAAATGTAAAATGCTGCATTTGGGTTCAAAAAATCATCTTCCCAAGTAAAAGTTTAATAGCAGTTTATCTGAAAAGAGATACAAGAGCACTGGAGGACTATAATAGGAGTCTGTGGTGCCAGGACATTTTGGTGGGCAGGGGGATGGCTGTTTTCCACTATATAGTCAAGAGGAGCGTTAAATGCGAGCTAGGCTTACTCTATTTAAGTCAACAAGCTTACTAGATGCCAGGGACCCTGCTAAGTGCTGAGGACACAGATAACAGGAGAACAGCTCCAAGATGGAAGAACCAGGCACAATGGGTGGAAATTCTAAAGATGAATCAGATTTGACGTAAGGGGAAAAAATGGAGTTGTGTCAAAGTGGACTGGACGGCCTCAGGAGGTCATGCACGCTCCCCCTCACCTTTTGTTCCCGTCTTTTTTGCCCTCCTGAGTTAGCTTCTGACCTTTTAGACTTTGCCAACGATGCCTCAACATCTAGGGCTTCCTCAGTCAGGAACACTCACGGGTGCTTTTCAACCTTCTCGCCTTGGAACATCTCTCTGCCTTGTTGGCCCCCTCTTCTCTCCCACCTCCATTTTGAGGAGGTGCCCAGGACAATCTTTATTCCTTCCTGGCTTTGCTTCTGCCCCCACGGCAGATACTTTCCTCCTTTCTCCACCCCTCCCCTCTCTTTTCAATTCCCTCTTTGTGTCTTATATTTTCCCATTCTAGTGTATGCTCCTTGAGGGCAGGGACTGTCTTTGTTTTTTCTTGCTTTTGTAGCCCAAGCATTTAGCACAGTGCCTGGAAAACAGCAAGCACTTAATAAATGCTTACTGCCTCCCCTTCCTATGCTTTGCCTTGCCCTCAGCTGAGGTCTTCAAGCAAAGGCTGGACAGCCGCCTGTGGAGGTTCTACAGGATTATGTTCAGATGTTGATTGGTCTCCACCGCCTCAGGGCTACCTCGGAGGCTATGATTCATACTATTAGACCATAAGCTCAAGGCCTATATCATTTCCCATCTTCATCTTCCTAGGGTAAAACATTGCAAATGCTGTGTCCTTAATGGATCCTAGTTCAAGGAAATCCTCAATTCCTTAGCCCTCCAATAACATTACTGCCTGCTCCTGTGTTTCCATAAGACCCTTGACACCCTTCACCCTTATCCCCAAACTCAGAGGTACAGAGTGATACTGCTTCTTGGAGGGATCACAGCAAGATGGACAAGGAGACAAGATGGAGATTCAGTCCATAGGGTACCTAGGCTAGGGCCCCTGCTGGCACACAGCTGACAAAAGACTAAGTATCCCTGCTGAGTTCAGAGGATCAGAGGAAATCACAGAATGTCTGGGGCAAGGAGTTTAGCACAGAGATTGCCAGGGCTAGGAGGACCCTTAGAACACAGGATGTCAGATGCCAGGGCTAGGAGGAGCCTTAAAACCCAGGATGTCAGAGTTGGGAGGGCCCTTAGAACATGGAACGTCAGAGCTGGAAGGGCCCTTAGAACATGGAATGTCAGGGATGGGAGGGCCCTTAGAACACAGAATGTCAGAGCTGGGAGGGGCCTTAGAAAATAGAATGTCAGAGCTGGAAAGCCCTTAGAACAGAGAATTTCATGGCTATGAAGGATCCTAGGGATACTGAGGTCTGAGAAATCCTAGTTACCCTCCCTTCATTTTAAGGATGAAGAAAGTTAGCCTCAGATTAGTTAAGCAACCTGCCCCAGGTCACCCAGCTAGAAGGGAGCAGGCCTTCATGCCCCATATCCAGTCATCCTCTTGTTGACCCACAGCAACCCCTGCCAGTCTCAGAATCACCAAGCTGAGCTAAAGTCAAAAGTGTCGGTCCAGAATTAAACTTGATCTGAAGCAGTGGGCACAGGTCTACCCTGCCTGCATGTGATCTCTCAGAATTCAATTAAATACAAATACAGCAGAGAAATCTATTCTGGTTTCTCTGGAGCAGTAATAAGCCTGCTTCTGGCCCTGGTGGGACTTTAAAAAGGTATTTGCAAGACTGCTGAAGTCAGAGGGGAATTAATGGTAATCTCTTCCCTTCCACACACATCTGGGGTTTGTCACACCAAACATGACCTCATCTCTCACAGAACGGACATGGGGCCTTGTTTCCAAACATATTTCCTCACACCAACACACAGACACACACAGACACATATGAGCATGCCATCAGGTCAGTGCAAGCTACTGGAGGGCAGAGATACCTTGGTTCCATGAAAAGAAGAAGGTGTCAGTAGAGATGAGTCCAGATCCCAGCTCTCATATTGACTAGCTCGTCACTTAACTTTTCCAGCCTTGCTTTTTTTTTTTAATCTATAAAATGGGGCTGATATTTCCCTTGCAGGGTGGTGAGAACAGTGCTAATAAAATGTAAATTATTGTTATTAACCATCCTCCAGAGTGTCAGGTGGACGAAGAGGTTTATGGTAGCCCACTAAATGCATCAGAAATAAAGAACTGGGTTAAAGATGGGGGCAGGCCAGGCTGTTTTCAGGTATCTGGGGGAATGGATCAGTGAGAAGAGCCAGGAGCTGGAAAAACCCACCATGAATACAGGATCACAGGCTTTAGAGCCAGAAGAATCCTCAGATCACTTACAGACCAGGAAACTGAAGGCCAAAGGCAGCAGAGCAAGAGAGTTAATGTCCCCTTAGACTAGAAGTAATTTTCAGAGAAACAGAGTGGTGTCATGGGAGGATCGCTGGAGATTCAGGAGGAACCCAGGACTGAGAGAAACAGTGCGATGTAGTGAGAGAGGAGAGCACTACACCTAAAATCAGGGGGACCTGAGTTCAAATTCTGCTTTAGACACAGTTCTTTGGGGCCTCAGTTTCCTCATCTGTCAAATGAAGGGGCTGGACTAAAGCCATTCTATCTCTACACCTATTATCCTGTAAGTAGTTCAAACAGCTGGTTGACCCTGGGGAGGTCACTTAACTATTCTGAGGCTCAGGCTCCCACTTGGAAAAGAGAGATAATTGGGAAGTAAGTATGCCTTCCTCACGTATGAGGAGCAAAGCGCTTCAAAAATAAAGCATGATGACAATAGTAATGGCATCCGTAGCCCTTTCAGGCCTGCAAAGCTCTTCTCTGGGAATGGTCCAATTGTGAGTCTGTATTTACACACTCAGGCTAACTACAGAATATATTTATTACTATTACGAAAGCACAAGGTCACCGTGAATACCAGAGGCAAGATTCAAGCCTGGGGCACACCTGGCCCGTGTAACCTTGAGCAAGTTACTTAACCCCAATTGCTTAGGGGCGGCCAGGTGGCTCAGTGAGTAAGAGCACCAGTCCCAGTGTCAGGATGACCTGGGATCAAATCCAGGTTCAGACACTTAGCACCACACCCAGAAATAACTGGCCGTGTAACCTTGAGCAAGTTACTTAACCCTGATTGCTCAAAAAAAAAAAAAAGGATTCAAGCCTGGGCCTTCCACCTGCAGTGTCAACAAACACTCATTCTGTGGCTCCATGAGGAAAACAACTTCAAGAGACTGAAAATTCCAGAAAGTGTCTGAAGAAACATGCCCTCACCGTCTTCTCCCCCAACATGCATGAGTGCACACGTGTGTGCAAGTACACATACACACACATGTGAGCACACACACACACTCCCAGCTCCAGCCCCCTCCCACTCCTCCAAACAATAGGAGGAGGAAGGCCTGGGGGGAGCGATGGGGCCAGGATGTTGGCATGCAGCAAAGCTCAAAGACTGAGCCCCTCATTTCCTCCCTCACCTCTCAGTTAATATGTTGTTCAACCTATTTTCTGAACACTAGGTGTCTGCTTTACCATATGGAGGTTCAGAGTTGTTTAATTTCAATTAATTCCTGAGAGGGTTTTTTTTCTTTTTTTTTCTGAAATTTTCTTTCCTTCCATCCCTCACCCACGGCCCACTTCTAGGCCAGGGGCCAAAGCTCTTTCCAACATAGCATCTGATACCCCCCACTGCTGAGGCAGGAACCTCATGGGGGGACGCTCAACAGCAGAGCTGAGGCGTATGCCCTGATTCACCTTGTTTGACTCCTAGGGATGGGAGAGACAGGAGAGGCCAGAGAGCCAGAGCTAGGAGAGATCTTAGCATGGCATAGTATGTTTGGAGCTGCTAGGGTCCTTAGAACAGAGAAGATAGGAGGGTCTTAGAATAGAGAATGCCAAAGATGGGATGGCCTTTAGAACACAGGTTGTCAGAGCTGGGAGGGCCCTTAGAACTTAGGATGT
>NW_027187400.1:16529832-16537042 GCF_028583685.1 Petaurus breviceps papuanus
AGGGCCCTCAGAACACAGGTTGTCAGAGCTGGGAGGGCCCTTAGAACACAAAATATCAGAGCTGGGAGGGCCTTAGGACACAGGATGTCAGAGCTGGGAAGACCCTTAGAACACAGGATGTGAGAGCTGGGAAGGACTTTAGAACACAGGATGTCAAAGCTGGGAGGGCCTTAGAACACAGGATGTCAGGGCTGGGAGGGCTCTTGGAACTTAGGATGTCAGGGCTGGGAGGGCCTTAGGATACAGGATGTCAGAGCTAGGAGGGCCCTTAAAACAGAGATGTCAGAGCTGGGAGGGCCCTTAAAACAGAGATGTCAAAGCTGGGAGGGCCTTAGAACACAGAATCTTAGAGCTGGGAGGGCCCTTAGAACACAGGATGTCAGGGCTGGGAGGGCCCTTAGAACTTAGGATGTCAGGGATGGGAGGGCCTTAGGACACAGGATGTCAGAGCTAAGAGGGTTCTTAGAACACAGGATGTCAGGGCTGGGAGGGCCCTTAAAACAGAGATGTCAAAGCTGGGAGGGCCCTTAGAACACAGAATGTCAAATCTGGGAGGGCTCTTAGAACACAGGATGTCAGGGTTGGCAGAGACTTGAGGACATATGTCAGAGCTCAAAGGGGCCTTAAGAACAAAATTTGTTAGAGGTAGAAGGGACTTTAAGAGTTTAAGAGGTGAGACCATCTAGTCCAACCCCTTCATCCTGCTCATGAGAAATTGAGACCAAAAGAAGAGAAATGATTCCCCCAAAGCCATGTGGCTAAGACACATTAGAGGCATCATCTGAACCTGGACCTTTTGACTCCAAACTTAAGAGTTCTTGGTAAGACGCTGCTGTGGCTTCCTTGGCACCAGCTCTTAGGACTTTTTCCCACCCAAGCAGGTCACACAACCTCTCAGTGTGGCGAGTCACAGGGTCCAGGGATTAGATTTATTTTGTCTCGTCCCAGAGGGAAGAAGAAAACAAGTCAAGGTCACAGGGAGGTAGATTTTACCTTCATACAAGGAGAAACTTCCCACCCATCAGAGCTGACAAAACATGAAAGGTCTGCCTTGAGAGTCATGAGATAGCTCTCTACCACTGGAAGTGCTCGAGGAAAGGCTGGATAGCCTTTAGTCAGAGTTACCATAGAAGGACTCTTGTTCTTCATCTGGGTTGGACTAGACTTATCCAGAGCTCCTTTCTAATTCAGAGATAGCATGGCTCTAGCTGGCTCAAGCCAGCCTGCCCAGTTGTCCCTGGCCTTCCCTCCCTGGGACTAACTCTAGAATATGCCCAGGGGCTCTGAGGGCAACTCCTCTTCGCTGATCTGACCCTAAATCCCATTTGTCACCCTGTGAGCATCATGCCCCCTCCCTTAGACACTTCTCCGGCTGACCCCCTGAAAGTCTCCTGCTGTTGTCCTGCCCACTGGAGTTTGTGTTAACTGGGCTGTCAAAAAAATAGCCTGTTCTGTCCCTCAGGGAACAGGACCCATCCTCAGACGAGGAAACCTGAGGCAAAATGACCTGTCCTGGATCCTACTGGTGGGGGCTGGGTGCCCGTTCCCAGTTCAGAACTCTCCTTTACGCTGCCTTTAAGGCAACACTTCTAGTGTGCTTTAAGGTTTACAAGACACATTATTATTATCCCCATTTTCCAGATGAGGAAACTAAGGGAAATGATTTGTCGGAGGTTCTCCTGATAGTATGTGGCAGAGCGGGAACTTGAACCTGGGTCCCCTGACTCCCAGGTCCTGAGTCCATCCCACTTTTTCCTGTATTGGATTATGATTGCAGCAGAGTTGTGTTGTAAAGACTTGGGGTAGAATATCACTTCTGCCCCTAGCTGTATGACGTTGGGCAAGTCACTTTAATCATCTTTCAGTCTGTTTTCTCATCTGTATAATGGAAATATTAATATCTGCGGCACTCCTCCTTGTCCCCTCCCCAAAATACCCTCCACCCAAGGATGTTAAAGGGATCAACTGATACGATATAAGTCCAGGGCTTTGTAATTCCTGAAACATTCCAGAAATGGGAGTCATGGCATATTTCAATGGCCAGTCCCAGTTTCAACCAGATGGAGATGTCAAAGAGGACCAAATTCGAGCCTGGTCAGACAGCAGTCTTACTGCTGCCAGATGGAGGGCACAGTGGGTGGACGAGGCTCTGGGGCCCCTCAAATGACCCCATCTATCCAACCCAGGGGCTTGTCTCCCTAAGGGAGATTTTATATTGTACACATCTCTTGCTTTACTGGCAAGACTAGAATCAGACCCAGAGCCCTCCCCACAGTACCGGCTGCCTGCCTGAAGCTTCGATGTGCCTCTAAACGCATCCTTGAGACAGCTGGCACCAGGCACCGAGCACATCCAATGCACCATGCCTTCCCTAAGATAAAAGCAAGCGTGGAAAGTGCTGATCCTTCTAATAAGTTGGGGGGACACCAGGGGACAAGAGAAAGGAACGCAGAATCACGATTCGCAGCCACACTCTCCCTCGGTGCCAGGAAGATGCAGTGTTAGTAAGGAGTGAATTAGACGCCGAGGGCAAGTCCAGGGAGTAGGCTGAGATGTTAAAAGCAGTCATTCCCTCACACTGAAATCAGAAAGAGCGTGCATCTCTGGGGCAATCTGACAGAGGAGCTCATTGCTGGTAAGTATGCCTGCCTGATTCCCTGCCAGGAGGCTGCCCTCTTAGAGGACAGTGAACCCAGCCTCTGCCCAATGCCGGGTGACCCCATCCCCTCCCTGCTGTGTGGATGGGGAGTTGGAGGAGACAGTTCTGTAGGCCTCCCTTCTGTGATTATCACCACTCAGCACTTCTGCCAGCCCTGCTTTAGACAGACCTATTAGTCATCCTGTGACCTGAAAGCCTTAGCCTTTTATCTGTCCTTCAAACTCAAAATCCCACCAGCATACATTAAGTGCTTACTCAATACATAGCACTGAGCCAAGGACCTGGGGGTGGGGAGAGAGATGCACAGGTTATCCCTCAAGCAGTTCAGTCTAGTTCAAGAGAAGAGACACACACAGATCAGAGGAAGAACATTTGAGAAGTCAACACTTGACAGACAAGGAAACTGAGGCCCAGAAAGAGGGAAAGTGTCACCAAAACTCACAGAGGTAGCAGAGCCTGAAATCTGAAGCCAGGTCCCCTGATTCTAAATCCAGCCTCCGTTCCAACCTTGTGACACCAACACATCCCATTTCATTAATCTTGTACAATGTCATCATGCCTAGTAACAGCCAAGGGTGTGCTGGAACCAGCTCTACCCAGCCTATGGTTCAGTATTCCACATGAGCATGGACACCTCAGGCATCAGTAAATGCTACAACGTAGAGTTTGATCTGCTGTCTTCTTGACTGCCCAGACTTAAGAAGGTATCGCTAATGCATGATAAACCTTAAAGTGCTGCATTCCCCAAAGCCTGGTTGTTAAACATATACCAGAACACCCCCGTATTGCTCTATAAACACTGAGCTCAGCAAGAATTCTGTAGAAGGTTCAAGGAACGAAGTTACACTAAGACTGGAGACCTAGTGACTATTTGTTGTTTTCATTTTTCAGTCATTTCCAACTCTTTGTGACCCCATTTGGGGTTTTCTTGGCAGAGATACTGGAGTGGTTTGCCATTTCCTTCTCCAGTCCATTTTACAGATAGGAAACCGAGGCAAAAAGAGTGAAGTGACTTGTCCAGAGGTGTCCAAGTAAGTGTCCAAGGTCAGATTTGTACCTGGGAGATGAGTCTTCCTGGCTCCAGGCCTGGTGCTCTGTGCACTATGGCACCCCCTAGCTGCCCAGTGGTAACTATAGGTTAACCACAAAATAACAATAATAATTTTTAAAACTGGCATGTGAAGAATGTGTTAAGGTTTGCAAAGATCTATTATCTCTTATTATTTAAGCCTCACAACTCCCCAGACTGAGTCATGGTGAGAAGAAAAACATCATATTTACAATCTAAGACTTGGTCCATAGGGTTCCACTGCTAAGTTCGATGTTCTCTAGTGTACTGTCTGCCAGTAAAATGATCGTACAGTTGCAGTGCATGAACTTACACATGGCTAATAGTGATGAATAATGAAAGCCACCATTTCTAGAGGGCTTTACACATGTAATCACATTTGACTATCACAACAACACTGAAGGGAAGGTACATTACTGCATTATCTCCATTTTACAGATGAGGGAACTGAAGTAGGCAGAGGCAAAATGACTTGTCCAGGATCACACAGCTAGGACGTGTCTGAGGCTCTGGTCTTCCTGACTCCAGGCCCCAGGGTTCTATCCACTGTGTCTCCTCTACCAGAGGGGAAGGGAGAAAAGGATTTCCCTAGACACTGTAATGGAAATACAAATTTAAAGATCTTCCCTGCCCCTAGGCTAAAGTGCACCTGAAGCCTGGGGTGGGAGGCTTGTTTTTCAGTAGATACTTCTTGATTGGCCAGTGAGTCAATAAGGTTGTTACATTCTCTGAGCCAGAAGAAGACTATATAAGCCCTGATGTGTAGCTTTGTTTTGGGACTCACTTTGAGAAGTGTTCTGTGATTTGATCTGAATTCTGGGAAGCCGTTATTGAGAGTCCCCCGGCTTTGAAAAACCCAGATGTGGAAACCCAGATGTTGACTGGGTATGGATGTAATGGTTGGACAGTTTGGAAAGCTGTCAACTTGATCTGTTTCTGTCTTGATAATTCTGCCTGTATACTTTGAAGTTCGGGTTGCTGACCATTTCCCCTGAACAAGGTAAACGATATATGTCTGACTGATTAAAGTAAGCTTGTTAACCCATTTTGAGTTGCTTTCCTTTAACAAAGCAGATCCAAGAACCTGTGGTGGCGGCAAACCCTGAGGACCCTTGGGGTGCTTGCTGCTACAGACACTCACATGCCCAGGCCTTCTTAAAGGACCTCAGCTGGAAGGTGGCAATAATGGAGCCAAAGAAACAGGAGAAGCTGAGGGATAGAGACATGAGGCTCATTCCAGGTGAGGATGAGCTGCAGAGTTCCCAAGCCACTGATTATTCCACCATATTCTACTGACTCCTACTGAAAATTATCTCTTCAACCAATAACCAACAAGTCCAGAACCTGCCAGTACAGCCCACTCCCCAAACCCATAAGATGCAGAAATGGACCAACCTTCTGGCAGACTTTATGACCTGGTCATAGCCTCTGGGCCTCAAACGTAAAATCAGGTGGCAGGCCAGAGGATTTCTAAGGGGAAGTCTTTTGGGCACTCATCTTCCACCTATTAGGGGATTTTCTAACATGAATGATGGATGTTGAAATGTCCCTCCCAGCTCTGACATCCTGTGTTCTAAAGACCCTCCCAGCTCTGATATTCTCTGTTCTAAGGTCCTTCCCAGCTCTGATATCCTGTGTTCTAGGAGCCCTCCCACCTCTGACATCCTATGCTCTAAGGGCCCTCCCAGCTCTGACATTCCCTGTTCTAAGGGCCCTCCCAGCTCTGACCTCCTGTGTTCTAAGGGCCCTCCCGGCTCTGACATTCTATGTTCTACAGTAACTGATATTCTATGTTCTAAGCAACCTCCCAGTTTTGACATTCTAAGGGTCCTTCTGGAACTAACATTCTGCATTTTAAAATGTTATGCTATAGGAGACTCTCTGGCTTTGACATCCCATGTTCTACAGGCATCTCTATGTCCAGCACTCTAAGACTGCTCTATGAGACTCAAAGCTTGTTCCAGACAGTGCTGCCTGGATTCAATGATGGAAAGGATTCAAAAGATACCAAGGGAAAAAGGGGACAATGACAATGGCATGAAGATGGGTGCAGGCTGGTTTGGAGAGCCCGCTATGACCGGCTGGTTGACAGAGAGGTGGGTTTGGGGAGCTAGTGCAAGCCACTAGTCCCTATGAACAGCTTGTATCTAGATGCATCTCTGCAGCCCCTCCACTCACAGATGCATTCACTGGAAGAAGCCCCTGGTATGTGGCATTCCCCTATAGCTAGGTAAATAAAGCAATCTGGCCCAGCCATGATGCCTGGGCAGCTTCCTGCAGGCACCTTCACAGCAGGTTATGGGCTGAGTGATAAAACCCAGAATGTTGCTGACACAGCCTCACCTGCAGACACATAGTATTTCTCTGCCTCCAAATGCCCCTGTTAGAGCCTGTTTCTATAAATCCCCAGGGTGAGCAGCTCAGCCCTCAAGGCCATTACTGCTGAAGTGATTCAGGGAAGGGAAGGGAAGGATCAATTGACCACAGGGCTCTGGGATCTAGGGGCCACAAGGAAACTAACAGAGCACCTGGTCATGGGGGAAATGCCATGAGCCATAAGGTTGCCTCCTGTAACTGGCACCAGCATCACTTGGGAAGTTAGTGCTGCCAAGTGGGGGAGGGCAGTCTGAAGGCCTGAGGATGAAGAAGCTTTGCTATCTGATACAGGTATAAGACAAAACTTATATATATATATATATATATATATATATATATATATATATATATATATGGACAGAGTGACAGAAGTGGGAGGGCCTTGGAACAGAGAACATCAGAGCTGGGAGGGCCCTTAGAACACAGGATGTCAGAGCTGGGAGGGCCCTTAGAACATAGGATGTCAAAGCTGGGAGGGCCCTTAGAACACAGGATGTCAGAGCTGGGAGGGCCTTTAGAACACAGGATGTCAGAGCTGGGAGGGCCCTTAGAACACAGGATGTCAGAGCTGGGAGGGCCTTTAGAACATAGGATGTCAGAGCTGGGAGGGCCCTTAGAACACAGGATGTCAGAGTTGGGGGTGGGGGGTTGTGCCTTTGAGCACAGAATGTCATTGGTAGAGGGGCATTAGAAAAGGAAACGTTAGAGCTGCAAAGTTCAGCATTGCCTCGTTTCCCTGATGTGTAGACCAAGTGTTCCATTTGCTACTTCTCTTTTTGCCTCCCTATCAGGTCAAGGCCACAGTCCCCACTGCCTTGGATTCTCTCTCTTCCAAATGTGAGTAGCAACAGAGTTCATCTCCAAGTTCTGTTTCAGACTCATCCTAGTCTGCACCAAGGCATCTCCCAACTCTGACATCCTGTGGTTTAATATTCTGAGGCAGACAGCCCAACACAAGATGCCCTTATCCAACCTGGGTTCTGGGCAGGATGAGAAAGCAGAGCTAACTGAAAATCAAAAATAAAATCTTAATGAAAGATTACCAGCCTTCACTCGGAACAGTTGCCAAGATCATCCTATTAACAAAAAGTTATTTGCAAGGCTTT
>NW_027187400.1:16537142-16539504 GCF_028583685.1 Petaurus breviceps papuanus
ACAGGGAGTGAGGTAGGAGAGAGGAGACTTTTATCTATTTTTATCTTGGTCTTTTAATGATTTTTTTTAATGTCAGTAAATCAGTCCTATTTTAGGGAGGGGAGGGGAGGGCAAGTGACAATGAAAAAATGCAAAACATTTCAAAGTGAGAGTTATTGATGTTTCCCTCATTAGTCCTATTTAATTTATTTTTTTGTTTTCTTCAATTATGAGAATCACTGTAGCATTTCATCTCTTGCATTGATACCTGAAAAGCACTGGCGGGGTTTGCAGCTGCCTCAGTGACTCCAAATCCCTGAGTATTACTTTCAGCCCCAATACATGCTCTCCTTTATCTTTCTGCAGGGGATTTCTAGGGCTCTCAATGGTCTGGGCACAGTGGGTGCCCTTCCCTTGCCCTGACCACCCTCCTCTGCTGCAGGCAATAGGAGGAAAACTGCCTTAAATAAAGGGTGGTGGGTTAGGAGGTAGGCCATCCAAGCAGCAAGGGAGACCAAGTAAGCGGTCAAGGCCAGATTCTGGTTTCACTCATCTGACTTCCACAGCTCCAAAGCCTCAGCTATATATATATATTACATAATCATGGTATAACTCTCATAGCCCTGAATTTACCTTTTTTCATCTGAGCTCAAAATCAACCACATAATCCCAGAGCTGGCCATCACCTTGGAGACCACCAGAAAGGGAGCCTCCGTTTAAGGGCTGCCAGAGACAGGAACCTCACTCCCTCTCACTCCCTCTGAGGCCATTCAGTGAACTTCCTCCTCTTTCCTACTCATTTCCCATCTCCCCAATGTCTTCTGCCATTTTCTCTGTGGCCCCTCTCCCTTTTTTAGCCACCTCTCTCCTGGTTCTCCCTTTCTCTGTCCAACCACTATTTCTTAAGCATCCATTGCTGGTTCTCCATCTAAATCACACCCACTAACCAAGGGTGTCCCTCCAAGACTGAGCTGGGCTCTTTCCTTGGCCTTCTGTAGTATCTCACTTGATGGTCTCTTTCACTCCCAAGGGTTCTATTAGAACTCTAGACAGGTAATTCCACACATCCTGGGATAGTCTCTCTCCCATGTTACAATCCCACATCACCAACTTCTAGACATCTTGAACTTGGTGTCCTAAAGGCATCTCAGATTCTCAATAGGTTGTTGACAAAGGAACTCATTATCTCCCCACCCCCACTCCCACCCCCAAAACCCTTTCCCCTTCTCTACTTCCCAATTACTGTCAAGGGGACCACCATCTTCCAGTCACTCAGCACACAACCTTGGTGTCATTCAAGATGATTCACTCTTACCATTCACCCGTCATATCCAAACCATAGCTAAATCTTCACATTTCTACCTTCCCGTGTCTTGTGTGCACATATGTGCATATCTATATATGCATATCTATCCTACCTATACATCCATACAATTTACCTAGCTATCTTATCTGTCTATCCATCCGTCTGTCTGTGTCTGTCTATCTATCTGTCTATCTATCTATCTATCTATCTATCTATCTATCTATCTATCTATCTATCTATCTATCTATCTATCTATCCATTCACCCATCTGGCTAGCCATCTATCCATCTATTCACCCATCCACCCATCTATCTAGCTATCCATCTACCTGCCTTTCTCTTCACCCACAAAGGCCTAATCCTGGTTCAAATCCACTTCTCACCTGAATTACTGCCAAAGTCTTCTACCTTGTATTTTCACCTTGATTCTCTCCCCACTTCACTCATCTGCCCAAATTATTTTTCTAAAGCACAGACCTAACCTTCTCACCCCAAGCTCCAATGGTTCTCTATTAGCTCCCTGAGCAAAGAAAACATTTTCTGTTTGTGCTTCACAACCTGGTCCCTTCCCACCTTCACAATCTGTCTCACACTTTACTCCCCCCCCCATATCCTCACTCTCCCATCTCTGTACCTTTTCCATACCTAGAATGCTCTGCTCTCTCCCTTCTGCCTCAGTTTCCCTGGCTTCCTTCAAAATTCAGATAAAATCCCAGCCCCTCCACGTTCCTCCAAAATCACTTCTATGTGATTTGTACATAGTTTACTTCACCTATTTGCATATTGTCTCCTCCATCAGACTGTGAGCTCTCAGAGGACAGGAAAAGTGTTTGGGTTTTCCTTTGTATCCCTAGAGCTTAACCCAGGCTCTGGCACACAGTAAGCTCTTAATAAATGATTTTAACTAACTGATTTTACATAAAAGCAAAGAGATGGCCAGAGAGTTTAAGTGATTCTTCCAAGGTCACATAGATTAGCAACAACCACAACAACAACATCAATAGCCACAATAACATCCTGTGCTCTAAGGGCCCTCCCAGCTCTGACATCCTGTGTCCTAAGGGCCCTCCCAGCTCTG
>NW_027187400.1:16539514-16540915 GCF_028583685.1 Petaurus breviceps papuanus
CCCTCCCAGCTCTGACATCCTGTGTCCTAAGGGCCCTCCCAGCTCTGGCATCCTGTGTCCTAAGGGCCCTCCCAGCTCTGGCATCCTGTGTTCTAAGGGCCCTCCCAGCTCTGGCATCCTGTGTTCTAAGGGCCCTCCCAGCTCTGACATCCTCTGTTCTAATATAAAGCCTGCCAGGGTTGACAAACATTTTACATATGTGATCTGATTTGATCCTCATAATAACCCTGTATATTATTGTCATTTTACAGATGAGGAAATAGAGGCAAGCCTCAGTCAAACAACTAGTAAGTGTCTGAGGCAGGATTTGAACCCAGGCTTCCCAGACTCCAAGCTCCCTGTCCTCTGCCACATCAATGCCTCTGGTAAAGGCAGAGGAGAGTTCCAAGTTCAGCCTCTATCCCTACAAACCCATCACTCCGTTCCCTGCGCCATACTGATTATCAGTGCCTCAGACAACAGCTAATGGACCAGGTTGCTGTCCAAACTCCCAGCAGGAAGAATGTTCCCAGGCTCTCTGTGTGTTTTCGGGGAGTCTCTGGAAGCAGCACCTGGGCGCTTTGTCTAAGCAAACACAGTTGTGAAAACCTAAGTGTGTCCCTCCCAGCTGTCAGCCCTCCCCCTCCCCTCCACCCCCGCACAGAACATCTGCTTAGAACCTATTTATACTCTTAACCGGAGGGGGAGTTATCAACCCCATCACAGGCTGAGGCTGCCGATTACATAGGCCCCGGCTGCATTAGTCATAACAGAAGAAACGCCATGGTTTTGCAGAATCATTCTTATTTCCCACTCGGTCGGGGCATATGAGAGGTGGAAGGAATAATCGTTTATCAGAAGGGGGATTATGGTTCCAGGCACTTTGTTTCCCCAGATGACAACAGGGTTATCTAAAGTACAACCCCAGCCCAGTCTGGTTAGAAAGTAGAAGCCACCTCATTAGTCGGAACCACTGGAGGCCAAAGGGACAAAGAAGAAAGTCACAAATGGTCTGGCTGTCCCAGAGCAGAAAATCCAAGAATTTCATGTCCTGAGTTACGCACAGAAACTTTTCTTTTGGGATTGATCTGATGGGGGCGAGGGGGAGGGAGTGGGAGAAGGCTAGAATAAGGGAGACAGCTGAGTATGAAATGAGAGGAACTGGGTCATATCCCCAGCTCTGCTACTGCCCCTTCGACCTCGGGCAAGTGCATCTGAACCTCTTTTCACTTCTTCATAAGCAAAATGAGGGGACTGGATTAAATAACCACTAAAGCCCCTCCCAGCTATGACACTGTGTTCTAAGGGCCCTCCCAGATCTGACCTCCTGTGTTCTAAGGGCCCTCCCAGCTCTGACATCCTGTGTTCTAAGGGCCCTCCCAGCTCTGATATCTTGTGTTCTAAGGGCCCTCCCAGCTCTGA
>NW_027187400.1:16540925-16593020 GCF_028583685.1 Petaurus breviceps papuanus
CCTCCCAGCTCTGATATCTTGTGTTCTAAGGGCCCTCCCAGCTCTGACATCCTGAGTTCTAAGGGCCATTCCAGCTCTGATATTCTGTGTTCTAAGGTTCCTTTCACCCTACACATTCTGTATTCTAGGATCCCTTCCACCTCAGACATTCTGTATTCTAAGGGCCCTCCCAGCTCAGACAGGTTCCAAAGTCCCTCCAAGGTCTAACATTCTATGGCTTCTTTCAGGAGGTAAGAATTCATGTTAGATAGGCAGGGTAGTATCAGAATTTTGAGGGCCTTGAAGCTTTGACATTTAGAAACCAAAATACAGAGATTGCCTAGAACAGCACTGAGACGGGAGTCAGGGTTGCTAGGCTGAGGCCTCCACCCACCACTCTATTAGTGCTTTATGTCACTTTTTGATCTCTAGGCCTCTGTTTTCTCCTCTGTAAAAGGAGGAGGCTTGAAGATTGATAAGTTGTTTTTTTTTTTAATATCCTTTCCAAGGGCTGGGCTTTAACCCTTGTATTATACTCCCCAGGACAGGATTTAGAGCTGGTAAGGATCCCAGAAACCAATCAGTTCAGTTCTTTCATTTGACTGAAGAAAGAAAGGTCCAGAAAAGGGAAATGGACTTAGACAAGGTCACAGAGTCAGGGGCAGACTTGGGTTATGTCCCAAAGACCTTAACTTTCAGCTCGGGGCATTTGGGGCATTGAATTCCATCAGAGAATCACAAAACCCCAGAAGCAAAAAGGACCTCAAGATGGGTATCTGTTCTAAGCTGTACCTGAACATAAGCCTCCTCAACATCTGGAACAAAACCAACATCTAGTAGAACGCCTTCATTCTACAGGTAAGTAAAAGAGTGAAAAGGGAATTGGACCTGGAGTCAGGAGGGCCTGAGTTCAAATCCAGCCTCAGACACTTCCTAGCAGTCTGATCCTGGACAAAGCATCTCATTCTTCTTGGCATCATAGGAACAATGACAGCATCTTACCTCCCAGGGTTATTGTGAGGATCAGATGAGATAGCATAGGTAAAGGGAGTAATGTGGACCTCCAGGAGGTTGGCTGACCTCTAGGAAGGGGGAAACCTGCTACCTCCTAAGTACACAGGCGTGGCTTTGAGTGGGACTAATTTTGACAGCCCTGGGAGTTGAGTCAGAGGACCTGGGTGACCATGGGCAAGTGGTAACCTTTCCGGACTTCCAAAGTCCCTTCCACCTCTAAGTGGGCCTATGAGCAAAATGGAGCAATTTATTTCTTTGCTATTTCCACTTAGAATGCCTCATTCTGCAGGTGAAACAAGCCTATCCAACATGACAGTCCACAACTGTGGAAAGACGGTCACCATGGCATCTCTAAATGCACATTTTCTTGGCAGAGATACTGGAGTGGTCTGCCATATCCTTCTCCAGCTCATTTTACAGAGGAAACTGAGGCAAACAGGGTGAAGTGACTGGTCCAGGTTCACACATCTAGTAAGTGCCTGAGGCTAGATTTGAACTCATATCTTCCCAACTCCAGGCCTGAAATTCTACACGTTGTGCCACCTAGCCGCATGCCAAACATTTCCGTTTCCTTCAACAAATCTCGGTGAGGCAGAGTTTCCATTGTCCTAGCCACCTGGTCACCCTCCCCTAGAAGGCACCAAAGTTTTGGTCTTACTTGGTGTCTAAGTGCCCAGAAGTTATCGTCATCATAATAATGATCAAATAACAAAAATAATTATAATCATAGCATTTTTTAGCACTTAAGGTTTGCAAAATGCCTTTATAAATTAACTTCATTTGATCCTTTGATCCCCATGATAACCCTGGGAAGAGGGTGCTATTAATATCTTGATTTTATAGATAAGAAAGCTAAACACAGTGCTTGGCATACAGTAAGTGATATATTCATATTAATCGTTGTTGTTATTTTGCCCAGGAGCACACAGCTAGTAAGTAAAAGAGGCATGATTTGAACTTAGGTTTTCCTGACTCCCAGCCCAGCGTTCTATCCACTTCTCTACCTGTTTATGCTATGCAATACTCCAGAAGGGCTCAGAAAGGGGCATGCTGATAAAACATTTAACAACCAGCTCTCAAACTTTTAAATTTGATCTTCCTTATTATTTTCTCCATTACTTTCTTAAGTCTAGACAACCAACAACACAACAATTCAAGCCTTGATTTGTAGCATTTTCTGATTTGTGTAGATGCTTGCATTGAAAATTTAATCATCAGGGGTGGTTAGGTGGCACAATGCAAAAAGCACTAGCCCTAGGGTCATGAGAACCTGAGTTCAAATTTGAACTCAGACACTTAGTAGCTGTGTGACCCTGGGCAAGTCACTTGGTCCTGATTACCTCCACTGGCTCTGATGACCCTGATCAAACTGGGTCCAGCATCCCCCTGGGCTAAGAACAGAACCAGAATGTGAGAGCCATCACCATCCTTGTTTGGGGAGACCTCAGACCAATGCCACAAAAGGCCTTTCTTTCTTTCTTTTTTTTAAGCAATCGGGGTTAAGTAACTTGCTCAATGTTACATGGCCAGTTATTTCTGGGTGTGGTGCTAAGCATCTGAGCCCGGATTTGATCCCCAGGTCATCCCGACACTGGAACCAGTGCTCTTACGCACTGACCCACCTGGCCACCCCAAAAAGCCACTCTTTCTACCAGGAAACTCCCTTCTCCCTAAGAACTTACTGCCATGACCTTTCACTGATTCATCACCCTAGAGCTGGAAGACCCTGGAGAGGGCCATCTCATCAAACTCCCTCATTTTACAGTAGTGGAAACTGAGGCCCAGGGATATGAAATGAGGCGAGTGGGGAGGATAGTGGACAGAGTATTTGATTTGGAGTCAGAAAGGCTGTGTGAGCTACCTTAGAGGCAAGTCACTTAATCACCCTCAACCCAAAAAGGGGGATCCATAATAGCAACTACTCCATAGGGCTAGTTGTCCTGAACATTAAATGAAAAAACATTGGTAAAGAGCTCCTCAAATCTCACTGGGTTATTCAAGTGCTGGCTACTATTGATGATGGCAGTGGTGTGAATCACACAAGGGCACACAGAGCGTAAGCATCTACAGCCCTCTAGGTGGCCCAGCGGGTAAGTGGCTGCTGGACGTAGAATTATAGGCCATAGGTTAGGAGCTCAAAGAGACATTAGGGCCACCTGGTGCAACCCCCTTATTTGACGGATGAGGAAACTGAGACCCAGAAAAGCTCAGTGTCTTGCATCAAGTACCACATGAAGTTATGTGTGACAGCTGCATGTGGAACCCGTGTCCTAACTGCAGACCCGGTACATGCCCAATGCACCTCCTGGCTTTGAATCTGGCTAGATAGTTATTAGCTGCGGGAACAAGTCACTGAGATGAAGTTTCTTCATTTGTCAAAGGGGGCTAATAGCTGCCAGCACTAGCCCAGAGGGCTGTGGTATGGATCAGATGAGACAACAAGACAAGCTCCAGAAACCTTAAAGCACCATTTTAGAATGTCAACCATTATCATTGGTGGTGTTGTGACTATTACTATTATTACTCCCCTCTCCTAATTCCCAGCAGCTAGGTGGTGTAATGGTTAGAGCACCAGACCTAAAGTCAAAAAGACTTACTTCCCTGAATTCAAAAGCAGCCTCAGACAGTTCCTAGCTGTGTGACCCTGGGCAAGTCACTTCACCTTGTTTGTCTCAGTTTCCTCATCCGTAAAATGAGCTGGAGAAGGCAAATCACTCTAGTATCTCTGCCAAGAAAAGCCCAAATGGGGTCACAAAGAGGCAGTCACAACTGAGCAGTAGCACTCTCCCAATTCCCACAATATCTAGAAAATTGACTTTCTCCAGTTTTACCTGCCAACCTCGAAAACAACTACACTTCTCCCTGCCCTCCCATAACCAAAAAAGAAAACAAAACTCCACACTAAAAATTAAGACAAAATTGTTCAGGGAAGACAGTGCTCCCAAATGACAGGACCTTCGATCCCTCATGCTCCAATGGTCCAAACACCCAGGCTCATCAGGCTGGCAGCTTCTCAGTATTACGGGAACCCAGTCAATCTCTCAGTCCTCACACCAATTTGCATATGATTACCCAGGAACCCCCTCGCCCAGATTCCACTTTTGCAAATTCCCACCCGTTTTATGTCATAAATAAGATAGGAGACAGAAAACTAATACAGGCCTGTGATGCATTATTCATGCTGCGTGGCGTTGTTATGAAAGATTTACAACAGCTAATACATGCAAACTCAGTTTGGGCACTAAATGTGAAAATTAAGGGTGGGAATGCCAGGGTAGGGGGGCTGGGGGGTGGACGCAATTCTGTAAACTCTGTTTATGCCAAGGGGCCTTGAAATGTTTTCTCCTTGTCGTGTTTAGTGACAAGAAATATTAGTGATGGGGTCAGAGGGTAGAGCCTATGAGCCGAGGAGACAGTGGGAGCTAGGAGACGCCAAAGTCGGAGAGAACAGATTATGATGGAGAACGCATCTTGTGGTAAGTGCCCTTCACGCATACAGCTCCAAGCCAGGAGTCATCTCGAACTCGAGGCCTTCCATCAAGCCCCTTCCAGCTGCCTCCCCACCCTCAGCTTTTCAACTTGAGTCTCCAGTAATAACGTCCTATGTGATGAAGGGCACCCATGTAGCCAGGCTTCCTTATACCCTTATGATAAGCCCGGGGAGGGGCAGGGCAGTTGTTCATAGGATAATACATAAATCTACAGCTGGAAAGGAACCTCTGAGTGAGTCAAAGGTTATCTGACTTGTCCAAGGTCACACAGGCAGGATTTGAACACAGGTCCTCTGACTAGAAAACCAGTGCGCTGTCCACTGTATTCCACTATCTGCTCAATGTGGTTCTTCTCCCCATTTTACAGGTGGTGACTGGAGTTCTCATGGTGTGGAAAGGGCACTGGATTTGGGGTCAAAGAATCTGACTTCATTCATTCATTGAGCATTTATTAAGTGCTTACTATGGGCCAGACGCAAAGGCTACAGAGACATAAGGGAAGAAGGCTTTGCCTACGTTCCATTGGAGGAAAAAACACCAGCACAGAGAAATCAAATCAAATTACATACAAATACAAAAGCTTAAATGAGTTCCTGGGTCACCTTGGGCAAATCATCCCATTGGTTACTTTTCCTCACTTGTAAAATTAAAACCATCTTTTTATAAAAGGTGGGCCAGGGTCTGACTTAGATATCTGTGTGACCCTTGGCAAGGTGCTCCACTTCTTGGTGCCCCCATACAATTGCCTAAGACCATCAACTGGGAGGTAAGTGTCAATCTGCGCTGGTGGAAGGAATGGATCACTTGGGACTCCCTCCATGGAGGAAATCACAGGTTCTGGTTAAAAAAATGAAAATGAGATGGGGACAGAATAGATGATGCCTAAGATGCCTCTGGAGTCAGAGGGCCCAGGTTCAAATCCTACCTCTGACACAACCTGTGTGGTCTTATGCAAGTCCCTTCATTTCTCTGGGCCTCAGTTTCCCCACCTGTAAAATGAGGTGGTGGGGCTAGATGGCCTCCAAGGTTCCTTCCAGCTCTGATTCTTTGATCTTCTATGAACTCCCAAGGGAATCCATTCTGCTTTTTTGGACAACTCTAATGTTAGGGGGCTCCATAGTGAATAGAGTAGGAGTGCATAGGCCTAGAGTCAGAAAGAGTCATCTTTCTGAGTTCAAATCCAGCCTCTGACACTTGCTAGCTGTGTGACCCTGGGCAAGTCACTTCACCTTGTTTGCCTCAGTTTCCTCATCTACAAAAAGAGCTGGAGAAGGGAATGGCAAACCACTCCAGTATCTCTTACCTCGAATGGGGTCACGGAGAGTCAGACACGACTGAGCAACATGAACTACTCTCTACAAGCCTTGACTTTTCAGTTCCAGCCTCCATGAATGTGCACAGGACATTTCTCATGCCTGATATGCCATCCCACCTGGGCTCTGCCTCTCAGAATCCTCAGGTTCAAGGCCTGGCTTGGGTGCCACCTCCCTGAGGAAGTCTTTCTTAGTTGTCCCACCCAGAGAGTCCTCTTCTCCCCTATTTTCCCGTCATCAATATCTAGGTCCATCCCTCCAGGAGAATGGAGGCCGGTAGGGGTTGGCTCACAATTACCTACCACCTAGCACAGAGAAGGGGTTTAATAAATGTCTGTACAGCCAGACGATGGCTCCTGACGCCAAGAGGGCACAGGCTTTGACTGGTGACCTCCATGTTGCTCCAAACCATCCACATTCTCTCATTGGTGATTAATGGCTTAAATTGTCAAGACAACCTGCTGGGGCGGGGTAAGGGGGGAGGTAAAGACATGGGTCATGGACTGGAGACAGGCTCACTGGTCTGCACCAAACCCTGTTAGCACTTCCACCCAGCTAAGCAGTCAGCCAGAGACCTCCCCAAATGCTTGGTCGATGAATTTAACTCATTGTTTCCCCCACATCCTACTTTCTGAAGTTTGGAATTAGTACCTTAAGATTCTGTGAGATATAAAAGAACCAGGTGTCACAGTGGATAGAACAGCTGGCCTGTAGTCAGGAAGGCCCGAGTTCAAATCCAGCTGTGGGACCCTGGGCAAGTGGCTTAATTTCTGTCTGCCTCAGTTTCCTCGTCTGTAAAATGAGCAGGAGGATGATAATAGCACCTGCCTCGCAGGGTTGTTATGAGGATGAAATGTTCAGCACAGTGCCTGGCACAGATAGCACATACTATCTAAAAATTAGATATGATCATTATTAGTCAGAGAAAAAGACAAACCATTCTCACCTCATACCATAAATGGTACACATGGATCCAGTCCCTGAGATACATTCACTCAAACCCTGACCACCAGGAAACAGCTTGAGGAAAAATGAGCTCTGCGTTCAGGGGGGACAGAGGGAGAAGAAGGGGCTCAGCGTTCCATGTGAACAAGGTGGGGGCTTGGGGCAAATGTCCTCCCAACACCAACATTCTGTACTGTAGCATCAACGCAACAAGGACATACTGAGTGCCTAACGTGGGCTAGCCCCCTGTGCTCAGGACTGGAGATGCAAAGTCCCTGCCCTCAAGGAGCTTACCTTCTACTGGGGAGACACACCATGGACACAGATAAATAAAGGAGAGGAAAATGATGGGTTCCACTCTATTCTAAAGTCCCTCTCAATTGTGACATCCTATGTCCTAAGACTTTCCCCAGTTCTTACATTCTGGGTTCTAAGGACCTCCCAGTTCTTACATTCTGGGTTCTAAGAGTCCTCCCAACTCTGACATTCCATGTTCTAAGGACCCTCCGAGCTCTGACATCCTGGGTTCTAAGGGTCCTCCCAGCTCTGACGTCCTGGGTTCTAAGGGCCCTCCCAGCTCTGACACTCAATTTGCCAATTCTAAAGAATATAATCTGCATTCTTCCTATAGTACTCCACAGCAAGGGGACGTGGGTGAGTGTTATTAGCGAAGTCTTTCTGATAATAATGAAGGTGGCTTTGGAGACACTGATCTGAGAAGAAAATGTCCTGTTTCCTAATGGTATCAGACTGGGGAACAGGGAAATGAACTTCCTTCTTCAGGCCACCTGGGTCCATCCATAGTGGACCAGGCCAAAGGGCAAAGCTGGGGGTTCAGGGCCCCGCTGAACCATCCCCCTCCCATAGCCTCAGTCAGAAATTGGCCGGTGGGTCGAGGACAGATAAGAGGCGTCCTTGCCAGCTGGGCCAGTTCCATTTTCTTTAAATTAAGATGCAGGCATCATCTCAGCCTGCTTCCCCCTCCAGCGATCAGAGAAAATGAACTCCAGAAAGACTGGATTAGACTTTGAAGGTGGCGATCTAGATAATGAACGTGGCAGCCGCTGTGTTGACATAGGCCCTGGGTGCCTGATATTACTCCTCTGACAGTCCCTGCCACGCCCCCTCCAAGAGGACCAAGGTGCTGAGCCATCACCGCACATGTGGCCCGACCGCTGCAGCATCAGCAGAGCGACAGCTGGGCAGGGATGAGAGGAGAGGCCAGCACACGAGGCTCAAGGAGAGATGCGCATGTGGGCCAACCGGGCCACAGCCAGGGGTCCCAATGCCCCTCTGATACCTCATCAGGGGACTCAGTGGTCTCAGCCTCCCAAAGACTAGGAGAGACAGTGCACAAGCCCTGGATGGTTCAGTAGAACTGGAAAGGGCTGGAGTTAGAGAGGGGATTCGCATTTATTAGGTGCCTACTGTGTGCTAGGCACTGGGCTAAGTGTTTTACAAATATTGTCTCATTTCATGTTCACAACAACCCTGGGAAGTAGACACCATTATTATCCCAATTTTACAGGTGAGGAAACTGAGGAAGACAAAGATTAATGGGCTGCAAGGATGAAGTGGGTATGATTTAGCTCAGAAAATCTGAAGGCAGCAAGGTGAGAAAGCCAACACTTGGAAATATTTACCACATAAGTTTAGGAGAAGTTAAAAGAAGACTTTCTTCTTACATTAACCTAAAATTCACGGATTAGTCCAAGGGACAGGAAGGATAGAAATAAAGCCAAAGATTCTGGACAAATGTATGAATAACTGAATCATCACTGCTAAGGAGAGAGATGTGAAGTGAGGCCTGACCTTTAAAGGAAGGCTCAGAAAGGCCAACCAGGCCCTCTCCATTCTCCTACCATCTCCCCCCTCTCCCTCCCCACAGCATGGCCTCAGGGCCTTTGTCTAATAACTGAGTTTTCCTCAGAGCAACCCCGTGGGTTTAGTAGGAGGGCTCTTATCCCCATTTTCCAGGCAAGAAAAGCAAGGCTCTGAAAATGCCTTGCCCAAGAGCACAAGAAAGTGACAGTTAGAAGGTACTTCAGAGATCAATTCAATTCCTTCTTTAATAAGTGAGGAAATGGAAGTCCAGAGAGTGAAAGCACTAGGTCTTAAACTCAGGTCTTCAGCCCAGTCAGACCCCATCTCTGGACACCACAAGAGAAGCTAGATAGTGCCCAGAAGAGAGCAAGTGGAATGGGGAAGGGCTTTGGGCCAGAAACTTATGGACAGGGGTGAGATGAAGTGGGAATCTCAGTGTAATGGAAAAATTTGATGGGAGGGACATGTTCAGCATCCATCTGAAGGGCTGCCCAAGGAAGAGGAAGAAAACTTCTCTGTCCTTTGGCCCCAGAGGGCAGATGAGAAGTGACAGTGAGAAGGGGAAAAGATCCAGGTTTGGTATGGGGGAGAGCTGTCGAATAATGCCATGGGCTGGGCCTTGGAGAGGGTGGGCTCCCCCTCACTGGAGGCCAGGATGGATGACTGCTTGTACATGTCACACATAGGGGAGCGTGTCCTACTGTGGGCACATTTTCTTCCGGGGATACTTTGAACTAGATGACCATTCAGGTCCCTTCCTATCTCATGATGCCATGACTCCTAATAATAGCAAGCTAGCATTCATGCAGTCCTTCTAAGCTTTGCAAAATGCCTTATACATGTTATCTTATTTTGTTCTCGGGAGGTAGGGGCTGTTATTATCCCCCATTTTACAGATTAGAAGGTTAAGGGTTACATAGCTACTAAGTATCTGAAGCAAGATTGGAACTTGGATCTTCCCAACTCCAATCCAGTGCTCTATTCGTTGGGCTGCCTATGGAGAGCTTTTCCTATATCGTTTGGCTATTTGTTCAGTAGTGAGACTTTGCAGACAGGTGTCCCAGTTTTACACACACACACACTCACAATGGATGTGGAGCCCAAAAAAGCTCCGGTCCGCTCCCCCCGCAGGCTCCCTCTGTGGCAGGGAGAGCTAGAGGAGGGAAGCCTGAGAACAGAGGACAGAAGAGGGCCCAGGCCGTCATTAAGAGCCATTTCCACAGTCTCCCCGGCTGTCGATTGGGCCCCATTTTTATTCCATTCCAAACTGCGGGAGCGACTCTTTATTAAATATGGATAGCATTCACCTTGTTACAGTACGGAATGGAAAAATGATTGTGTGTGCCGAAGGCTGGCTGCCTGCATCTCACTGGGCCCTGAAACTTTTCAATTTGGCTGGACTGCTGTGGGCTCGAGTTTCGGCTGCTCTGGCCCCCACCACTCCTCCCTCCCCCCACGGTGCTCCAGCATGGTGTAAAATGCAGGTGAAAGGCCATATTGATCCCCTTTTAAGAGCTTCGAGCACAGAACTAATCTTAAATCATCACAGCCGCAAGCTGGAGGCCCCAGGCTGGCAGGTGGGAGTCAGCCTTTCAGGAGACTGGCTGTGTGGGCCAGGGCCAGACTGGAGTGGAGCGGGGAAGGAGAGCAGAAGAGAGAAAGGGAGAGGTCAGAGGGCAACAGGACACCAACCCGAGGGGACTTTTCCCTTCTGCATCCTGCAAGAAGCACAGGAAAAAAACCACCCACTTTAGGATGTGCAGGGCTTGCGAAGGCAAGGAGCCATCCATCCATCCTTCCCTGGGAAGACTGGGTTAAAGAGCCCTCATTGCATTGTCCTCATGCCCAGTAGTGGGACAGACTTTAGTGGAACCAATGCTCCCTCCCACATCAAAACACAATGGATGGATCCAGATCAGACTTGGATAAAAGTTCCCGACCCCTAAAGAAAGTTAAACGTGTGCAGATAAGACAAAGGAAGCCTGTAGAATGCTAAAGAGGTGACATGGGGAGAACACAGCACTGTGCTGGGCATCCCTGGGCAGCCCAGATTCTGTGCCTGGTAAGCCTCAATCCTTGGGTGTCCTCAGGCAAGTGGCCTTCTCTCAACCCCTCAGGTGCTCCATGTTAAATGAGGGGACTGGACAAGAAGATGTCCAATGTTCTTCTAGATTTAAATATATAATTTTTCCAGTTCTGATATCCTGCACTGTCCCAACTCTGGCATTCTGTGTTCCAAGGGCTCTCTCAGCCCTGATACCCTGTGTTCTAAGGGCCCTCCCAGTTCTGACATCCTGTGTTCTAAGGCCCCTTCCCAGCCCTGACATTCTGTGTTCTAAGGGCCCTCCAGATCTGGCATTATCTTCTTCAAAAAACCTCCCTGACATTCTATAGTTCTAATGGGGAAGGGGTTCCCCCTTGGACAGCCAAATTCCAAAGATGCTAAAAGTCAAAGATAGAAACTGCATCAGATATAGGAGAAGGGGGGGGAGAGAAGGAGAGGGGAGGGCGGGGGAAGGGGAAAGCTAGAAGAGGAAGAGGGAGAAGAAGAGGGGGAGGGGAGGGGAGAGCTGGAAGAGGGAGAGGAACAGGGGAGAGGAGGGAAGAAGGGAGGAGAGGGGAGGGAAGGGGAGGGGAGGGGAGCAGTGATGCCTCCCTCTAATACCAGTTCTAAGCTGTGGGGGCTGGAGAAGGATGATGAGGGTTATGGGTGAGGTGACAGAAATGCTCCCTGGGCTCTGTTCTTGATCATGGGAATAACAAGGAAGCAGGTCTGAAATCTCATTTGAGGGGATGAGAGTTAAGACAGGAAGCTCAGAAACTGCCTCTCAGGAGGCAATGATATCACAGGAGAAACCTGTACTGGGAGTCGGAGGTCCTGAGTTTGAATCTCGGCTGTGCTACCTCAGGGACCTTAGGTAAGTGACTTCTCTGGTATTCTTCCATATAAAATGGTCTGTAGGTGGGAAGAAGAGAAAACCAGATGAACTTTTCCCATTATCCTAAAAGCCTCTGTTCTCCCCCAGACTGCTGCTGCCTCTGCTTTCAGAGATGTCCTGATAATACCAACAGGATCCTAACAGTCTGTAAATCTCTCTAGACCATCTCAGGCAGGGCAACTGTGTAACTGTGAGCTACAGCAATGGAGGAAGGTCACCCAGTGCCCTCCACCTGGGGGCCTCTTCCCCCTGGACAAACACCAGAAAGGGCCTGGCCAGGCTTGAGAAGGCTGGAGGGAATCAAGACAGCTTTGAGGGACAGGCTAGGGCATGCCAAGCAGGGCTCCATTCCTCATTCTCCCCACTTTGTGGAATAAAACTCAGAAACCGATCAGAAGATTTATGGAACTTAGCCCAACGATGAGTGCCCTCACCCTCCCCGAACTTTCCTAGAGCTGCGGATGGCTGAGTTCTGTGTGAGCCCCCACCCTGCATTATACTAACTGTGAATGAGTCTTATCCCTACAGGAGAGTCTAAGTTCTTGGGGAGTCTTTGTCTTTTCTCCCTGATGTTTAGGCATATTATAGACACTTAGCAAAGGCTAGATGGCTGACTGACTTACCACAGAATGCTTTGCACCTCATAGGTGCCTAATTAATGTTGCTAGCCACAGTTTTAAAAGTGAATAACTGAATCTCAGACAGGGAAATTGAAATAGGAGAGCCCGGATGGAAGCCCAAGACCTCTGATTCCAAACCCAGAACCCTCTACAAGTAGAACAGCTGAGACTAAGCTAGAACCTAGTGATTCCAGATTCACTAAGCTGTGATTTATATACCTGTGTAGAGCCCAAAGCTGTTGAGGAAGGAGACACAAAAATTAATTATGACACAGCTGTTTCTCACTGACTAGGGGATGAATGAAAGCAAGCTCCCAGAAGTGCTGAAAACCAGTCCCACAAGCTAAAGTTGAGGAACCAGGAGAGAGCAGATGAAGCTGGGGACATGGGACTGATACCTGAGTCTGCAAAGTGGTAGCATCCAGCACAGTGACCTGGTGCCCACAGCTGGCCCACACGGCGTCTTCCAGGCTCAGTAGGGTACGGATGGGCCCTGGGCCCACAGTCAAGCAGGTTGGTGGGCTCTCCATCTCCCATAGGCCCCCTGGGGGAGAAAAAAGATTATGGGATTATAAAATGTCAGAAGGGAAACTTTAGAACACGAAATGTTGGAGATGGAAGAATTCTTAGAATGTAGAATGTCTGAGCTGGGAGGAACCCTGGAACATAGAATGTCAGACCTGGGAGGGGCCTTGGAACACAGAATGTCAGAGATGGGAGGAACCCTGGAACATAGAATGTCAGAGCTGGGAGGATTCTTAGAGCATAGGATGTCAGAGCTGGAAAGACTCTTAGAACACAGGATGTCAGAGATGGGAGCATCTTTAGAACACAGGATGTCAGAGCTGGGAGGGCCCTTAGAACCCAGAATGTCAGAGCTGGGAGGGCCCTTAGAACAGAGAGTGTCAGACTAACCTCTCAGACTATGTAGTCTAACCCCCCCATTTTAGAAAGGATAAAACTGACGCCCAGAGAGGTGACATCATTAATCTTGGGTTAGACACAGAGCCAGTAACAAGGTCCAGAAGGTGAATCCCAACCCTTTGCTCTCAGTCCAAGTCACAGACACCTGCCATACTTCCCTCCCTCCCCTCCCCCCATCCCACAGGCCTGGCACAGGCCAAAGCTCCCCATTTCAGGGGGCAGGGAGTCTTCCAGAGGGAACACAAGTCAATCCCAGCGGAGGTGTGAGCACTAAATCGGGTGTTGGAATGAGACTTGAGACAGGGTCTGAAAAGCCTGGAATTCTAAGGGCCAGCCCTGCCCTCCAGTGGCAGGAGAGAAAAATTATTTCATTGTAAAAAAAAAAAACCACCAGACTGGAGGAGGGAAAGGGGGAAGATCAGAGGCTCCTAGGAAGACCTGAGACAGCATCTACGCCCCCACCTCCCCTCCCCACCCCCACCCCAATTTACAGATGAGGACGCCGAGCCCCTTGCCCCACTATCACACAAGTAGCAGAGTCAGGATGTGAACCCAGGTGTTCTGACTCTTAATCTGGTGTTTTCTCCTGTTTACATGAAGGTTCTCCTGGGATGAAGAGAATGCTGGGTTGGGAGATTTAGGAGACCTAGGTCTGCCTTGCCTCTGCCAGTAACTTGCTGTCAAATGTCAAACTCTCTTAGCCTCAGTTTCCACTTCCATAAAATGAGGGAGTTAGACCAGGCCACCTCTAAGGTCCCTTCCAGTCCTAAGCACTACCTTCTCCTTGGACATCACACCAAATTCATGGTCTCATTTTAGGGAAGAGAAAAAAATGAGTGAGTCATCCAGTTGTCCAAGTGTTAGATTGGAGAGCAAGCCCAGTGGCCTTGGTTCCAATCCTGTGCGCTCCCCACTATACCCCTGAATGAAAGGACTTGGGGGAGGGGGATGCTTCCTTGGCAAGCTGGTTCTTCTGGCATTTGGTGAGAGGGAGGAGGAGAGACTGGGGCTTTCAAGCCTGTGGGTGGGGGGGCGGTAGGCATGAAGGTCCCCGTCATGAAGCAGGGCCTTCTGGAACAGCCAGGTCAGCTCTGGGAGAGCATCCCCGATCTGTCAGAAAAGCAACCAATGAGAAGTTCCAGGTCCTGCTACTGTAATAATACAGAGTGAGGCCTCAGGCCCTTTCCTTAAGGGCCTCTATCGAAGGGGAATCTCTGGGTAAGTGAAAAGAACATTGGCCTGGGACTCAGGAAGCCTGGCTTCTCGGCTTGTCTCTGCCCCTAAGGTGCAGTTAGTGTTCCTTCCCTTCAACAGGACCTATTTCCCCTTCTGTAAAATGAGACGGTTGGACTCAGGAAAGCTTCAATGTCCTTTCCAGTTCTAAAAACTCATTCCTATTACCATATGGTCTTACTTTACCTAGGAAGAAACTGAGGCTTAGAGCGGCAGAGCCAGGATTTGATCTCAGGTCTTCTGGCTTTAAATCCAGTTTTCTTTCCATTATACTCACTGTCCAGCTCTGCTTTGTTTGGTTGGTTGGGTTTTTTTTTGGGGGGGGGGGGGGTCTTTCATTGTATCTTCTACACTTATCAGAGTACCCGGTACATAGTAGGTGCTTAATAAATGCTTATTGCCTTCCCAAGCAAAGGCAGGAGTGTATTTCTGTGAGGATCATGCAAGGGGCATCAGAGCTGCAGCCTCTCAGGACATGCTGGTGGGCCAGGCCCCTCTTTAGTTCACCTTGCTGCCCCTCGATGCCAGCACTCACACACAGGATGACAGGTCATCCATCCAGCTGCCGCAGCCCAACCTGTCAGTAGCTCAGCCCTGCCAGATGAAGGGAGATGAAGGTCCTGTCTCAGGAAAGGCACCTTCATTGGGGAAGTGGGAGTTCCTCCTCCCACGGGCAACAGATGGAGAGGAGCCCACCCCCAATCAGAAGGCAAGGCAGGCCCAGCGTCACAGCCTCTGAGACCCGATCTGAAAAGGGACAGCTGAGAGCCAGCTCTGGGAGGAGGTAGAAAAACACAGTGCTGGGCAGAAGAAAGAGCAGATACTACCTGGGCACAGACACTCCCGCTGCCCATCGGCATCAGGATCCCTGATCTGAAGGCCCAGTTTGGCTACTATACGTACATGTGACCTTAAGGAAATCATATCAGCTCTTCACATGTTTCCTGATGTGGAAAACAGGAGGTTGGAATAGACAATCAGTAAGGCCTGTTCCTCCTCCAATATCGTATGTTCTAAGGTCCTTCCTGACTCTTACAGTCTATATTCTAAGGGTCATTCCAGCCCTGATATTATATAACACCAATTCCAACTCTGACATTCTGTGTTCTCAAGTCCCTCCCCACTCTGACTTTCCATATTTTAAGGGTATCACTCCCCACCCTTACATCCTGTGTTCTACAGGCCTCCCAGCTCTGACATTACCTATTCTAAGGTGCTTTCAAGCTCTAATATTCTGTTTTGTAAGGACCCTCCCAGTTCTGACATCATATAGTTCTGTGATTGTGAGTGAGATTATCTCTGGAATCTATGAAATGCTGATTTTAATCATTGCCTACTTGGAAAGCTCTCAGGGTCCAGAAGGCTGATTAAATTAAGACATGTCAACCCATTAGAGCTGTCTGATAGATAGACAGACAGACAGAGATGGACAGATAGAGATAGATAGATAGATAGATAGATAGATAGATAGATAGATAGATAGATAGATAGATAGATAGATAAAGTGTAAATATACTCCATGTATTTGCCATGGTAAAGTTTTGCTCTCCCTCACAGCCAGTAAGTGCAGACTGATTCCCCAAAGAGATCAGCACATGCCCTAGAAAGGCCATACCACCTCATTATAAAATCTCAAATTTAGAAAGAAGCTCAGAGTGCACCTGGCCTGACCTCTCTCTGAAGCAGTAAAGCAAAGAAAGGTAAAAACAGAAAGCTCATCTTCCTCAAGGTAAACAGGTTTTCTTCTATCCAAGTCCCAGTTTCTTTTAAGTAGAGAGTTTAGTGGGTATTTAAGACCCTTAACAGTTTTAATACTCTGTATTCTAAGTTGTTCCCAGCTCTGATGTCCTGTATTCTAAGGGCCCTCCTAGCTCTGACATCCTGTGTTATAAGGGCCCTCCCATCTCTGACATTCTCTGTTCTAAGGCCCCTCCCAGCTCTAACATTCTGTGTTCTAAGGGCTCTCCCAGCTCTGACATTCTGTGTTCTAACGGCCCTCCGAGCTCTGACATTCTATGTCCTAAGGTCCTCCAAGCTCTGACATTCTGTGTTCTAAGGGCCCTCCCGGCTCTGACATTCTGTGTTCTAAGAACCCTCCCAGCTCTGACATTCTCTATTCTAAGGGCTCTCTCAGCTCTGACATCCTGTGTCCTAAGAGCCCTCCCAGTTCTGACATTCTGGGTTCTAAGGGCCCTCCCAGATCTGACATTTTATGTTCTAAGGCTCCTCCAACCCCTGACATTTCATGTTCCAAGGTCCTTCGAAGCTCCAAAGTTCTATGTTCTAAGGTCCCTTCTAGTTCACGTGTTCTACAAGTCTCAAACGTCCTCAGGAGAAAAGAGCCAAGGGATGAATACATTGGTTCCCAATTATGGAACAAAACAAAGGAGATCTCTCCTAAATACAGAGGAAGAAGATGGGAGGAAAGGACAGCCTCACTCGCAAGAGCCCACCCTGGACATGTGGATCTGCCTTCCTATGGCCTCTCCTTCCTGCTTAGCTGAGATCCTCCACCCATAGGTCCCTGCTTCCCGAACCTGTGACCCTCTCAGTGCCAAATGATAAGGGCCAAGTAACAAAGGTCACAAAGGACCAAAAGTCTGGTCGAGAAGGCTAAAGGTCAGGTACAGACATAGAGAAAAAAGACAGTTTATATTGTGCCAAGCCCAATAAAGAGTGAAGAGTTGAGTAGGAACAGAAAAGTTGGAGAATCACTGGTCTAGATCTCTAAGGATCTAAGCACAAATTTACATTCACACACACACTCTGTCTGATGGTGAGAGGGCTTTTTTTTTTCCCTCCCTCTTCCCCCCTTTAATTAAAAACTATAAATGCCTTATCAAAAGCTAATTAAAAATACCAACATACTGCCAAGTGGCAAAAAAAAAGCTCAGTACAAATATCCATTTATAACCCTGCAACAGGCTGGGATGAGCGAGCAATGAGGAACATGGTGGAGGGGAAAGGGAAGGCACCAGGATCTAGGGCCATCACTCTCCCCATCAGAAGGATTGATCATCTTCCAGGCCTAGGCTCTGCTCAAGGCCTAGGCTCCCTTCTGGTGCTGCAGGCCCATGGGAGAAGCGGCAGGACCTCTGAGTGGCCCACATGACCCCCTACCCAACACAGCCCCTTCCAGGGCACCTCTGCCCAGGTCAGCCTGCTGCCACCTACAATGCCCCAGCTACGGGAGTTCAGGACCGAGGGAGGCAGCAGCTTACATCCTCAGATGGCTTTGGTTGGTGCAAAGTCCTTCCGATGCCTGAGTCAAGAGAAACCAGAAGAAATCCAGAATCCTGATGACCCAAGATCTTGAGGAGCTGCTACCCTGGGTAATGTCTGGAAGGAGTATGTCTGCCTCCAGTCCCCACCTCCCCTCCCAGCCCTAAAAGCACTGGGTACCATGTTACATGGTAGAACTTGAAGGTTCTAAGAAGGGGCCTTAGAAAAGATCCTATCCCATCCTCAACTGAAGCACAGCACAGAACTCATAATGACAGGATCTACTGTCAGAGGTAGAAGAACCCTTGAAACAATGGAACATGAAGGGTTGAGGGACTCTGACTCTTCCATTATGTGCTTTGACTCTCTGATGGCCAGTATAATGACTAGCGCATAGTAGGTATTTAAAACTGCTTGCAGATTTTATTGGCATGGAATGAAATGGGATTGAACTAAAGTACAATGAACAGAATGGAATGACTTGCTGCCTACCAGGCAACAAGGAGCCCTGAGTGTTTACAAGACCCCCCTCCCCCATCCGTCCATCCATCTGTCCATCTATCCATCCATCCATTCATGTTCCTTACCGCTGCTCTGGGGGTAGGCAGCAACAGTCCCATCCTGCAGGCCAGCAAAGAGGTAGTGGGGGCTGTAGCAGAGGCAAAGGACAGGCTGTAGACCTGGGCTCTTGCAAGTGACCAAGCACTGGGTCCCTGTGTCCACACTTCCATACACAAGGATGCTGGGAAAGACAAAGAAGAGGCTTAGTCTTGACACACCTTGAAACCTGCCTTTTCCCAGAGAGCCTGACCCAAATAGTACAGCGTCTTCTGTGTCACGAACCCCTCTGGCGGTGTCTGATGAAGCCTATGGATATCCCTTTCCAAGAAGGTTTTTAAGTGCATAAAATAAAACATAGCAGGTTACAAAAGAAACCAATTATATTAAAATAAAGGTGTAATTTTTTTTCCCCATCCAAGTTCACATATGACTGAAATCTGGACCCCAGATTAAGACCCCAGGACTCTGCAGGTCTGATACAGCTGTGTAGCATGTCAAACTTGGGAGCAGGGAATCTGAGGTTGAGTCCAAATTTTGCCACTTAGAAGCTATAAAAATACAGGCAGCCGTTTCCTCATCTGTAAAAAGGAGAGGGTAAAGCCTACTCCGACTCACGGGGCCATTTTCCAGTGGCATGAAGGAGATCATGAGGAGAACCATGATGAGGCAGATGGACAGACCAACAGACACATGAAATAACAGCAACCAAATCAACACCACCAGTCCCCACAAAGGGTGTGCCAACATGGCAGCTCCAATCCCCGTGTATCCCCTTTACTTGCCTGTCCAAAACCCAACTGACCCTGACCCCCCATTCCCTCTCGTGTGGGGCATTCTCAATCAGAATGTAAGCTCTCCAGATCTTTCACAATGCCTGGCATGTAGCAAGCACTTAATAAGTCTTTTTCTTTCATTTATCCATTCATTAATTTAATCAATCAGTCATCAGACATGGTCCTAAGATCAGACATGATAGGATGAGCTCCCCCGGCCCTCTCACCTCCCATCCTGCAGCCCAAGGCAGATGGTTGGATGTACCACAGATGAGGGGTCAGGGGCTGCCCTGCCTGATTCTTGGTCCTCATCCTCCTCCTTCTTCTCCGGAATGTATTCCATGCAGAGCACTGGGGAGGCCACAGGGAAGGACTTGACCATTCTAGGCGTGGGCCGGTTCAGTGAGAAGATCTCCACCTGGCCACCAGCACCATCCTGCCCACCAGCAACCTGGAAAGACAGATGGGGCAGATCAGAGCCAGAGCTCAAGAGCAGAAGGGGGCAAAGACAGCAGAGGCAGTGGGCTGATGTCCCCAAGCACAGCCCTCCCCAGCCTCCCCCTTTAGGCTCTGCGGTAGGAAAGACAACAGTAAAAAAAAAAGTGTCCCATATTCCTCTCATGTCAGGGATTCAGTCTGAAGGATCCTCTGAAAAGAGAGTTCAAATCTTGTTTTTTCATTTACTCTATAACTTTAAACCAATTACTTCTCCTCCCTGGACCTCAGTCTTCCTCTGTAAAATGAGGGCACTGGATCATGGACTTATAGATTAAGCTGGAAAGAACCTCAAGCTGTCTAGCACACTCATTTACAGATGAAGACACTGAGGCACATAAGTTAGGTGTCTTGCCCAACATCACTCAAACTAATATCACTCAAAGCCAAGGATCTCTCTGAGGTCCCATCTAACTAGTAATTCTGTGGCCCTAAAAGAGATCTGACCTTTCTCTATGAAGAGGATATGGTCCAGAGTCACCATCAAAGGACATGAATTCTGAGTTAAATGTCCAGTGGCAGGGGTGGGCTGGCCTAAGTCACCGACACCCTCTCCCCTATCCCCCATATGACCAAGGACATGCCTTTGTGTAGTGATTGCTTGGGTGAGCTCAGCCTCATTGGGACTATGAGGTCTACAGAATTCATACCTCACCCTGCTCCCTCACACCTTCCTACTTGATCTTTTAAAGATAAAAATCAGGCTCTGGAGACACCAATAGGATCTAGGGATCAAATACTCCCACCCAAAGGACCAGTCCTTTCTTCCCTGTCCTGAAATCAAAGAGGAACCTGCATGTCCTGGTCACAGAGTAAAGGGTGGTACTTACCCAGAGGTAGCCCTGAGGGAGGGATGTGCTGACTGCAGAGAAGCCTAGGAGAGGGGAGTGGACTGGACTGTGGATCAGGGACCGGAGCTAAGAGGAGAGAGATGGAACAGAGTAAGCAATTCATGTTTGGTGAATGGCTGATTGATTAAATGAGTGAATGCTGAAGGTAGGTTAAGAGTTCTGCTGTACACTGGTACCTGCAGCAACATGAACTCTCAAGCTACCTTTCCTTCACTCAACAGATAAATCACTAAATCAATGACTTTCTAAGTTGAAAAGGACCTCAGAGGTCACCTAATCCAACCCTCCTAATTTTGCAGATGAGGAAACTGAGGCCCAAAGAGGGCAAGTGAAAAATAAAATGTAGGGAATTATGATGGACACCTGGGTTTTAGTCTCTGTTCTGCCATTAAACTTCATCATGCTGCCTTGGGCAAATGACTTACCTGCTAGAGAAGAAAAATATTTCTGATGAGAATGAGAGGTAAAAATATGGGCAGAGATTCCCAGTGCCTTGGAAGATATCTCTCTCTCTTTCTCAACAGAAATGTTTACAATGTGTTTAATGCAAATTAATAACAATTCTTTTCGGCATTCAGAGAATAGAAATTTCTGGGTTCTAAGGGCCCTCCCAGCTCTGACATCCTGTGTTCTAAGGGCCCTCCCAGATCTGACATTTTGTAGTTTTATTACTTATCCAAATTTCCCATCATTAAAACCTTTTTTTTAAGGTCATCATATTCATAGTAACAACCACCGTTGCTGATAGAAACATCATTGTGGCTGTCTACCGAGACACCACAGCATTTATATTGCCCATCATCATTACTAGTCCCTGTAGCCTCTGCCCCAAGTGAGCAGTGAGCAATTAAGACTCAAGTTGGCCTGAGCCTGGCTCTCTGCATCTCTGGCTGAACAGTGTGAGGGCAGCGTGCTACAGCACAGAAAGGGCCCTGAGCCTCTTTATGACCCTTTGTGTGTGAGATCTGCCACTCCTTCCCGCGAGAAGGTTGGTTATCATCAAAGCCTGTGCTTGCCTTCCCCATGAAGGAGGCAGAAACAGACATTGTGAGAAACCTTAGACATAACCTAGGTCAGGGCCCTGTATTACTGAGGCACATGCTGCCCTCTGCTGTTCTAAGGACTCCAATGCATGGCCCAAACTTTCTAACGAAGGGAGCAAATGTTTCTTCCTATGTGACAATCCTGTAGAATACCTCAGATACAATCCAAATCAACCTTTTCTTTTACAGAGGAGGAACCTGAGGCCAAGAGAGAAAGCATTTGCCTAAGGTCTCACACAGTTTAAAAAACAAAAATGCTGAGATTTAAATCCAGATCCTGTCTCCAAATTCAGTGTCCTTTCCATATGATCTAAAAGTCAAAGAAATCATAGAGACACAAAGATAGATCAGGAAAGCATCTCAGGAAATCAGACTCTGCTAAGATGAGTTCTTACTCAGTTCTCTTCTTCCTCTTATTAGTATAAGCTATAACATATAAGCCTGTTTGAGGGATACCAGCTCAGAGATCTAGGCTCTCCCGGCTTTTAGTTAGTGGTGTAAAGGCAGCATTAGGGTGGAAAAGAGGTCCATGCTGTCTTGAATCCAAATGACTGCCCTACTGTTCCATTCACTGACCCTAGGACTTCCAAGATGACATTCTTTCCTAGCCAACAGTCCCCTACAAATATGGTGCCCCCTTATTAGGATGTAAGCTGCTTAAGGGCAAGATCTGTCTCTCTTTTGTATTTTTGCATCCTCAGTGCTTAGCATAGCCTGGCATAGAGTGAATTCTTAATAAATGTTTCTTCCTTCAGTAACTCATTAGGGCCCCTACCTGTGCTAACATCCCACACTCAAAGACTTTACAGTTAGAACTTTGTATTCTGGCTGACATAGCCCTTGAGAACCCAGGGTCAGCTGTGTGACCCCTTGAAGCATCACAAGTAGAATTTAGTGTAAAGTCTTACACACAATGAGCCCTTCATAAAGGTCGAATTGAAATGTAACCAACCAACTGCCCCAGGATTCCCTGGAGAAATGGACTCAACCATTTGGTCTAATTAAATCCAGCCCTAAGGCCAGATTTTTAGCAAAAGCTGCCATCTCCCAAACTCTTATCCCTCCTCCTTCTTCACAACTCATCTGTATTACTGAGGGAAGATGGAAGGAATACAAGAAACCACAACCAGAAAGCCAACAATATTGCATCTGTTACTGGCAGTAATCGGATGAGGCCCTGACAATGTTTGGAAGACCTAATTCACTGTAATGATGGAAAGCTGATTGGGGCACATCTGTACCGGAAGGGAGAGAGATGAGAGGAGGGAGGAAGTGAAGACATCACAGAAAGTGAGGCAGGTGAGAGAGAGAGAGAGAGAGAGACAGAGAGAGAGAGAGAGAGAGACAGAGAGAGAGACAGAGAGACAGAGAGACAGAGAGAGAGAGAGACAGAGAGAGAGAGAGAGAGAGAGAGAGAGAGAGAGAGAGAGAGAGAGAGAGAGAGAGAGAGAGAGAGAGAGAGAGAGAAGAGAGAGAGAAAAGAGGAGAGAGAAAAAGAGAAAAGCAAGAGAGAGAGTGAGAGACAAAGAGGAGAGAGAGAAGGAGAGGTAGACAGAGAAAGGAGAGATGGAGACAGAGAGAGAAGGAGAAGGGGGAGGAGAGACAGACAGACAGACAGACAGACAGACAGACAGAGAGCCCAATCAGGGAAGTGTGGATTTAAGAACAGCCGCTGGGGAGTATCCCTGAAACCGTCAGTCAATGGTGCCCATATTCAATCCAGCCCACCCACAAGGTGGCACAGCCCTCCCTCCCCAGGAGCACAGCTATTCTCAGCCTGTATGCCTTTGTATTCCAGAAAGCTCCAAATAAGTATGTTGTGTGGGCCTCCCCGAGCAAAGGAGCAGATGGTCGACCCTCCCCCACCTGAGAGACAGTCTTCTCCGGAGGACGGCATCCAGCCAAACCAAGTGTTAGAAAGGAAGTATGACATAGACTCTTCAAGGGAGCCCCATAGCCTTCAAATTCCCATCCCAGAGGCATCATGGGGTCACTTCCTCCCCATCCCTCTTGCCTCCAGGCACACCCACAAATTCCAGGTCACCAAAGGTGACCCAAGGATGGTCCCAAACATAAAATCCTGGCTTGAAAAAAAACTCAGATATAGAAGTGACAGCAGTCAGATGATCCAATTTACAGATTAAAAAACATTTTTTAAAACTTGAGGGAAGTCATCCATGATTGAAACAGGTAAACCCCTCTAAAATAGTTCCTCGCAAATAGTCATCTATCACTTAGCACAGTACCTGGCACACAGTCAGTGTTTAAAAAATATTTATTGACTGATTGATTATTGATCCAGCCCTATCCTGGTGACCTCCTGTGATAGTAATGGAATATAAAGATCCCCCTGTATTGGCTTGGTTTTCAACTTGATTGTGTTAAAACCCAGAGCTTGTTAATCCCACCTGTGGGATGGACTTGTTGACTTGAAAAGAAAGTGCTGAACTGGGAGGCGCTGGTGATGTAGATTTGGAGAGACAGAGAGAGAGAGGCAGAAGAACTTTTTGGAAGCAGCATCGTGCAGTCAGAGAGAAACGGAGAGGATTGCTGAGGGCCACTTTGAATTGCCCAGTACTTTTGAGACCTGCCACCCAGAGCTGCCAAGGACTGAGGAGACATGGCTGTTTTGCTGGTACTTTGTCTGTCTGTTTTGATGTTGTTTTGCCAGATTTGTCCACTGGTGAAAGACAGTCCTGTTGTTGAAGAAGTTCTGGAACCTGGCTGTTGGTTAAGAGCTACTGAGACTATCCTGCAGACAGAGAGTGAATACTGTCCACTGGTGAAGGACAGTGCTGTTGTTGCAGGGGTCTGGGAACCTTTCTGTTGGTTCAGAGCTCCTGAGACTGTCCTGCAGACAGAGAGTGAATACTGTCCACTGGTGGACAGTGCTGTTGTTGCAGGGGTCTGGGAACCTTTCTGTTGGTTCAGAAGCCCTGAAGAAGGATTTTCTTTTCAAGTCAATAAGTCCATCACACAGGTGGGATTAACAAACTCTGGGTTTTAACACAAATTTGAAAACCAAGCCAATATAGGGGGATCTTTATATTCCATTACTATCATACCTCCCCACCGACCCAACTGCCTGCTTTTGAGGCAACCCATTTATCTCTTGGACAGCATCGATGGTTTTCCTTACACAGAGCTGAAATCTGCCTCTCTGGAGCTTCAACACATGGCTTGTGGTTCTGCCCTCTCACCTCTATGGCCAGGTAGAATAAAACTAATCCATCTTCCATCTGCTAGTCCTTCAAATATGTAAAGTCAGATGGAGTCTGAATGCAGATCAAAGCATACTATTTTACTTTTTTGCTTTTTTTTCATGGTTTTTTCCTTTTGTTCTGTTTCTTTCTTTATAACACGACTAATGTGGAAATATGTTTTATGTGATTGCACATATATAACCTATATCAGATTGCTTGTCATCTTATGGAGGGAGAAGAGGAGGAAGGAGAAAAATTTGGACCTCAAAATCTTTCAAAACTTGAATGTTGAAAATTGTCTTTATGTGTAATTGGGGAAAAATAAAATACTATTTTTTTAAATACTTAGTCAGCTATCAATTACAATGGACCAATTCCTGCTTCCCAACCCACAATAGAGAAAGGTTAAAGTGCCTCTATAATTTCCTCAATTAATTTTTTTAAAAAAGAATTGATTGGATAGGTCCCACTATCTGCATCAGGTGTGCTAAGAGCTTCTAGTCTGGGTAGGAAAGGCTAAGAATCCAGGTTGGAGAGGACCTCTGAGATCACCTGATCTAACTTCCCAACTATTTCAGGAATTTTCCATTAACATCCCTAACAGGTTTTATCCAGGCCCAGAAAAAGCATCCCATAACAACAACCTACTGTTGGCATGAAAGCATATCCATTATGGCCTCCAGTTTCTTTTAAAATACTAAGATATAATATTTCTTTTGATTCTTTTAAAATATTAAGATAGACTATGTTTAATCTAAAGCCTTTATTTTCTCCAGAATGGGGGCAGGGGAACCATGACCATTTTTCTCTGAATAGAAGACTTAAAGCCAAGGAGACAGTGTCCTAGTCATAAATCTTTTGTTTAATCCTAATCAAAGACAATCAGTCCTTTCAAGAGAAGACAATTCAACCCAGCTGTAAGGGATCTCTCAGAAAAATAAGAAATTTTTATCTTGTTTGTGGTGACCAAACTAAGAATAGGTATGTCTTTGTTTAATTCAATTAAGAGGAGTATCTCTTGAATATAGCTTTAACCAGAGTGAAAAGCAGATTCCATTAATCAACCAAAGGAAGAATCACTTGGTATAGTCCAGGACTGGGTTGAGGAAGGTGGTCAATTTTTTAGATTATGGATATGACATTGGTTTTCCTGAAAGATGTTAACATTACTACAGATCTGCATGGCGAGTCAAGCCCTCAAAATGAATTTCGAATACTTGTTTGAATCTTTCTGTGGAATTTGTCTTTTGTTTCCCAGACAATATAAACTCTAATTAGAAGAGGCTCTGTTTGGAGCAAGGTTCTCCAATAGCAGAGAAAACAGCCCTTTGTTCTCTCTTTCTAAGAAACCCTTCTTAGACAGGTAATTAATAAATTTGTTTCTGGAAGCTCTGTGCCAAATGAACAGAGCATTGACTTGTTCTTTCAAATGCAAAGCGCTTAAGAGGAAACTAGATAGGACAGTGGATAGAGTGCTAGGCCTGGAGCCAGAAAGACCTGGATTCAAATCCTACCTCAGATACTAGCTGTGTGACCCTAGGCAAGTCACTTACCCCGGTCTGCCTCAATTTCCTCCACTATAAAATGGAGATAATACTAGCACCTGCCTCTCAGGTTTCTTGTGAGGATCAAATGAGATAAGATGTAAAGGTAAAATACTTTTCAAACCTTAAAACACTCTGTAAATGCTAGCTATTGTTGTTGCTATTATTATTCCATTTGGTGCTGCACACAGTAGGCATTTATTTTCTTTGTTTGGGGGAAGTCAGGGTAAAGTGACTTGCTCAGGCTCACAGTGCTAGTATGCCTGAGGTAGGATTTGAACTCGGGCCATCCTGTCCCCAGGGCTGGTACTCTATCTATTGCACCACACAGTAGGCATTTAAAACTTGAGTGCAGTCTGCAGAACTGAAGTGAATGATGGCTATTGAACTGAAGTATGACTCCTTCTTACCTCTAGAAAAAAAGACCTCTGGAGGTCTCCAGAGTCAGAGGTCCTGGGTCAGAATCTAGCCTCTTACTTTCCTACTCATGGGCAGGTCACTTAACATCACCTTTGTCATCTGGAGAATGGGTGTGTTGGTGTAAGAAGGGACTAAGTCACCCTCCAGCTCTAAACCTATGATTCTAGGACAGTCCTTAAGCCAATCAGTCAGTTAATGGGCATTTGTCAAGCAGCTATTATATGCCAGGCAACATGCCAACTTCTGGGGCAAAGGACAGTCCTTGTCCTCAAGGACCTAGCAATCTGATGGCAAAGACAACAACTAAACCCATTTTGGAAAAAAAAACAACTGTCACCTCCAGGTTTTAAGACATGTGCCTTGGGGTGGCTAGGTGGCACAGTGAATAGAGCACCAGCCCTGAAGTCAGGATGTCCTGAGTTCAAATCCAACCTCAGACACTTAACACAAAAAAAAAACTAGCCATGTGACCTTGGACAAGTCACTTAACCCCAATTCCCCTCTAAAAAGCAAAAAAAAAAGACATGTGCCCTATAAGGAGACAGCCAACAATACCAGGCAGGGTAGGACGGATTCCAAAACCTGCTGTAGGTGGTAAGTCTTGTAAAATTGGCATAGGCCCCCAAGAAAGCCAAAGGAAAAAAAAGATCCAATCACATCAAAATATTCTGCATAGTGACAGGCACATAGTAGGTGACGGAGTCATAATAGAAATGCTTTTGCAGTTTAAGTAAACTAGAAACAAAATTCATGGCCATCAACTGGGAAATGGATGGAAAAATCTCTAGTTGAGGAATGTAGTGGCAAATTATTAAATATTAAGAAAAGAGGAATTCAGAGAAAAATAGGGAGTTCTGACTGAGCTGAGGAAGACCAGAAAAAGCTGGACCAAGAGTGATCACAATATAAAAAAAAAGGCCACTAGGAGGAAGTCCAGCTCAGAATAAATGAAAAACTCACAGAGTCTCCAGAGAACAGATAATAAAATATACATTGTCCTTTGTGGCAAAAAGGTAGGGAGCTAACAGGACAGAATATTGCATACCCTGCTGGATATATCAGATCATATGTTCAGGTTTTACAGAGTTTTTGTTTTGTTTTGTCACAAGGGAGGGTTCAACCTGTTGAAAGTACAGAGCTAACATTTACATAGCATGTTAAGGTTTGCAAAGCACTTTCCATAGGCTATCTCATTTGATAAAAAGTCCTGTGTGGCAGGTGCTGATTAATTCCATTTTACAGAAGAGAAAACTGAGGCTGAGAAAGGTTAAGTGACTTTTCCCAGGATCGAACTCTTGCCTTCCCAATTACCTGCCCCCTTGTTGCTTCACATGACTGTGTTGTAAAGAAAAAAAGATATCTGTGACCTTGGGCAAGTCACTTAACCCCAATTGCCCTCCAAAAAGAAAAAAAAGAAAAAAAGACATCAAGAAAAAAAATTGTTTTAAACTACATTACTAGAGTTTAAAAAGAGGGAGATAATTTGACTAGAAAGTCATCTTTTTATCATTTCCTTGAAAGGGAAATACTAAGGAAAAAAGAGAAAAAGCAGGAAGAATGATGCCTGAGTGGTCATGCAAAGTGGAGCTGAGCTATATGGTTGGTCTGTATGGTGAAGGATTAGCCATGCCTTCCCTGAAAGGATATTGGCTCTGATGTTTACTCTTTGTACAGCCTTTAAAAAGTCACTTCACTTTCCTGGACCTCAGTTTCCTTATCTGTAAAATCAATAAGTTGGACTAGATGATTTCTGAGTTCCCCTTCCATCTCTAGAGTCATGATCCCATGACCCGCATCTGGCTCCAATGCCCTTTGGCATTTAAGGGAGAAAGGGAGAAAAGCAGTAAACACCCATCATTTCATCAGTATAAGGAATCCTCAAACCCAGAAATTCCCTCTCTCGATTGGAAGTAGCTCATTTGTAACTTATAGTCTCATTGAGTTGCTTGACATGTTGTGACATTCCCATGATAACATAATCCATCTGGGTCGGAGTCAGGAATCCAGATCTTCCTGACTCCTCCCAGGCCAGCACTCTATCCGCTGTCTACATCCCCAGCTTTCAGAACATCTGTAACTCACACTATATCCACACGCCATGCTTTTCATGTGTTTTTGTAAATGTCATTTCAGCTGTTGATATTGGTGTCTTTTCTCTCATCTTTAATCAATAACATATAGTGTTATATGGAATATTTTATACTAAAATAAAACTTTCAGATGATACAGTCATACTAAATTTGTATGTAATTTTACATTTATATTAAGTAGACATAATAGAAAAAAGCACTACGCTGGGCAGCCAGAGACCTGGGTTTCAGTCTCAGTTTTAACCACTGGCTCAGCAGGAGAACCTGGTCAAGTCACTTCTACACTGGACTTCTGTTTCCTCCTTGACAAAATAAGGGCATTGGATTAGATGAACATTAAGGTCTCTCCTAGCTCTAAAATTCTCTAAGGTCCCTTTCAGCTCTCATTTGGTATTCAAGGCTTTGACTAACTCTGACATATGTTCTAGGTTCTCTCCCAGTTAAATGCTACAAGTTCCCACCTAGCTCTGACATTCTATGCTCTAGGGCTCTCCCTGGTTTTATATTCCACTATCTAAAGTCCCTTCTAACTCTGGCACTTAACGCTCTAAGGACCCACGAGCAAGATGCCTAAAACTCAATGCCTTATAATGAAGAAGTACACCATGCACTGGTCAAGCTGGCTGCTATTACAGGCTCTATATTCTAGGCTACCCAGAATGCTCAGAATTCGTCACAGGGTGAGGAGTTCCTCTCAGCTCGCAGGCTCTCTTGTGGTTCTCTAAAGGGCTTTGGAGTCCTCAGGCCAGTAGTGGCTCTGACCTGCCCCATTAGAATTAATGGGGCCAATAAGATTTAGTCTTTGTTCTTATCTGCCACAAATTAAAATATTAAGACATTCAGACTGCCCAGGCAATTGGGATTTGGAGGAGAAGGCCAAATTCAACTCCTCACCCAGTGCCAATACAATCCCTCTCCTGGGATGAGAACAACTTTATTATCCTAAGCAATCCAAGGCTTAGATACTGGACGCTTGCCCAGGAAGGTCAGAGAGAGAATATCTTACATCACTGGCTGGAAGGTTAAGATTGTCTACGCTGCTCCTATCACTGAATAACCTGATTGTAGTCTACTTTCAAGGAGGATGGGAAGTAATTCAGCACAATTCTAGAAACATTAATTAAGCACTGATGTGGGTGCGAGGCATTGTCCTAGGTGCCCAATGACACCAGGATGGGGATGGCGGCCTGCTCTTGGGCACCTAAGAGGTAACTATGGTCTTCCACTCCTGCCCCTCATCATCTGACACAGAGGAGAAGAGTAAGAATTAAGAGAATTTTGGGGAACTCCCCAAAGGTCCAGTCATCCACTTTCCCAGTTCTTCAGTTTGGACACTGAGAGCCAAAAGAAAGCACGAAAGCCCAGATCACGAATTTGGAAGGATATCTCTTGTGATAACTTATTGACTCTATAGATTTCGATCCATGGGCCAGCTATGACAAGTCAAATTAGAAAAAAAAAATCCCACTATAAGTGGAGGACATGGTTCTAAGAAGATGAAAGATGCTGGAAATAGAAAAAATGTATCATTTCCTTCAAGATTCAGTGTGAGCCACCTGCTATCACTGCCCTTCCCCCTTAACTATCTTGTCTTGGTTTATTTTGTATCTAGCTAATCTAAGGGTATTGTCTTCTCTAATAGAGTGTAAGAACCTTGAGGACAGGAGACATTCCATTTGTTACAATTGCATACACAGTGCCTAGTACATAGGAGATGGTCAATAAATAAATGCTTATTGACCTATTACTGACTAGAGACCTAGAATATGAAGAAACACCAAAGATAATTAGATTTCTTTGGTTTGGAAAAAAAGGGGAAAAAAGAGGAGGGGATCAAAATTTATAAAATCAAGAAGAAATGAAGAAGGGGTGGCTAGGTGGTGCAGTGAGTAAAGCAGCCAGCCCCGGAGTCAGGAGGACCCAAGTTCAGTTCCGGCCTCAGACACTTAACACCCACACACACACAAAAAAAAAACTAGCTGTGTAACCTTGGGCAAGTTACTTAACCCTAACTGCCCTTCAAAAAGGAAAAAAAAGAAGGAATGAAGAGAGAGCATATGAAATGTGGAATATCAGAAAGATACTGAAGGTAGAAAGAGAAGGATTTATAAAAACTGTTATCTGGCACAAACTCCAGGAAGCAGCAATTATCGCCACTGGTTTGATGGGGAAACTGAGTCACTAAGCAATAACAGGGCCTACCTGGCATCACACTTTAAGTAGATGAAAAAGCCTGCTCTCCACCAGCTCTCAGTCCCTATGTCATAGTTCTTGTTTTTCAACAGCTCTTCTCTCCAAGAAAGAAAATACCTCCTTCTTGCGTCTATTCGGCATTGAAAGGCCAAGACTTTACTCACCTGAAGGCTGAGGGTGCGAGAGGAAAAGGCAGGGATGCAACAGGCCAGAATTGGGCACCAGAAGGGGGCTTTGCTCTTTTTGTCTTCATCAGGGCTTTTCCAGCCAGGCTGATTCTCTTCTCCTGGAACCCATGGGACAAGGTAGGAAGGAGTTGGTTAGTTCTGGTGGAGGGAGGGGGAAGAGCTGCTAAAAATTCCTAAAGCCCAGATCACTCAAACCCCTCTAGGCCTCAAGACCCTAGACCAATCCCAGGAGCACTGCCCAACAGTAATCTGCAGGTTATTTCTAGGATCTTGGAGCAATAAGACCTCTTCCTGCATTGGATCAGAGGTGACTGAAAGCAACAATTTCGGACAAGGTGGAAATTAATTCTTCGACTTCCTCCATGGCTACCTTAATGCCTGGAAAATCCTCTAACAGTCTAACCAATATTTTAGAAGACTGAAGTCTAAACTAGAAGGGCCCTTAGAACAATTTCCTTTATGATATAAATATATTCTTGATACCAAAACCAGGGAGAAACAAAAAAAAAGAAAACTATAGACCAAAATCAATCATGAATATCAATGCAAAATCATGACTTAAGGAAAAGACTTCAATTTGTAAGAATGAAAGCCATTCCCCAATATATAAATGGGATATGAATAGGCAGTTTTCAAGTAAAAAAAATCAAGTTATTAACAGCTATGCTACCCCCCCCCAAAAAATGGCTCTAAATCACTAATAAGAGAAATGTAAATTAAAATCCTAAGGGTCCATCTCACGTACATCAGATTAGCAAAGCTGACAAAAAAAGGAAAATAACAATTGTGAGAGAGGATGTGGGAGAATAATCACATTGATGCACTGTCATTGGATACATCGACAATATAATTTGATATATAAACTATATAATAGTCTGGCAAACAATTTGGAACAATACCCAAAAAGCCACTGAACTGTATACCCTTTGCTTTGACCTCAGTGAGGTCACTACTAAGTGTTTACTGCAAAGGCAAAGAAAAAAAGAGGAAAATGACCCAAGTTTGCAAAAATATTTATAGTAGTGCTTTTGATTGCAGCAAAGAACTGAAATAAAGGTGGCTCCCATCATCTGGGAACTGAAGAACAAAATTATGGTATCTCCATAAGAAAGAATGAAGCATATGGATTCAGAGAAACCTGGAAAGATTTTCATGAACTAATGCAGAGCAAAGAAAGCAAAACCAGAGCAATTTATACGACGACACTATAAAGACAAACAACTGTGAGAGATTTCAGAATTCTGATCAATAAACTCACAAAATATAACTCTTATGTATAATATATATGCATATATACATGTGGACACACAGACAAGACAATTGATGGTGAACTGTGCTATCTACCTCATGTCAGAAAGAGGATGGAATGAAATATACATTTTCAGACATGGTCGATATATAGATTTGTTTTCTAAAATTTTTTTTTAATTTGGGGAAACTGAGGTGGGGAGACTGATGGTGAGAATGCAGGGGGAGGGGAAGGAGAGCAAAGAGTATCACTGAATCATTTTTTAAAAGACATGGACAGAAAGAAGTTTAGAGGGACACACAGATAAGCAAAATGGCTTTGAAGTTAATGTGTTAAACTTATTATATGCTTATTCTTTAAAAATATAATTTATCCAGATAAAATTCCCAGATTCCCATGCAATTATTTTCTGTTCTTTGTATATGGAAATGTTCGTTTGTTGTATTGTCATGTTCTGAATAATAAAGAATTAAGAGAAAAAGGAATACCAACTGAAAGCAACTTCAGAGATTCAAAGACTATCAGAGATTGTAAGCATCTTTACCAACAGCTAAAACTCTAAATTTAGCATTTCCAATAATAATAACAGTATTTCTATATCTCTTTAAGGTTTCTAAAGCACTTTACCAATATCTCATTTGATCTTCATACAAGCTGTGGAGGTAGGTGCCCTTATTATCTCCATTTTTATGGATAAGGGAACTGAGGAAGAGAAAGGTTAAGTGACTTGTCCAGGGTTATACAGCCAGTCTAAGGCAGGATTCAAACTCAGGTCTTCTTAATGCCAAGTCAAGCACTCTACCCCCTACACCACCTAGGTGCCTCACGTCTTTAGAACAGAAAATGTTAAATCTAGAAGGAACCTTTCATGTCAGAAAATCCAAACATTTAACAGAGAACTGGAGCCACAAAGGAGTTGAAAATCACAAAGCAAAATGGTGACAGTCAGGCCACTAACACCCATTTCCTGTCCCCAAGATTCTTTCCACTACAACTGAGGCAACTTCCTCAAAGGTCTCTCTCTCAAGTCCTTCCTGCCTATGCCATAATGAAAGATTCCTTTCCTATCCCCTTGTGATCCACACAATCCCCTTCCTCTCTGAGGTCCCCATTTCACCAGTTGGTAGATCCACAGACCCATGACCCAATGTGTGCTAGGCTGAGGGGAGCGGCCCCCTAGGGCAGCCAAAGCCATGGGAGCAGGCACCTCGTGAAGGAGCTGTTACATCCCATAATCCTTTAGATCTGGAGCTCTGGTTAAGTGACACGGAGTCACTGATGGGAAGGAGAGGAGGGCTCATTAGCCAAGCTGGAATCAATGTCTTCATCAGCCCTCTGACTGCTTGGACCTCCTGGGCAGCAGCCGCAAAGAGCTGGGTTCCTAGGCTAGGAAATGACAACTCCAGCAAGAATGAGATCAGCAAAGGGTCCTGTGTTTAGCACGGCCATAAAATTAGCTTCTCTAAAGTCCAAGAGGCTCTCTCTTCCAGAATAATAATGATCATCATCATCATCATCATTATTGTTGCTGCTGAATCATTTCAGTCATGTCAGACTCTTCATGACCCCACTTGAGTTTTCTTAGCAAAGATACTGGAGAGCTTTGTCATTTCCTTCTCCAGCTCATTTTACAGATGAGGAAACTGAAGCAGACAAGGTGAAGTGACTTGCCCAGGGTCACACAGTTACTACATGTCTAAGGCCGGATTTGAACTCGTCTTCCTAACTCCAGGCCTGGCACTGTACCTACTGCACCACCTCAATGCCCAATAATAATCGTTACTGCTTTACAACTTTTAATTGTCCTATTTGATCCTCACAACAATTCTGGGAGGTGGGCGCTATATTTATCCCATTTTAAAGATAAGGAAACTGGGGCTCAGAAAGGTCAAATGACTTACCCAGGTTCACGCAGCTAGCAAATGTCTGGGGGAGGACTTGAACTCAGGTTTCCCTACCTCCAGCCCCTAATGCTGTTCCAATGACGGCAGCGCGCTCCCCAGCTGCCTTATCCAACAACAAAATCCTGATGGTGACAGTGATGCCAGCTCCCATTTTCTTAGTGATTTATGGAGTATATGGCTCTATCCTTACCATCACCCTGGGACACAGACTGAGTAAAGATTATTATGCTCATTTGACGGATGAATAAACTGATGGATGAATTTCTTGCTCAAGGTCATAAAACCGTTGAATGGCAAGAGCTAGGATTGAAGTGGGGCCTTCGTAGCTCCAAGGCTCTACCCACTGCACCAGACTATGCCCTACTCGATTCTTTTCATGCAAATATCAACTTCAGTCTGGGATTGGGGGTAAGATTGCTCTCCCATTTAAAAGCTGTATTAAAAATGCTGAAAAGCCCCTTTACTAAGCTAGGCCTCAAATGTGCAGGGACAATCTGGATAAATGAAAATCCACAGACAAACCCCAAATGTCATTTTTACCACTGGATTTAACATCCCTTTGAAAAGCACATAGCAAGGAACCCTGGACAAGAAGGTAGAAGACCTGGGCTCTGCCATGAATGACCTGTATGACCTTGTATAAATCACAGTGCCAGTGAACAGCAAACTCCTCGATAAAATACAGGGTTAACATACTATGTAATCTCAAATTTTATTCCCAGCTTTGATATTCTCTGTTCTAAAGACCTTTCCACCTTCACATTTTATGTCCTAAAGTTCCTCCCAGTTCTGACATTCTGTGTTCTAAGGGCCCTCCCTGTTCTGACATCCTGTGTTCTAAGGTCCCTCACAGCTCTGACATTCTATGTTCTAAGGACCCTCCCAGCTCTGACACCCTGTGTTCTAGGGACCTTCCCAGTTCTGACATCCTGTGTTCTAGAGACCCTCCCAGTTCTGACACCCTGTGTTCTATGGTTCAAAACCTTCCCAAGTGCTGCCCAAACAGTCCAACGGCCCACTGTGATTTCCACTTGTCTGGTGAAAGGGCTTCAGAGAACACACAAGAAAGACTCTCAGGGTTAAGGAAAAGGAAAGGTGCTTCGAATGGTCTGGATTGACCCTGATGAATGAGTTGGCCCTGGCTAGGTGGGGGCTGAGTGGATTCCCTGGAGGAGAAGGGGATAAAAATGTTAACAAGCTGGAAAAGCTAAGGCGTTATGCAAATGGGAGATATTGTTAAGATACACACAGCCTGTTCATGACTTCAACCTCCTTCCCAGCACAGTCTCATAGCCACTTATACATGCACTCCTTTATTTGTTCACACATTCAGCAAATATCTGATGACAACAACAACCTCCACAACAGCATCTGGCCTTTCCAGGGCCCTTTAAAGTTGACAAGGCACTTTTATGTGCTTTCTCTCACTCGAGCTTGACAATAAGCCTCTAACATATGTACTACAGGTGGTAGGTATCCCTATTCTACAGACAAGGAAACTGAGGCTCAGGACAGCAAAATGACAGATCCACAGCTAACAATGTCTGAGGCAGAATTCTAACTTAGTCCTATCCCCTATTAGACAACTGCCCTGACAGTCACAGTAAAGATCTGGTAAGCCCCTACTGTGTGCACAGCAAACATTTGTTAAGCAGCTACTGTGTGCTCCTTTGATATACCAACAGTGTACTGAACTTCTCAAACTGACTTTTCCCTCATCCAAGCATGTTCTTCCTCCCCTCTGCCTCATGGAAGCCTCTCCTTCCAGATGCAGCCCAATCACCACCTTCTACACTTTTCCAGATTACCCTAATTCCTAGTACTTTCCTCCGTAATTACATAGCATTTTTGTTGGTTTTAGTAATATCTAACTCATTGGGGTTTTCTTGGCAAAGAGACCCAAAGTGATTTGTCATTTCCTTCTCCAGCTCATTTTACAGATGGGGAGACTGAAGCAAACAGGATTAAGTGACTTGCCCAGGGTCACCCAGCTAGTAAGTTGTCTGAGGCTGGATTTGAACTCAGGTCCTCCTGACTCCAGGCCCAGTACTCTAACCACTGCTCCATCTAGTATCTAGGGTGACATTTATTTTGTATTCATTTTTCATAAACCTGACAAAATATAAATTCCTTAATTATTTCACTCTGTGTCTTTGTATCCCTAGCACAGTATCTGCCACACTTAGGTGCTTAATAAATGCTTGTTGACTGATGGAAATGTAGAGACAAAAAAAAAAAATCCTGAATTCCCAAACCATGACCAAGCTTGGCTCTGGGGAAGAGATCAAAATATGTATCTCCATTCCCTCTTTGCAGAGGTGGCTGACTATGGGTGTGTATTACTACCTACATTCAGGCACAATTAATTATTGTTTGGCATTGCTGAACTGCCTTGTTTGTATTGTTAAAATCTTAGTCACAGGCAATGGCTCATTGAGTAAGACGTGAGGGAAGGCTATAATATAACCTTAATAACAATGGTGATGATGATGGCTAACATTTATATAGGTGGCCTGCAAAGGGCTTTTTCCAAGTATCATCTCATTTGATCTTCACAACAACCCTGGGAGGTAGACGCTATTACTATCCTGTTTTACAGATTTGGAAACTGAGGCAGAAACAGGTAACACAGCTCTTAAGTATGTGTGGCTGAATATGAACACAGGTATTCATGACTCTGGATACTGTGCTCTCTCCATTGCCCCAAGTAGGCACCTTTATTCAGAAATAAAGATGATATTAAAAAAATAAAAGATTACCAATAAGGAGGATTTTTATAAATGTTTTAAGAAAATAAAGTTTGGTAAGGCACAGTTCCTGCCCTCAGGGAGCTCACAGTCTAGCAGAGGGAATTAAACACTAACACAGATATCTGATACATGGTTAGCATGTATTAACAAAGTACTAGGGGAAATCAGAAGGGAAAGATTACTACCAATCAGGGAGATCCAGGAAGACTTCCTGAAGATGTGGTATCTGTATTGGGCTTTCAAGGATGGAAGAATTGGTAGGAATCCACCATGGTTCTTGAGTCAGGGGAGCAGGGGAGAAAAAGGCTGGGCAAAGGACATTCCAGGGTGCTTTTTCTGAACACAGCATAAGTGCCTCTGCAGACATAAGCCTTCACTCCCATATACTGCCAAACCTCTTTCTCCCTGTGTTTTTTCCTCTTTCTCTTCCTAGTTCCATTCACCCACCTCCTACCAAGCCTTTGCAATTTATTGTTATTATTATTATTTTTAATGATCTGACCTTTTCACTACAGATGGCTCCCTCTGCCTGCCTCAGATCTCTCACGATAGAAGGAAACTGAATGTTGGCTCTCCATCTGCTGGGCCACTGTTCCCAGCGCTAAAGGATACAGGCTGAGACCAAATTAAAAAGCTGTTGCAAGAGAATCTTGATAACCCACTTGGGTAACTGACATTATGAACAAGTTAGAATGGCAAAGCAGTTATTTCCAATTGACATTAAGTGGGAACTTATTTAGTGTCAAACCATATTTAGCAGGGCCCATTTGGCACTGATGCCCATACAAAATGGCTTAGTCTGAAGCTTGGGGCTAGTAATAGAGATGGGCCTCTGTTGGCTTGGTTCTTGGCCTTCTGGCATCATCAGAATGCCCCCTGCCCCCAACCTTCCACAGTTACCAGCATGAGACATTGCCCCTTCTTATCATCATCGTTGATGATGAAGAAGAGATGGCAATCCCTCTAAGGATACCCTCTTGCTATGGCCTACACCTCTCTAGTATATTCCTGATACTCCAACCAGGTAAATCTCTTCAATGTTCTACACACACCATACTTATTCCTATGGTATGGAAGTTTATGGAAGTAGGAACATTGGGCAATATCAGGGACAAACAAACAGAAGAGGGCCCTAGAACACAAAGTGGCAGAGGTGGAAATGGTATTAGAAAAGAGGAAGGTCAAGAGGATTTGTAAGGAAAGGACTTGAGAACACTGAATGTCAGAACTAGAATGGATATTACAATAATGAGAATAGAACCTGAAGGGCTCTAAAATAGAGGACAGAAATATTCTATATAAAATGGAAGATTTCAGAATTAGAAGGAATCTTAGAACATAAAATATCAGAGCTAGAAAGGAACTTAAAAGTAGAAAATGTTAGGCTGGAAAGGACCTTAGAACATAGAATGTGAGAGCTGGAAGAAGACAGAATGTTAGGAGTGGGAGGTATCTTAGAACATAGAATGTTAGAACTAGAAGGAGTCTTAGAACACAGAATGTTAGGGGTGGGAGGTCTTGGAACATAAAATGTTAGAACTGGAAGGGGATTTAGAACATAGAATGTCAGAGTTGGAAAAGAACTTAGAATATAGAATGTTAGAGATGGGAGGGATCTTAGAACACAGAATGTTAGAGTGAGGAGGAACTTTAGAACAGAAAATGAACGGCAGACCTACAAGGGACTTTAGAAACCATCGACTCCAACCCTCTCAGTTTATAGAGCAGTACACCAAGACCCAGAGAAATGCCACGGTCCATCCAAGACCAGTGACTTGGGAGATTGCCACAATGCTTCTCCATTTCGATGGGGCATAGGGGGTGACAAAAGCTGAGGCTGTAAAGGTAGGTTGGTGTCAAAACATGAAGGACCTTGAATACCAGGCTAAAGGGTTTAGATTTTATGCAGCAGGCAATGAGAGACAATTGAGGGTTTGGTGAACTTCAGAAGACCTTGGACAAGTCATTTCCCTGCAGTGGGACTCGTCATCTTATCTTTTTTTTTTTTTTTTTGCTTTTTGGAGGGCAATTGGGGTTAAGTGACTTGCCCAAGGTCACACGGCTAGTTTTTGTGTTAAGTGTCTGAGACCGGATCCAGACCCAGGTCCTCCTGACTCCAGGACCACTGCTCTATTCACTGCACCACCTAGCCGCCCCTATCTTTTAAATGGGGTGGTAGGGTCAGATCAGAAGCCTGTCTTTGTATCCCAAGTGCTTAGCACAGAGCAGGCTTTTCAGGCTAATTGTGAGCCAATGTCATTGAGGGTCAGGGGAAAGGGAGGTGGCATTCCCAGGGATCAAAGACCTTTCCCTTCTTCTTGGGAATTTCCCTAAATTTTCATAACCTTCTTTATTCTCCAACCCAGTCTGGTGTGGCAGACGGAATGCTCGACCTGGAGATAGCCCTGGCTTCAAATTCCAGCCCTAGACACCTGCATGACCTTAGTCGCTTCCTCTTTCTGGGACTCAGTTTCCTCATCTGTAAAATGAAAAAAAAAAACTATGTGGCCTCTTAGGTCCCTTCCAGATCAATACAGTTTAGGCACCACACACACACACACACACACACACACACAGATACACACACACACTCCATTTTAAAGATGAGTTAATTGAGACCCAGAGAGGTTAAGTGACTTGTCCAGGATCACACAGCTAGTAAGTGTGGGAGGCAGGATTCAAACTCGGGTCTTCCTGACTCCATGTCCAACACTATCCATTAGTCCAAGTGCTTCCTATCTCCTTCACCTTGCTTCCTTCTTTCTCTCATTCTCACTCAGGAGCATCTTGGACTCTAACCACATCACATGTTCGGTATAAGGGGCATGCATGCATGAAGAATAGAACAAAAAAAAAAGAGAAATAAAAGGAAATAAAATCCTACACTCAGAAATGTCTTTAACATGTTTTATTTCTAACAGGTTTATATTATTCCACCCCAACCCTCTCCCTCCTTCTCCTCCCCTATAACCAGGCACTGCAGATAAAAACAAACTAACAAAATAAAAGAAACAAATTATTCCAGCCCCAGGGGGACTCATGCATTCAAATAAGATTTCAAATGAATTTCCTTCCATTAAAACTTTTGCTGCAGCCGAACTGCATAAAGATAAGGCAGTGGAGTATCTTCAGAGGAAATGGAAAGGAGATGGGACTGGGCTGGCCCACATGCATCAGTCACCAGGCTCTGAGCCGCCCTTTCATCCCCCTATCAGGGGGAAACCTAAAGGAGTCTTTAAAGCTAGCATGCAAACAGAGCCTGGCTACTGGCCTAGGGCAAAGAGGACTGAACCAACTCAGGGAAGGGGGAGGGATTCCTCTCAAAGAAGGCAAGTGGTGCTATCTGGGGGGGTGCAGTATCTAGCCGGCCTGGGTGAGCCAGGGACACCATCCAGTGATCTGGATTTGAGGAAGATAAGCCGCTGTGCTTTCCAACATCCCAGGACCCACACACACACTGGGAGGGAAACCTCAAAGTCTAGCTCTGCCCCCAGCTCAAGCAGCCCCTCTGCATCCTCCAGGGTCTGGGCCCAACAGGAGAATCATGCAGGGGCAGGATTGGCAGAAGTGGGCCAAGCACGTGAACCCCAAGGAGACTAAAGACGGGAAGCAAGGCCCCATGTAGACCAAAATATTAATAGCCATGCTTCTGGGGATAACACAGGGCTGGAGACAAAGGAATTGTCCGTCAATGGGGAAATCAATGGCTGAACGGAATGTGGCACATGAACATAATAGGAGATTACTGCACTGTATGAATGAATAAATATGAAGAAATCAGAGAAGACACATGAACCAATGCAAAGGAAATGAACAAGACCAGGTAAATAATTTACAGAGATGAAAGTTTAAATAGAAAGAACAGTAACAGAAGCAAAGGGAATACTGGGTGACCATAAGGACCAAGACCAGCCCCACAGACAAGAGGGAAAAATGGAACTTTCTCCCTTTCTGCAGAAGGGGGGGACTATGGGTAAGGAACAATGTGTGAATTTTTCTGACCTGATCTTTTATCTTCTCTTACTTTTTTTTCTTTTGAAACAGAGAATGGTTCTCTGGGAAGGACTAGAAAGAGGGATATATTTGGAAATGAAAATTAGATTAAATCAATTAAAATCAATAAAAAATTTTAAAACATACAAAATGAGGTAGACCAAACAGTATTTTCTGCTCTGTAAAATGAAAAGGATGGATTGGCCAGTCTGTAAAGTTCACTTAAAGTCTGACAATCTGTTTTTTTAAGGTCCTTCTCAGCTCTGGCATTCTATGGTCTAAGGGCCTTCTCCCACCGGCTCCAGTATTCTCTGTTCTAAGGCTTCTTCTAGTACTCACACTCTATTCTAAGGCCCCTTCCAATGCTCACATTCCATGTCCTAAGGTCCCTTTACAGTATATGTCTCTGAGACTGTTCTGGTCCAATGGAAAAAACACTGGATCTGGAGTCACAAAACTTGACTTTGGCTCCCAGCTCGGCTATTTAGAAATACCCACAATTCCCTTGCATGCTCTATCCAGCCCTCTACCTTGCCGTCTTTATCATCTTGTCATCTTTTAGCCACCTTGTCCTGTCCTCACTCTCTACCCTTACCTCTGAGCATAGTCATCCAATCAATACCACCATTACCTCTGGAAAGGGCTTATCCATTAACAGATCACCTCACCACCCTAGCGACTATACAGACCAGAATTCCCTTCACTGACCACTGATCTCCTCTAAGCATCCAGCCAAACTGATTCTCTTGAAATTCCTTGTACACAATAGCCCATCTCCCATCTCCCATTCCCAAGCCTTTGTACTGGCGATCCACCATGCCTGGAATGGACTCACTTCTCAACTCCAACTCTTAGAATCCCTTGTTTTGCTTCAAAACTCACTCAAGCATCATCTTCTACATGAAACCTTTCCTGATTCCTTTCTCTGCTACTGCTTCTCCCACACATAAAGAAAACTACCTTGTATCTATCTTGCATAGGCCTATGAATGCACACAATAGAAAACAAGCTTCTTAAGGGCAGGCACCATTATTCTTTTCCGTGGCACCTCGTAGGTGCCTCAATCATTGTCATTTGATTGGCTCAACTTTCTTGGTGAGCTATACCACATTCTCCCAGCCCAACCCACTCCCTAAAATTTTATTCCCACTTGGATTACTCACGGAGCCCAATTTTGGCCAAGTGTAGACGATTCACCCAGGAGATCTTGCTCAGGGGGTTGGGTGTGATAAAAACCACCATGAAGCTGATGGGCCGGCCAGACCTGGCAGGGAGAGAGAGAACAAGGGAGATGTAAGTAGGTCCCTTTCTTCCTTCCAGGCACTGAGTGAGTTCTCTTCCCTTTTGGGAGATCACCTTGACTTTTATATTTTTACTCTTTCTCTGAAGATGGGGACAGGGGGCAGTGAGTATGTCAAGTGTCATTCTTGTTGCAGACTGAGTCCCCTGGGTATGAGACAGCTTTTCAAAATGTGCAGGGAGGGTAGTGACTGGCCTCAGGCTCCCCATCTATCAAACTAACCCAATGAAAAGTTGGGCAGACTAGGACCCAGAAAACTTCAACCCATTTCTTTTTTCCCCATTTAATAGTATTTTATACTTTTCCAATTACATGTAAAGATAGTTTTCAACATTCATTTTTTATAAGATTTTGAGTTGAAAATTTTTTCTCCCTCCATCCCCAGACAGCAAGCAATCTGATGTAGGTTATACATATGTAATCATGTTAAACATATTTACACATTAGTCATGTTATGAAAGAAGAGTAAGAAAAGGGGAAAACCACAAGAAAGAAAAAAATTTTAAGTAAAAATAATATGCTTCAATCTACATTCAGACTCTATAGTTCTTTCTCTGGATGCGGATACCATTTTCCATCATGAATCTTGGAGTTATCTTGGATTATTGCATTGTTGAGAAGAGCTGAGTCTATCAAAGTTGGTCATTGCACAATGTTGCTGATACTGTGTACAATGTTCTCCTGGTTCTGCTCACCTCACTTTGCTTCAATTCATGCAAATCTTTCCATGTTTTTCTGAAAGCATCCTGCCCATCATTTCTTACAGCATAGTAATATTTCATCACAATCATATACCACAACTTGTTCAGTCATTCCCCAGTTGATGGGCATCCCCTCAATTTCCAATTCTTTGCCATTTCAACAGGCATTTTTTGATTTACAAGATAATAGGAAGAATGGCACAGTAAAAAGGGGACCAGCCTTGGAGTCAAAAAAATTGAATGTCAAGTCTTGCCTCTGAAACATATCACTTCTGTGACCATGAGTAAGTCACTAAACCACTCAATGCCCCATAGGGCCAGAAGAAATGATATGACATTACTCACATCTTCCCTCCTAACCCAGTAAGTTAGAAATAAGTTATTGTTCTTCCTCTGTGGAGGGAAATTCCACACTGGGAGTTCTTCATGCTCATGAAATCAGGGGCCTAGATTCCCCCTCCCCCCAAAAAAAATATAGAAGGCACTTTTTGTCAGGTACTGAGAATACAAAGACAAACAAGAAACTGTCCCTATCCTCAAGGAATTTACATCCTCCTGGATGAATAATGCATATGTATAGAGCTTGTTAGTGTTGGTAAATACATTTACATCCATTATTACATTTAACCTCACCCCAATAGGAAAACACTAGAGGTTTCATTGCCTCCATTTTACAGACGAGGAAATTGACTTTAAGGGATAATTAATGATGTCAAGGGCAGAATCTGAACTTATGTCTTCCTAAGTTTAGCCCTCTATCCAGATGGTGCCATGCTGGGTAACTGTAATGTAATGCCAAAAGAAGGCAACTTCCCAGGTTCAAAATACCAGCATAGGTGCTCTCTATTTTATTCAGTAACAAACCCAGAACAGAGAAGATCAAAACATGACATCATTCAGAGTACAGCATTTACTAAGCGTGATTAAATAATCTCCAAGTACTACCCCACCCCAGGACCTTCCAATCATTCAATCAATCACAAAGTCTCAGTTCTAAATACTTCTCCACCCCTAGGCTATACCTTAATTAAGTCCACCACAAAGCCTCTCTTCTCAAATGGAGATTAGTTTTCAAACATAAGGTCAAAAGTTCCCCACCCCTGGATCACAATTGAATCTACCCCAGAGTTACATCAAGTTTAAACACAGCACTTAATACCCAAATGGAGCTCTTTTCTTCATCTTGACACGAGGCAAGTTCTCAGCAATCTTAGTTCCTGGGGAGACAAGGCTTAGCAAGGCCATAAGATACATTGCCAGTCCCTTCATGAATTTATCCTCTGTCTGTAGAACAGTCCTAGAACCCCTGAACACATTAGCAAAGCCCTCTCCCAGGATTTCTGTAAACATACAACAAGAAAATCCTTCTTCAGGGCTTCTGAACCAACAGAAAGGCTCCCAGACCCCTGCAACAACAGCACTGTCCCTCACCAGTGGACAGTATTCACTCTCTGTCTGCAGGACAGTCTCAGGGCTTTTTAGCGAACAGCCAGGTTCCAGGACTTCTTCAACAAAAGGACTGTCTTTCACCAGTGCACAAATCTGGCAAAACAACATCAAAACAGACAGACAAAGTACCAGCAAAACAGCCATGTCTCCTCAGTCCTTGGCAGCTCAGGGGGCAGGTCTCAAAAGTCCAGGGCAATTCAAAGCGGCCACCAGCAATTCTCTTAGTCTCTCTCTCTCCACGAGGTGCTGCTACCAAAAAAAATCTTCCGCCTCTCTCTTGTGTCTCCAAATCTACGTCACCAGCTCCTCCCACTTCAGGACTTTCTTTTCACATCAACAAGCCCATCCCACAGGTGGGATTAACAAACTCTGGGTTTTAATACAATCAATTTGAAAACCAAGCCAATACAGGGGAATCTTTAATTGCCATTACTATCACAGTAACTTGCCTCACATCACCCCTCAGGTAATGGAAGAACTAGAACCTGTTCTAGTTAGTTCTAGTTAGAACCTGAGTCCCCTGATTTCCAATCCTATATACTCTCTCTACCACATCATGAGCATGGGCTATACTTAGCCTTCAGTCCCACCCCCAACCCCCACGCTTCTACTCCATCACTTAATACCTCTTAACAAGAGGCCTACACTAGCCTAGGACCTAACCTGTGGTCAGGTATATCTTCCTGCAGGGCTGCCTTTTAAAAGATGCCAACAGAATATATGTACCCACTTAATTGAAAGTCAACATAGCATCCAATGGATAGGAAGTCAAAGGACATGAACAAACAAGAAAAAGAATCATAAACTATTAGCAACCATATGAAAAATGGCTCTGAATCACTGTAACAGGAGAAATTCAAGTAAAAACAGCCCTGAGGTTTCATCTCACATCCAGAAAGTTGGCAAAGATGACAAAAGATAAGAATGGTCAGTATTAGAGGGATTGTGGAAAGACAGGCAGGACATTGGTGTATCTGGGAATTGTTCCAACCATGCTTGAAGGCAATTTGAAATTAAGCTAAGAAAGTGAGTAAACTATCTATACCCTCTGAGCCAGAAAAATCCCATTGCTAGTCGATATGTCCCCAAAGAAATCATTGATCAAAAGAAAGGCCCTATATACACCAGAATATTTATAGAAGCATTTTGTAGTAGAAAAGAACTGGAAACAAGACAGATGCCCATTGATTGGGGAAATGGCCAAGCAAGTTGTAGAACATGAATGTAATATAAATACTATTGAACAATTAGAGATTATGAAAATGGGGAGTATGGAAAAGTATAGGAAGTATTACATTAACTGATACAAGTGAAATAAAATCAGAAAACATAATGACCATAACAATGTAAGTGGAAACAGCAATAACAAAACAACCAAAACTGAAGCTTGTAAAATCAAAATTAATTAGCTTGGTCACAAAGAAGAGCTGTTAAGAATGCATCTTCTTTCCTTTTTTGCAGAGGTGGGGGACTGTGGTTACAGAATTCTGCGTATAAAGTCAGACGTGGCTAGCTTTGCTGACTAGATTCTCATTATTATAAAAGGCAACTCTCTTAGAGAGCGGGGATAGATTAGGAAAAACCAAAGATAGCAATAAAATTATTTTTAAATGAAAGATATGAATAAAAATTTTAAAGAAAGTTGACATAGTGTGGTAGAAAGACCATTGAAACAGGAAAAATTAGTTCAAGTCTCAGCCTGATACTCACTAGCTCTGTGACCGTGGGCAAACTACTTAGTAATTTTCTCTGAGACTCAGTTTTCTCTTGTGGAAAATTGGAGCTAATTCAATATCCCAGAAAGATCAAAGAAAGAAGGAAAACATCCATAGGTATAAAACTACTTAGAGCAGCATGTTTTGTTGGGTCAAAGACTAAAAGTCACAGGAAAGCCCATCAATTAAGGAATAGTTGAATAAATTGTGGCATATGAATGTAATAGAATATTATTGCACCTAAAAAAAGGAAAAATGGGAGGGATTCAGACATACAGGGAGGATGTGTTTGAACTGATGCAAAGGGAAGTAAGCAGAACCAGGAAAACAACTGATACATTGATTAGTACAATGTAAAGGATGCCAGCTGTGAAAGTCACTCTGACCAACACAGTGACCCAGCATGTCTAAAAGACTGATACTGAAGCATGTTTTCCACTGAAATTTGGATCAGTTCATGTAAGTCCTACACGTTTCCATATTCCCCATTTTCATAATCTCTTCCTGTGCAGTACGTTTATATTACTTTCAAGTTCCGTAATTTATTTAACTCTTTCCCCAGTCAGTGGCAGTAAAGTGATGGGCCAGAACGAGACTTTTCAGACAGGGCCAATGGGAGAATTTGTTTTCAATGACTAAACTTAGATGTTACAAAGCATTGGTGTTGGAAGGGCAATTTGGAAGAATGGTGATACCAATACTTCAATAAAAGAAAAAGAACATCTACAACTCACTAAAAATGAACAAAAGAGAGAAAGTTCAAAAGGGGACAGACACAAGCAGGAGCAATGTTGGAACTTCCACATTAAATGTAAAATACAAAATATAAGTTAATGATGCATACAATTCTCTTAATGTATTGAACTGTTTGTGTTTATTGATGATTGTTAAATTTAGTTTGTTTTTTTTTAATGGGGCATCATGGGGTGATCGTGAGAAAAGCTTGAGGGCACTCTAAAAATGTGAGCTATTTCTCTCTAGGATGACCCAGAGAACAGGATGGTGCTCCCAAGTGCCTCCATCCCTAGAAACCCCCCAGAATGCTGTCCCAAGGCAGAGTCCAGACAAATACAGAGGCTCAGCTCTGGAGCAAAAGCCTACTGATCTACTGATCAATGTTTAATTGCTGTCATTTATTTTGTGTGTATTGGAATATACCTTATATCACTACTTCGTACGTATTCTGTAGGTATATCTGAGTATATGCTGTTTTCCCCAGTTGAATGTAGTAAGGTCCTTGAGGGCAGACACTTTTATTTTTGCCTCTATGTTTCCAGCACCTAGCACAGTGCCTTTTACAAAGTAGGTGCTCAATAAAAGCTCATTGGACAAATGAATTAATAATAAACCTTAGATAAATGGAATTAAAGTGAAAATCACTTTCCCTCTCAAGCACTTTACTCACTTGTCTGGCTTTCCAGGGAGCAAGAGACGGAGACGACATTTATTAGCAGAGTGGATTTCCTCTTCCTTCACCCGCATCAGCCTTTGCAGGGCAAGGCACCAATCTTGAGCCACTGTCATGTTCAAATTCTGTGTGTGAAAGAAGGAAAAAAAAGAGTGTGAAAAGGGTACATGATGGTTACCCAATGGAGATTGATTAGGTCACTGCCAAGTCTGTCTGCTTTCCTAAAACCATGGTCCCATCCCATCCTGGACTCCTCTCACTGTGGAAGAAGGTAGGAAGGAAGGAAATCATAGGAGTTTCCACTTTCAGCAGGACAACGTGGCACTGGGATAAAACCTCTGACCCTTGACTTTACTGTACAGATCAAGTAGCCCTGTTATTATAGAGGAGGAGGTGAAGTTAAGGAATTCTAGCTGGAATGGAATGGAAGAGGAAGCCCAGTCTGCTGAACCCAAGTTAAATTTCCTCCATACTGGAAAGGGATTTTGTGATTGGCCCAGTTCTGAGGGAACTGTTGATGAGACACTGTTTGCTGGGAGGTAAAGTCTCTAATGCCATCTCTCTTCACTCTGAGACTACCTTCCATTTACAATGTGGATCTGTACCTACTTTGCACGCTGTCTCCCCCATTAAAATGTGAGCTCCTTGAGGGAAGAGACCATGTTTTGTTTTTGTTTTTTTGTTTGTTTTTCTTTGTATCATTTGCACTTAGCACTATGCTTGGCCCTCAGTATAGCTTAATAAATGTTTAATGACTAACTGACAGAAGTCACAGACAGCTGGGTGGGATGGCAGATGGAATGCAGGACTTGTAGTAAGAGAGACCTGAGCTGACTCCACCCACTCAAACACTAGCAGTGGCTGGTCATTTCACTTTAGTTTCCTCGTTTGTTAAAGAGGATAATAAGAGAATAGCAGACAAGGTGGACATGAGAATGAATGAGATAATATATGTAAAGAGCTATATAAATGGTGGACAATGATGATGATGATGACCAGGACTGTCCAGCCAGAGCAATGTTCCAAGAACAGACCACATAAAGGAATGGTCACTCTTCTGGGGAGTTTGTGACATCTGGCCTGGTTCACCACAATCAATGCCTTGTCCTACCCTGGAAGCTTCACATCAGATTGCCAGGTGGTTATGAGGTTGGCCACCATTGCTATCACTCTAGACAGCCCCAAAATACGTCCAAGAGAATGGACACACAGCTCCTAAAGCACTGTCAGCATTAGCTCCCATTGAAGCCCAGCCCATTACTGAGCAAGGATAACAGGCACTTTTGTGGACCTGTTTGATGGCTGGGCCCCTGGAACTTTGCCCAAGGTGCCCTCAGTACCTGATAGGTGCCATGGAGTGTGCTGATAAGCAGGGTGATCTGCTCAACCACAGCCAGGTCCTTCTGCAAATCCTGCAGCTCCTGGAAGAGGCGAGGGGGACCAAGGTACACCTTGTCTGGGAAAGAGGAGACAAATAACTCAGGCAAGGACCAGGATTAAGAGGCGAGAACAAAGCAAAACAACTCACTCGTTCACTTTGCACAGATGGGAGCCCAGAGGAACTAGGATGAACCATCTGCTGAGCAACGGCAGGACAGTGGACAGTCCAAAGTGTGTCTACACTCTCTGACAAGCCACTCATGTGGCTTTCCCAGAGACACTTTGGGCGAGGTGCAAAATGAGGAAAAGAAGGATTTGTAGGGGCTGCCCCTAAGATTGGAGGCAGTCTGTGGGAGCCATTCAGTTGGCTAGACCAAAAGTTATTAGCACTGCCCTGGGAGCTGAGCATACAGTCCCAGTAGCTGCCCTACCACTAACATGGTATATGCGCCCAGTTGTGTGATCTGGGGTCATCACTTTTCTCTCAGTCAATAAAGCAATCTGTAAAATGGGAATCACAAATCATAGACTAAAGGTGGAGACAGTCTTGGAGGCAATCCAATCCATCCCCCGCATTTTACAAATAATGAAACTGAGGCCCAGATACATACCTAAGAGAGGTCATAAGGAGGAGATCCAGGATTCAGATCTAGGTCTTTGGAGTCCAAATCCAGTGCTTGCTTCCCCATCCTATCTCCCTGTGATATAATGGTTCTGAGGACCTGTGTTCAAATACCATCTCTGACACATAGTACTTATGTGATCTCTGGGAAAGTAGCTTAGCTTTACTGGGCCTCAGTTTCTTCTTCTATATAACAATGGGATTAGACCAGATGGCCTTCAGGTTCTCCTCTAGGGCAGCTGGGTGGTACAGTGGGTAGAGCCCCAGGCCTGGAGTCAAGAAGACCTGAGTTAAATCCAGCCTCAGATACTTACTAACTGTGTGACCCTGGGCAAGGCACTTAACCCTTCCTGCCTCAGTTTCCTCATCTGTAAAATAAGCTGGAGAAAAAAATGACAAATCACTCTTGTATGTGACTCCAAATGAGGTCACAAAGAGTTGGACACAACTAAAAATGACCAAAGAACTACATCTAAATCTAACATCTTATCACTGGAAAGAGTCAATGGAGTGATGATTATAAAAGTATGACATACTGAACACATATATTACATACATATGTATATCATCATGCTTACGTATATTTATATAATTTGGTGAGAGCCCTTGATTTTATTATTAGAGTAAGGTACTCCTGGTGTGAAAAGAACCCCCCCCCCCCGCCATGCAGATCTGCCACTCCTCCAGAGACTTGACTGAGGCAACAAGAGGTTGTCATTCAAGGTCACATAGTCGGTATGATGGAACTTGTCAATAGGTCTTCCATTTGTCTGCATTGTCTCTCCAAACATCAATGGTAACCATCATCTTCATCATCCTCATCAATAGCCTCTAAAACTCAGCTTGCTCCACTAGCTGCCCCTGGAGGGATTCCATGGGGGAGGCTTTCTCGGTATAGGAAAAGCTAGGGGCAGCTAGGTGGCCCAGTGAATAGAGCACCAGCCCTGGAGTCAGGAGGACCTGAGTTCAAATACAGCCTCAGACACTTAACACAAAAACTAGCTGTGTGACCTTGGGCAAGTCACTTAACCCCAACTGCCCTCCCAAAAAAAAGAGTAGGTATAGGAAAAGCAAGTCATGGGTCGGGGGAGGGGCAGGGGTCCTCTATATATGAAGCAGATGTTCAGGGAGATAAGGAGGGTCTCTAATAGGCAGCACCTAAGTGGGTGGGAAGAGCCATGGGCCAGGAAGCTTCTTTGAGGGAGGCATCTGAAAAAGGGAAGTAGAAAGAGAGGGAGGGAAGAAGAGGGAGGGAGGGAAGGAGGCAGGGAGGAAGAGACCCTCAGGAGCAGCTTCTTTGAAGAGTGAAGCACAGAAAGGAACCCAAGCACGTTTCACTCCATCGACCCAGTTGCTCTATTAATGAGAAAGGGGGCCAGGGAGAGAGAGAATTCCCCAAAGGCGCCATCTGGTCACATGCCCATCCCAGGCTGCCTCTCAGAGAACACACATGGTGTGAGTGCTCCCTCCAAACATCCAGAAGGGTTCTGCCCTGGGCAGGCAGAGAGAGGCAACCACCACGCCCCCTCCACTGCCTCCTCCCAGACCTAGCCCTCCCACCACAGCTGGCAGGAGTAAAGAAACAAATCCAGGCACCCCCTTCAGCCTGAGGATGGTATAGTCTGGGGTAAGCACCCCACCACAGACCCCGAAGACCATCCCTAGAATCCAAGGGATTCCCTAGAACCAATCCATGCCACCTGAGAGCCTTATGCTAAGTGGGACTCAGAGCAGCCTAGATGAAACAGCCAGGGTCATAGAGATGTTCTGGTTATCTAGGAGAAGAAAAAGGCTTGGAAAAAAGTTTCAGAATCCTGGGTTTGTCATGAATTATGTTACTTTAGGTAAAACGTTTTCCTTCTCTGGGCCTCAGTTTTCTCCTCTGTAAAATGGTAATGATAATTCCTTCCCTCCTTAGCTTAAAAGGAGTTGCTATTAGGATCAAAGAACAGAATGTTCCCATGTAGAGAATCAAATTCCAAGGTTCAATGATTCTTTTGGGGAAATGGGGTTGTTTTGTTTTTTAAACTAGGCACTGGTAGAAAAAACTCTAGGTGATGAAAACTCCTTCTACCAATGCAGGCTGGCATTTGCTTTTCAACTTCTCATCTCAGAGTTGCCCAGGAGAGGTTAAGGGACTTACCCAGGGTCACACAGCCAAGGTATGTCAGGGGAAGGCCTTGAACCTGCAATTTCCCCAGCTCTGGGACCAGTTCTCCATCCCCTATGCCATGACTCTGCAAAGGATTTTATCTTGTACCTCCCTCTCCCCTTCCCCTTCAAAAAAATCATCGGGGCTGGTGAGCTGAGTATTTATCGAGACTCATTCAATCATTTCTTGTTCTCACAGGGCAATTATGAAGATAATAATAATAATGATAATGTTAATGAGAGTTGCTCACAACTCTACAGATAATAATTAACCAAAGGCTTGCAAAGCCCTTTCCAGATATTACATCATTTGGTCCTCAGACAACTCTGTGAAGTTGATACTACCCCGTGTTTCCCCGATAATAAGACACTGTCTTATTAATTTTTTTGGACAGAAAAACACCAGAGGACTTATTTTCAGGAGAGGGCTTATTTTCAGGGGAGGGCTTATTTTAATGAACATTGACAGCAATTTTAATAAACAGGTAAATGTGAACAAAAAAATGTACCTTTATTCAATAAGCAAATCACTGGGGAAGAACAGGATGACGCGCTCACTGCTGCAGCTCTGATTGGATGCAGCTCGGAGCGCGCGTGCATTTCACGGG
>NW_027187400.1:16593120-16610251 GCF_028583685.1 Petaurus breviceps papuanus
GGGGGGGGGGGGGGGGGGACGGTGCATACAGAGGGTACCGTAATGTAGCGTGTAGCACAGAGGATCACCTTCACTACAGTAGCAATCTCAATAGGGCTTATTTTAGAGGAATCTTACACAGTAAGGGGAGGGCTTATTTTCGGGACAGGTCTTATTATCAGGGAAACACGGTATTATTGCTGCCATTTTACAGATGAGGAAACAGGCTGAGGAAAAGGAAATGACTTGCCTAAGGCCACAAGGCCAGTGTATGAAGCAGGATTCAAACTTAGGTCTTCTTGACTTCAAGGATAGAGCTCTAGCCGCTGACCCACCCAGCAGCTTAGGGTGGTGGATAGTGAGACCCTCCAGCAAGGCCAGAATACCAGCAACTCACATTCCTGAAGCATTTGAGTTGACAGAACAGTCACTGCAAGAACTGCAGGGGAAGGGACCGCAAGTATTATAGTCAACACATATTAAGCACCTACTGTGTACCACGCTCTGTCTATGCTCTTCACTGCAAGTAAAGGCAAAATTAAAGGAGGTGCTGCCTCCAAAGAGCTCCTATTCTCTGAGGGGCCAGAAGTGAGAAGGGTGCACCATGTATACAGGCAAGCATAGACACAAAGAGACAGAAGACCAAAAGCAGAGAGTCTGGGGAAGGCTTCAAGGAGGAGGTAACTCCCGCACTGAGCCCTGAGAGGAGCTGAGGACTCTGAGAGGGGGAAGGTTCACATAAACGCACTGGCCCAGTAGAGAGAGTGCATAGCTCAGGAAACAGCCTGGGTGTCCCACTCTGGCCAGAAGGCAGGATGCCTAAATGTGGAGCCATAATGAAGCCCGTTTGCAGAGGGCCTTCCTTCAGTGTGATCTGCTGGGAGGGTTCTGTTTAAACCTCCAGGCAACAGGGAGCAGCTCAAAGCTTTGGAGGAGGAAGACACGGTCAAATGTAGGCCTTCAAAGCATTAATCTGTCATTTACAGAGCACGGATTGCAGAGGGGAGTTAATGGAGGCAAGGAGACCAATTAGGAACCATTATAAGAGTCCACAAGAAAGGGGATGGAGAGAACGGGACAAATTCAAGAGAGGCCATTGGGGCAGAATCAACAAGACGGGTGTGAGCTGATGCAGAGGAAAGGGAAACAATGAGGGGAGGATTTTATACCAAGACAACAAATGCTGCAAAGACAAATGACCGGGAAAGATTGAAGATTTCTGATCGATACAATGACCAGTGACAATTTCAGAGGACCACTGAAGACATGGCTACCCACCTCCTAAACAGACTCCGAATGGAAACATGATGGACTCAGGAGGCAGGACATGACCAACATGGAAACAGTTTACTTGGCTGTACAAATTTGTTATCAAGCTTTGGTTTTTCTCTCTCTTTTTTCAGTTGAGAAGTCAATGAAAATGACGGGCAGCTAGGTGGTACAGTGGATAGAGCCCCAGGCTTGGAATCAGGAAGACCTGAGTTCAAATCCAGCCTCAGATACTCACTAGCTGTGTGACCCTGAGCAAGTCACTTAACCCTGTCTGCCTCAATTTCCTCATCTGTAAAATGAGCTGGAGAGGGAATGGCAAACCACTCCAGAGTCTCTGCCAAGAAAACTCCAAAGGGAGTCATGAAGAGTCAGGCGTGACTGAAATGACCAAACAACAACAAAAGGGAGTAAAAAGTTTGCTTATTTTTTAAAATTTGAGTCATTTTTAAAAAAAGACATAATAGAACTGCACATATATAACCTACATCAAGTTCCTTGCTATCTTAGGGAGAAGGGAAGGGAGGAAGGGAAGGAGAAAATTTGGAACTCAAGAAAAATTCTTAAATGAATGTTAAAAATTGTCTTTATGTGTAATCAGAAGAAAAAATACTATTTAAAAGGAATAAAAGACAAGACAATTGATGTGACACAGAGCTGAGGAAGAGGGAAAAATCCAAGATGATTCTGAGGCTCCAAGCCCAGGAGACTGGGAAGGCAGTGTCGGCTTTGACACTGAGAACTTCAGAAAGGAAGCAGCTTAAGGTGGAAGGATGGACTTAATATGGGGACATAGTATGTCTGAGATGCCATTAGAACATAGGATTTCAGGGCAGCTAGGTGGCACAGTGAATAGAGCACTGGCCCTGGAGTCAGGAGGACCTGAGTTCAAATCCGGCCTCAGACACTTGACACAAAAAACTAGCCGTGTGACCTTGGGCAAGTCACTTAACCCCAACTGCCCTGCCTTCTCCCCTCCAAAAAGAAAAAAAAAAACACACAGGTACAAAGGTCTAGGAGGCAGCTGCTGAATGGAATTCAGCAAGAGATTTGGTTGGAGATTTTATTTAGATAGATGGATAGACAGACAGACAGACAGACAGACAGGCAGGCAGATAGATAGATAGATAATAGATGTGTGTATGCATGTATATGTACATATATACATGCATACACATATACATATGTGCTATTTATGTATATATTTGACTTGAATTCAGCAGAGAGATTTGGTTGGAGATTTTATTTATGTATATATATATGTATATGCAAATTATATAGAATTATATATAATAATTATATATAAATTGTATGTGTATATATATACATATACACATACATATATTTATATAAAAGAGGAAGAGAGAGAAAAGGAAAAGGAGAGAGATAAATGACAGAGAGAAAGAGGAAGAGAGAGACGGAGAGAAACAGAGAAGGGAGGGAAGGAGAGAGAGGGGGGAGGGAGGGAGAGAGAAAGGCAGAGAGAAGGGGAGAGACAGAGACAAAGAGACACAGAGAGAGAGATTTGGGAGTTAAAACAGAGATGATAATTGAGCTCAAAGAAGTTGCTTACATCACCAAGGAAGAATATCTAAAGAAAAGAGACTAGGCCCCAAGACAGCGTCTCGGGGGACACCTGCACAGGGAGTGGGGGAAGGGGGCGGATGGTCCATGGCACAAGCAAAGGGAATTAAGAAGGAGCAGTCAGAGAGGTAGGAGGAAAACCAGGCACAAAAGGAAAAGGAGGCAAAAGCTAAGGAAAGATCAGAGGGTGAGGATTGGATTTTGGATTTGGCTGTTTATAGATCCCTGGTAACCTCAGAGATGAAAACAAAGAGACCCAGAGAGCTGAGCCTACATTCCTATCTGGTCCTGTCTCCTCTGCCAGAAATTCTGGAAGTTGGGTTGAGGATGGAGAGGGGGGAGAAGAAGGGATAAGATGAGACACTCACTGTGGGCCTGGCTGGCCGGAGAAGACTTCTTGGCGCCAGCATTCTGAATGACGACATTGTCCTTGTCATAGGTGCCACCCTCCTGGCCCACTTCTGCCACCTGTACCTGGGGCAGGGCTGTGTTCCATTTCACCACGTATTTAGGGCCCAGGGGGACCAGGCTGCTGATCTCCAGCTGCCCCCTGTGGAAAGGAAAGGGAGGATCCCAGTTGTTGACCCACCTCACTCTGATACTCCCATCCCGCTTTGAGAAGCTCAGCCACAAACCATGCAGCCCCAAATGGCAGCCCCCACACCAAGATTAAACTAAATCAGAAGCACCAGGAAAGCCCAGCCAGGTCCCCAGCACCAGAACCGCACACAAATCCCCCTCTTGGAGCACCAAGTCCCACCTACCTGTGGTTGACAGGCCTGAGAAAGACAAGAAGGATGGAAGGTCATTATGAATGCCGATTTCTAATGTCAGCTAAGAACTGCTCTGTGCAGGATACTAGAGTGGGCTGGGGGTGGGGGTGGGGGTGGGGGGGACACAATCCACTCTTGTTCTCCATCAGAAATAACCTTTCCCTTCATACCTCATGAAGAATTTCATTCTGAACTTCAAATATACCAATCAATTACTATAGAGCAGGGGTGGGGAACCTGCAGCCTCGAGGCCACATGGGGCCCTCTAGGTCCTCAAGTACACACCTTAGATTGATTTGGATTCAGTCAAAGGGCAACACTTGAGGGCCTAGGGGGCCACATGTGGCCCTGCAGTCACAGGTTCCCCACCTCTCCTACAGAGGCTTAAATCTATGTGGGTGATTTCTTCTCCCACAAAACTCTTAGCTGTGTGAGGGCAGGGACCAGGGCCTAACTTTACTTTGTGTCTCCTCCAGCTACACATAGAAAGCCCTTAATAAATCTGTTGGATAAGGGAATAATAATATTAATTAATAATAATGGCAATAATAACAGTAATAGCAGCTAGGATTTATGTAGCACCTAAAGGTCTGCAAAGAGCTTTACAAACATCAGTTCATTTTATCTTAACGAGCCAGGAGGTAGGTGATATTTTTATCCCCATTTTACAGATGTGGAAACTGAGGCAGATAGAGGAACAAAGGGAAGGGAACAATGAGCCAACATATTGCTAAGCACTTGACAGTGACTAGGTTAAATGACTTGCCCAGGGTCACTTAGGAAGTGCTTGGGACAAGAATAAATTCAAACCTTCCCAACTCCTGGTCCAGCTCTCTCTCCACTGAGTCACCTGGATGTCTTAGCTGGTAATGACCTTCCCGTACTTATATGACAAACTGCTTATTTATTTATTTATTCATCTACTCAACAAGCCTTTATTAAGTTCCCCCTAAAAGTCCTGGAGGGTACAAAGATGGAAACAAAAACCAGGTCCTGCCCTCAAAGGGCTTACATGGCCAACCCATCTCTTCCCCACCTTTCCCCCACTTCTCCCATCCTGTGTTTGGGGTCCCTTCTTTAGTTAACGGAACAAATGAATAAGAAATGAATATTCATTGGGAGCAATGGCACAGGTGATCCAGAACAACAAAACCCAAAGCCCTGTGGCATGGTTTAATCCTTTAGATGCTGCAATGCCTTGGAAGAGGTTTTGGGTTGTCTGTGTTTTACACTGGGAAAGCAAGGCTGTCATAAAAGCATTACTGACGATAAGAGAGGGAGAGGGGATGGCACGGTGCGATGGAGGGAACAGTGCATTTGAAGTCAGAGGAACAGGGTTCAAATCCTGGTTTTACCCCTTATAACCCAGCTGACCTGAAGGAAGGCCCCACCTCTCCGGGCCTCAGGCTCGTCCTCTCTAAAAGAAGGGTGTTGCACTATCTGAGGCCCTTTCAGCTCTAAATCAGATGCGTCCATTCTGGTCCCAGAACAAGCTTCTGGACTAAAACTGGGAACTGCCTAACTATTAACATAATTCATGAAGGTGGGAATTCATAGACAAAAGGTTTCGAGCCAGGTAAGCATGAGCTCAAATAAAATCAAGAGATTTGGTCTGTATAAGAAGAGACAGCATTGAAGAGGGACAACCAAGCAAGAGACATGGGAGTTGTCATCCCAAGGCCAGTCTTCAAAAACACAACAAACAATTATCTTTTCATAGGATCATAGGATGTCAGATGAGACTTTAGAACACAGAATGTCAGAAAGAGAGGAACAAAGAATGTCAGAGCTGGGAGGGCCCTTAGAACACAGGATGTCAGAGCTGGGAGGGCCCTTAGAACACAGGATGTCAGGGCTGGGAGGGCCCTTAGAACACAGGATGTCAGGGATGGGAGGAGCCTTAGAACACAGGATGTCAGACCTGGGAGGGTCCTCAGAACACAGGATGTCAGAGCTGGGAGGGCCCTCAGAACACAGGATGTCAGAGCTGGGAGGGCCCTCAGAACACAGAATGTCAGAGCTGGGAGGGCTCTTAAAACATGAAATGTCAGGGGCGGCCAGGTAGCACAGCAAGTAAGAGCACCAGCTCCAGTGTTGGGATGACCTGGAGATCGAATCCCGGGCTCAGACACTTAGCACCCACCCAGAAGCACCTGGCCATGTAACCTTGAACAAGTTACTTAACCCCAATTGCTTAGGGGCAGCCAGGTGGCTTAGCGAGTAAGAGCACTGGCTCCAGTGTCAGGATGACCTGGATCAAATCTGGGCTCAGATACTCAGCACCACACCCAGGAATTATTGGCTGTGTAACCTTGAGCAAGTTACTTAACCCCGATTGCTTAAAAAAAAAAAAAAACCATGAAATGTTAGAGCTGGTAGGGCTCTTAGAACACAGAATGTCAGAACTGGGTAGGGTCTTAGGTGATCTAGTCTAAGTTTTCTTTTTACCAAATTAAAAATTGAGGCCCAGAGGAGCAAAGGGTTTGCCCAACATCACACAGATAGCTAAGCAGCAGAACTGGAATTCAAACCCAGCACCTCTGACACTAAAAGTGAAGCTCCTTCTATCACCCCATGTTGTGACAAACACTTGCCCAAAACTAGAGACCATATACAAAGGCCCACTCTGAGATTCTGTAGCATCCTTGGGCTGTCAACCAGGGGATCAGAACCTCCCTGATCAATAACCCACATAACCCTGGTCTTAAAGAAGAAAGAATCCTTGCATCTGAATGGTGGTCCCAAGGGAACAGGCTAGCATGAGACAGGTATGCTCCAGATGAACCCCTCCTCTCATTCCCTTCCCCCACTTTTATGGGGCAGAACAGAGTTTCAGCCATCACAGGGAGGAGCCAAGAGGCCACTTACTTGAAGTTGATGTTGGCACACACCAGCATGTCATTGAGCAGGAAAACCTTGCGTTCCTTAGATTTGATGAGCTGCCCACGGTCCCCATACACCGTCTCTGTCAGGGTCTCACACAGCAACAGCTGTCGCTGGCCCGACGTCAGCAGCTATAAAAAGACAGAGGACCACAGATATAAGGCAATGCCAGCCTTCAGCCCAACTGGCATCAGAGGGCACGCAGTGAGACTGTAACACAGCACTAAAAATTCTTTCTCATCCTATTCTTGACTCCTAGGCCAACCAACCTGCCATATTCTTCCTAGGACGACATTTTAAATGCTGCATTTTCATTGGGTCTTAAACCAGCAGCCTTTCTAGTGTAGAATGAGCTAAAACATCCAACTGGCTCTGGAGTCAAAACCCATCTCTGATGATTACTACCTGCATTGCTTAAGCTCCCTGGGTCTCAGTTTCCTGATCTATGAAAGGAGAGGAAGGAGCAAGCTTGAACCAGATGGACTCTGCGGTCTTTTCCAGACTTAGATCTGTGATGCTACGGCCAAACAATTACCACTCCTTGGTAACCAACTTTCTTTCCAAACATAGCCAGACTAGTCATCAGAAGACATGTAGTCTGTCACCAGGCCCATAATTGAATCTTTTTCATTTGATGAAGCCTATCTGAGCACATGCTCAGCTCAGCTTACCCCTCCAAGAACCCCTAGTGAACTCCTTCAAAGAACAAAGCAGGGGTGGCTGGGTGGTGCAGTGAATAGAGCACCAGCCCTGGAGTCAGGAGGACCTGAGTTCAAATCTGACCTCAGATACTTAACACTTACTAGCCGTGTGACCTTGGGCAAGTCACTTAACCCCTACTGCCCTGCCCTCTCCCCTCCAAAAAGCAAAAAAAAAGAAAAGAACAAAGCAACAGGAACATATAAGTGGAGGCTGGCTTTAACACAAGAGCAGTGGAAGTGATACAGCTATCAGTCTTAACAGGACTCAGAGCCCCCATTGATGTTGATTCCATGTACTTTACTAGTATTAAGATAGAAAAAAAATAATTTGCATTCAGTAGAAGCATTTAACACAAAGAAATTTCTTTCCAGATAGTGAAAGAAAGGAGCTAGCACAAGGATTCTTATTCCCATTTTACAGATGAAAAAATGGGGACTTCAGAGACTTGGTTATACAGATACTAAGTGCCAAAGTTAAGACTGGAACTCAGGTTTCATTATGCAAAGTTTAGTGTTCTTTCTACTATGCCACAATGCTGCATGTTATGTGTCCCTTACAATAGTTAAGGAAAAATTTATTTCCACTATATGGATCAGCATAATCAGGTGGTAATTCTGCTAATTGCTATACATGCGACCCTGGACAATTCACTTAACATCTCAGGGTTTTATTCTTCCTCTGAGGGACTTAGACCAGACAGCTCCTAACATTCCTTCCAACCCTAAGTCTCTGATCCATGATTTATGATTCGTAAAGAACAAGAATAATAAATCTGTAATTTTATGATTACTAAATGTTGGTTGACTATCTAATCCTAAAAAAATAGTTCAATCCCCATCACTGGACACTAGTATCCATGACCATCATCAGGGAAGAAACCCTAAATAACTCATGTGGGCTGTTTAGACAACAGGGTCCCAACAAAGATGAAAGAGGAAAGGACAGTCAACACTTCCGAAAAAGATCTAGGGATCTTAGTAGCTCACAAGTTCACTATGATTCAGAAGATGCCAATCCAAATACCATCTTAGGCTGCACTGAGAGCAGAAAGGAGGCCCTGCCCTCATCAGGCCACAGGTAGAATGTTGGGATTGGTCTGAGCATCACATTTTAGGAAGGATATTGATAAGCTAAAAAATATCCAGGAAAAGACAACCAAAACGGTGAAGGGCTTTCAGATCATGCCATCTGAAGATTGGTTATAGAAACAGGAAATAAAGAAGAAAAACAGGGAGACAGAGAAGGAGTGGGCCTTGTAGCTGGGCTGAAAAGTGTTTAAATGTCTCAGGGCTGTTACATGGAAAAGGTAGAGACCTGGTTCTGCTCAGCCTCAAGGGGCAGAGCCAGGAGCAAGGTGTGGAACTCGGAAGGAAGGGAACCAAGTGTTGCAGTAGAAAGAGTGCTGGACTTGGGAGTCAGGGGGACCTGAGTTCAAGTCCTGAAGATTCACACCAAACTAACACTTGTTTTCAGTGTGATCCTGGACAAGTACCTTAACCTCTTGTCTGCCTCAGTTTCCTCATCTGTAAAATGGGAATAACAACAGCACCTGCCTCGCTGGGTATGTTGGATTGGAGGGTGGAGTCATGAACTCCAAATCCTCCATTTGAGGAGAGAGCTCATTTCAGAATGTCACCTCACTTCTCACCAGGCTGCACTACTTTGGGGCCACCCTGCCTTTTCCATCATGCCCCCGTGTCGGGTAACTTTCTCAGGATCTCCTTCTCCACTACTGCTTGTCAGTTTCCTTGTATGTAATATCTTCTGCCCCCACCTCCTCTCCCTTAGAGCGTAAGCTCCTTGAGGGCAGGGACTGTCTTTGTTTTTCATATTTGTATCCCTAGCACTCAGCACAGCACCTTACTCATAGTATGTGCTTAATAAATGTTTAATGGCTAAGAGGGTTGTTGTGAGGATCAAATGACAAAACAGAAAGTGTTTTGCAAACTTTAAAACATTATATAAAAGTGCTAGCTGGTTTGTTTATAATCGTTCTTATTATTACCTGAAAAAAAAGGACCTACTGATTAGAGGTACAGGAAGACAATGCCTAGGGAGGTCCTAAGTTCCCTCTCCCTCAAAGTCTTCAAGCAAAGGCACAGACTCACACTCATCTTCAGGATGTTCCCCAAGGTTCCTTCCAGCTTGGACATTCTGTGAGTCCATGTCGAGGGTCCCAAAGGAATAGCAACCAAAGAAAGTCCCTTAGGCTTTTAGCAATCACCCTTCCCCTTATGCTGCTCCCCAGCGAAAAAAAATTCCCCAAATTAAAACAGGATATTTCACAAACATTCCTCTCTGTGGTCCTGAATGGGCACGTTGTGAAATAGCTAATTTGCTTCTGTTTCCAGCTACACCCAGTTTCATTTCTCCAAACCAGGGAAGGACAAGCAAGTCAGCGCCAGTCTCCAACACAAATTCTTACAGCCCTGACCTAGGTGGGAGACTGCTGAGCTGGCATCCTGCTGAGGGCAACATCTCCTTTCCGGAGAAGAGGGACCCCGTGGTTACCATGAAGAGGAAGCCAACAGGAGAGTATCCCATCTGGAACAAACCCTAGCCAGCCCCAACAGCCAAGGTCAAAGGACTCAGAGACGGAAGTGGAGTCAGACAATCCAGTCCAATCTCATCATTTTACAGACCAGGAAACTCTGGCCTAGAGAGAAAATATGACCTATCCAAGGACGCTCTTGCAGTGAGCAACCTTGCTGGGATTTGAACTCAGGTTTCTTAACTTTAAAAGCAGGGAAAATCAACCAAGATAGTGGCTAAGCATTTATTATCTACTCTGAGTCAGGCACTGGGGATAGCAGGACAGAAATGGAATAGATCGGGCCTTCAAAGAGCTGACGTCCTACTGGATTCAACCAGCATTTACTAAGAACATACTATGTGCTGGGCACTGTGCCAGGCTATGGGATATAAGCCCCCAGAATGTAAAAAACCTCCTCTCAAAGAATTTACAGATCATTAAGGAAAACAACACCCACAAATAAATAATATGTATTATGTCTGTATGTAGGTATGTATAAATGTATGTATGTGTGTATGTCTATATATGCATATATGTGTATTGTGATACATTTACAGAATAAACTTTCTCACTATACCCACTAGGTCTTTCCAGTCTCAGACACTTACTAGCTGTGAGACTCTGGGTGAGTCATTTTACCTCTGCCTGCCTCGGTTTCCTCATCTGTAAAATGGGGAATAATAATGGCCCCCACCTCCCAGGGCTGTTATGAAGACCAGATGAGACAATATCTGTGAAGTGGTTTGTAAACCTTGAAGCAGCACAGAAATGTTAGCTCTTCAGACCTTGTCCAGCAGTGCCAAAGAAATGAACCAAGGAGGAGAAGAGAAGGATATTCCAACTGGTGTCTACCAGGATGGACCCAGTATTATTTATCAACAAAGGAGACCCTGGTGAGAGGCAGTGGACTGGCTGAAATGAACACGAGTGCCTTCCACCTGAGGTGTCCAGGCATCTGACCTTCCCTCAGAGTGGAGAAAGGGCTCACGGGGTCTGCACTATCTCCCCCTCCCATCCCCTCCTAAAGACAGGAGTGAAAGCACACTGCCATCTGGTGGAGGAGTCTTGTCCCAGAAGAGGCCATTCTGTTTGTTCACAAGGATAAATAATAACACTCATTTCCATGGAGCTTTCAGGTTTACAGGGTACCTTCCTCCCATGGGTCCTGTGACCTATGAGATAAGGGTGGCATTCTACCACCAAACTTTCAGGATTCATGGACATTCTCTAAAATGATGCCAACCACAACCAGTGATGTCCATGGACGCCCACTACTCTACACCAGGGGTAGCGAACTGGTCTGAGGGCCAATATGACCTGCTGCCTGTTTTTTTAATGGTCTGTGGGAGCTAAGAATAGATTTGACCTTCGTACCATAGTTTGCCAACCCCTGCCTTATACTGTTGTAGAATCATAAAATCATGGCTCATACGGTCATAGATTTGGAGTTGGAGGTAACTCCATCATTTTACAGGTGGGGAAACTGAGGCCCAAAGAAGTGATTTACCTGGGGACCCACAGGTATTAGCTAGCAGGAACAGGATCTAAACCCAGGTCCTCTGATACCCCAATCCAGTAGGTTGCTTTTTTTTCCCCACTGCAACAGAATCTTCCTGAATTGCTGGGATGAAATAATTCATCTTCACCCTAGTAACCAACTTCTCCAAGTCCTGCTAGATTGATCTCAGACCACAAGCACAATCTGTTCACAGGTTTATGTTGGAAGGCTTTTGACCTTGGTAGAATCTGCCAACCACTGTGGGGACTAGGGGTTGTGTCTGAGTCACAATGAGGCATTAGAGAAGACTTTAATGTATCAGAGAATCATAAATGTAGGACTGAAAGAGACCTTGGAAGCTACATAGTCTAATCACATCAGGAAACAGAGACCCAGAGATAGTGAGTGAGTGACTTGCTAAGGTAACACTGATTGCAAACATCAGAGGTGGAATACGAACCCAGCTCTGTCTTATTCTAGAGCCTGGGTTCTTTCTACTCTATCACATTATTAGGACACTGAGGCATCAAGAGAGCAAGGAATATGCCCCAAATCACAATGCTGTTCTTCACCACAGTGAGGACTGGAACCTTTTTCAGGCTCTGTCCCTGGGCCAGATGCCTCACAGGGGGGCTAGCCAACATCAGCCCTCACCTTGTTAAGGCTGCTCCGGTCGCTCACACTCTTGGTCAGCTGCTGGATCTCGGCCAGCTGGTCAGCCAGACGCTTCTGCTCATTCAGTTTCTCAGCCAGCGTTTCCAGCTCTGTGAGGGCCAATTGGAGGGACAGTCTATCCGGGTGGCCTTTGGGAGTGTTCTTCAGCATGTCCTAAGAGGACAAGTGGAGAGGACCAGATTCAGAGACACATGGCACATGGTTAGTTCTGTCTGATCTGATTCTCAGTTCTCTCTGTCTCTCTCTGTCTCTGTCTCTCTGTCTCTCTCTGTGTCTTTCTGTCTCTGTCTCTCTCTCTGTCTCTCTCTCCTTCTCTCTGTCTCTCTGTCTCTCTCTGTCTCTATCTCTCTCTCCTCTCTGTCTGTCTCTCTGTCTCTCTCTCTCTCCTTCTCTCTCCCTGTCTGTCTGTCTGTCTCTCTCCTTTCTTCCTTTCATCCTCTCTCACCCTTCTTCTTTTCTCTCTCTCCCTCACACTATGTCTCTCTCTCTCTCTGTCCCTCCCTTTCATTGTGTGTCTCTCCCTTATTCTCTCCCCCTCCTCACACATGCTTATACACATGCTTCACAATTCCTAAAAGTTCCCTGGGTCAGACCAAGACTTTCTACTTCTCTGGCCACTTCCTGTTTTCTCCCCAGTTAAATAGAAGCTCCAAGAACACAGGGACGGATGGGTTCCGGTGTCATCTCTGTATCTGCAGCATTTGCTACAGTACCAGCGCACAGTATGTGTCTGCCTCTGACAAGGCCAGATCCAAGTCACTGAATCCTTCAAGGGAATGAAGACCACACCTGCCTCTCTCTCTTCCCAGCCCATACCCCAAAGTTCCCAGGAACACTTTGGGTTTCAAATGGGTGGGTCAGGATTGGTAACTACCCTCTGTAACAGGCTAATCTGAGAACGGGGAATAGATGTGTACACTTGGCCATCATGCCCCTCCCTCCCAACTCTCCTACTTAGCCGTCAACTTCCCACACTGACCCAAGAGAGAGCGTGCAGTTCAATTCATTTCAGTTTGGCTGAGATTCATTAAGCACCTACTCTGTGCCAACTAATTAGCTAGGAGCTGAGGGTAGAGAAGATAAAACCCCCCAAATTCCGGAAGCTCACATGCTACTGGAAGAAACAATGTATACATAAATCAGCCAATACAAAATATATGCAAATCACAAACCAAGTGATTGTCCCAGGCCAAAAGGGGCTTCTCAGGGAACAAAAAGGCCAAGGGCCAGCTCTTAGGGACAATGCTAGGCCAAGCCACTGGCTGAGGGATCCAACCTTGAACTTGAGTCCCTTGGAGAGTCATGAAATCACAGAATCTCAGAGTCAGAAGGCACGGCCAAAGTGTCCCCTTTATAACAACAAAAGTCTAGCACGTATTTGGGCACCTCCAGTAAGACCAACTCACTAGTTCCTCCGACAGCACACTGGCCAGGAGACAGCTCTCAGAGTCAAGATTTCCCTTACCTTGGGCTAATATATGCTTTTCTGCCAGCCACTTCTGCCCCTTGCTCCTTGTCTGACACTCTGGGGCCAAGCAGAAAGAGACAAACCCCTCTTCTCACTTGAGAGCCTTTCATATATTTCATGACAGCTCTCGTGTGCCCCCAAAATCTTAACTCCTTGAAACTATCCCCATTTCTTTCAACTGACCCTCATGAAGCATGGTATCCACTCCCCTCATGGCTATGACCCCCTACCTTGGGGCTATCTGTCCAATTTGTCAATGTCCTTCCTAAAACTTTGTTCCCAGAAACGCAGGTCTTCAGACATGGTGGGAGAAGGGCCTCATTTACAGCAGGGCCATTGTCCCACTTGAGGACCAGTTTGGTAGACTGGATGAAGAGGTAGACTTGAAGCCAGAAAGACCCAGGTGTGGTTCTGGCCTCTGATACCCACCAGCCGAGTGACGTTCTCTATGGATGGCTCTCTAAAACTACATGCACAGTTGGTGCTGACCTGTACCCATGAGGTCCCTGAATCAATGAAACTCCTTCTCTATCATCTCATACTCTCTGGACCCTATGCTGCTCTCACAGTAGCCTAATTAGCTTTTCTTACAGCCATGTGACACCATTGACTCATCCACTAAGACCTCCAGCTCTTTCTTATAAAAACATGTCTAACCATGCCTTCTCACAGTTTCTGACACAAGGGCAGGATTTTTCATTGATCCCTACTTAATTTCATTGTGTTAGACCATCCCATTGTTCTAGCCCAGAAGTAGGGAACTTGCCACCTAAAGGCCACATGTGACCGTCCAGGTTCTTGGGTACAGCCCTTTGACTGAATCTAAACTTCATAAAAGAGTTTGTTCTGTAAAACTTGGACTCCGTCAAAAGGCCATACCCAAGGACCTAAAAGGTCACATGTGGCCTTGAGGCCACAGGTTCCCCACCCCTGTTCTAGTCCAACTCTTTCACCTACTGTGTTAGTTGTGTGTCTTCTGCAGATTTCTCATGCAGGATCTCTAGGCCTTCATCCATATCACTGATAAAATGGTGAACAGAACTTCTCTATGTACGAGTTATATTCCCTCCACCCCAGTAGAACACAAGCTCATTGAGGGCAGGAGCTGTTTCCTTTTTGCATTTCACATAGAATAGACACTCACTAAAGGTTTCATGAATCAAGTTGAAACGACCTAACTTAGCATACTGGAGAGAGAGGCCTTTGGGTTATCCAAGGAGAACCAGCTAAGACCACACACTATCACCCTTCCCCATGCAGGCTCTCTTCAGGTCAAGGGCAGACAATTAATTTCATCAGAATAGCATGCTAAATGTATAACTCTTGATAACTATTCCCATTTCCTTCTCACTACAGCTCCCTCTTCCCCCATTGCCCTCTCTCCTAGACCCAGGATGCTCAGAACCCACTGGGGCTTGACCGCTCACACAGCTTGGAAGAGATGAGAATCAATTACCAACTCTGATGCTCCTGGTGAGATGGCCTTACCATCTGCCGTGCTGCAATGCTCCCAGCGCTGTCCTCTGACCTACTTATAGGGCCTAAGGAGCCCTCAGAGGGCCTTGCCATTTGCACTGCTGTGGTAACCCTGAGGGACCTTCCATCTACCCAGCAGCTGAACTTTCTTTTTTGGCTTTTTTTCCCCCCAAAGTAGAATGTGAGCTGCTGGAGAGAACGGACCGTCTCACTGTTTCTACTTAAATCTCCTGTGCTTAGATTGTCACGTGGTAAGAACTAAATAAATGCCTTTTCTATCATTCATTCAGTGAACACTGAAGCCATGCTTCCTCAGGGCACCATATAACCCACATAGGACACCTAGGGGAGGTGCTAAGGAAGGCTGGGATCCACTTTATAGTCCAAGGTTGGGGAGGTGGCCAGTCACCTGGGGAGCCCCAGCGGCCTAGCCAGGGCTTTTCCCATCACACCATGCTGGCTGTCACCGGGCTCTTGGATGGGGTCATACCTGGAGCAAGAGGATGAACTGAGGAAACCGCTGGATGGGCTTCACCATCAGCCCATAGAGGGTGACTCGATCCGAGCTGCTCACCTGCCGCCTCTGGAAGAGAGAAACTCCTGTCATGCCCCGGTATTCATCTCCCGTGCCTGCCCCCTGAGCCCAGGACTAAGCTGCCCTTCCCCCATCCAGGATCCACCTCGGCACCAGGATGCGCTAGCAGCCCTGCCTCAGACAGTGAGGAGAAGTGAAAGCTCTGGGCCTGAGAGCTAGAAACTCTGTTGACCTGAGCCCTTGAGATGGTCTGGAACTGTTGTTTATAAAGGTCAAAAACAAATCATATTCTTTACTATGTTACATACACCTGGTATTCTATCTGGACCTAGAAACAACCTCAAAATATAGAAAGGGCCCTCAGAACCCAGAGCGTCGGGGCTGGGAGGGCCCTTAGAACACAGGATGTCAGAGCTGAGAGGGGCCTTAGAACATGGAATGTCAGATTTTGGAGGGCCCTTAGAACATAGAATGTCAGAGCTGGGAGGGCCCTTAGAACAGAATGTCAGGGCTGGGAGGACCCTTAGAACACAGTATGTCAGAGTTTGGAGGGCCCTGAGAACCCAGAATGTCAGGGCTGGGAGAGCCCTTAGAATACAGTATGTCAGAGCTGGGAGGGGCCTTAGAACACATTCTATGTATGGCCTTCCCACTTTCTGGTGCACTATTCAGTCGTCATGGAACCTACTAAGAAGTTAGCTATCCATTAACCCTTATGAGCACCTAGTACCAGATACTGGACATTATCTTCCCATCTTATAAGGAAGGGGAAGTCCTTCATCAAAATGACAAAGAGAAAGCAGAGTCAAGAATGGTGTCACTGTAAAGCAAGTGACCTGCCTCTCCCCACCAAGGGATACCTGACTCATCCCATGACTGACCTTGAGGAACTCCAGGAACGCTGGCTTGGTCAGACAGGCTTTCTTGATGATGGACATGGCAGTGGTGAAGTTATTGACATAATCACTATACACGTCCAAGACCATGGACTTGGAGAACTAGAAACAAAAAGATAGCATGAGAATTGTTATACCCATTTCACAGATGGGAAGACTGAGGTTGAGAGAGACTAGGGAACTTTTCATAAGGTCCTATAGTTTTCAAAGGGCTAAAGACAGGTTATGTGCCATTCTTGACAAGTTCTAACTCTCTTCCCCTTCCCCTACGATTTCCTTGCCTTCTCCCATGGGCCTCTAAGACTAGTGACTTAACATATGGAAGAGGGGGGCAGTGTTCTCAGTCTGAAGGCAGAAGTCCTGGGAGTGACTGGAACATGGGGACACAGCTTCCTCAGCACTGCCACCTCCCGTGCTCACTGTGTGACTCTCCATGAGTCATGAACCCCTCTGGGCCTGAGCCTCTGGGTCTAGAAAATGGAAATAATTTTCCTTACCCCGGACTGCTGTGTCACAGGAAACGATCTCTAAGAGCTACAGCAAGGGGCTTCAATGGGGAAGAGCGAACAACAAGTGTATGCCTAATATTCTAATACATTCTGTGGGCCACCCAGTAGGGCAGAGCAGGGCAGGAAGGAGAGCTTTGGGGAGAAAGACTCTAGATGCCCCCATCCCCAGGTCAGAGCCTCTCACATATGGAACAGGAATGGCGTGGGGAAGTTTCATAGGAACCCGGCATGTCAGAGCCGGGAGGGATCTTAGAACACAGGATGTCAGAGCGGGGAGGGCCCTTAGAACACAGGATGTCAGAGTGGGGAGGGCCCTTAGAACACAGAATGTCAGAGTTGGGAGGGATCTTA
>NW_027187400.1:16610261-16617485 GCF_028583685.1 Petaurus breviceps papuanus
ACAGGATGTCAGAGCGGGGAGGGCCCTTAGAACACAGGATGTCAGAGTTGGGAGGGCCCTTAGAACATAGAATATCAGAATCAGGAGGGTCCTTAGAACAGAGAATGTCAGATCTGGGAGGGTTCTTAGAACACATCATCAGATGAGGGCAATAATAATAATTTAAAGTGCTATATCAATATCGGCAATAGGATATAATACAAAAATATCAAAGTTCAATATATTAATATAATATGATTTTCATACATATACATCCATATAAATAACCTCCACCCCAGTTTTCTTGCTACCCTGTTGCTGGCATACTAAACCCCCTCTTGGGCCCATCTGGTTCACAGTTCCTCTTCCAAAGCCGGCCATGTCTCTCTTTTCATGGAGGGAGAAGGGACGAGGCCCTGGCAAGCAGGGGAGGAGGGATGCCGCGGCCCAGTGCCCACTCACCGAAGCCACAAAGAGGTCGCCAATTTTCTCCGTGGCGTCCCATTCAGCCACACGGGACGACAGGGCGATCTGAAACATGGAGTGGCACTGCAGAATCTCCTTAAGGCGAAAGAAGACAACCTGGCACTTGCGGGTACTCAGCACCTTGGGCTCCATCTCCATCAGGGGGTTTCTGTAATCCTGACAGAGGATGTGGCAGTTAGAACCAGGGCCATTTGCCAGTGGGAGAACCAGGCCTAAATCCCACCCATGGGGGCACCCACTCCTCTGCTGGACCAGGGGCTGGGTTCTTAAGGCTACATGGAGGTGTTTCCACTTTTAGCCCCGAACTCCCATCCCCATAGCATCTGGACACATTAACCACACACCCCAAGAGCAGAGGATTTCAGGAAGAACAGCTGGACTAATGGGACAGGACCGTGTCATGAACAGAGAGAAGGACTGGTGTTCAACTCCTGACTTTCTGACCCTTAGAAAGTCACCAAACCTCTCAGTGTCCCAAATGACTAAGACTACAATTACACAATGGTTACTGCCATATGGTGATAGGAATTCCCTATATCAGGGGGATCACAGGTCCACTCAGGTTGGCACCACCATCCCCAATGGAAAAATAGGGAGGAAACACTGTCCCTCCCATCAGAGAGCCCCTAGACTTATGGAGGGAGGGTCCCTAGCCTCCTGGAACCTCCAGTCTGATGGAAAGGACAGTCTGTTGGAAAAGGCAGAAAAAAATGGTATATAGTAAAAAAAGAAAAGACTGGCTCTGAGGAAGGGGGTGTGGAAGGGGGAATGGATGCCTGGATGGATAAGAAAGTGAGGGGGTTAATAATGAAACATAAGACATCTCGCGATAAGATCTAGAGCCATAAGGGACCCAGGCTATCTCATTTAACCACTTCATTTTTTTTCTTTTTTGGAGGGGGAAAGGCAAGGCAATTGGAGTTAAGTGACTTGCCCAAGGTCACACAGCTAGTAAGTGTTAAGTGTCTGAGGTCAGATTTGAACTCATGTCCTCCTGACTAGTATTTGAACCCAGGTCCTCTGACTTCAAATCCATGACTCTTTCCTTTAGACCATGCTGCGTCCTAATTATGAAGGGAGTGAAGGACCCTTAAACCATATGGAGAGAAGATCTCAGGGAATCCTTAAGCTAGAGCTGAACCAAAGGATATCTGGTTATCTGAGGCAGTGGGAAAGTCAGTCTTCCCAAAAATGATGTGTCTCTGTAGAATTTCTTGGACACCATATACCCTGGTGATCTGCCATCTTCATGATGGCTCCAGCTTTGACCTCTTCCACTAAGTCTTCACACGTCCCACAAGCCCCCAAATTCCTAGCCAGGGGGCAGCTAGGTGGCACAGTGAATAGAGTACCGGACGTGGAGTCAGGAGGACCTGAATTCAAATCCAACCTCAGACGCTTGACACTTACTAGCTGTGTGACCTTGGGCAAGTCACTTAACCCCAACTGCCTCACCTCCCCCCTCCTAAAAAACAAAAACAAATTCCTAATCAACTGCAACTGGATGTGACTTACAAAAGGTCTTTTTTTCTCTGCACATGACCCAAGTTCAAGCATGGGGTTTTGGTCTTCATAAAGTCCCTTCAAAAATGTTCAGTTGAATTACAAAACCAAAAGATCCCCATGGAAACTCTTTGAGCCATAAGCCCTGGTTTCCCTGGCAGGAGAGGAGCAGGAATTCCCTCAGATTTCACAGAAGTCTCCTAGAGACCCTCTTCTTAGCATACCTGAAGGATCCGTTTCAGGGACTCCACATAGCTCCCCTCGCTCTGCACAATGGACCGTAAGATGTGACGTCTCACCACCTGTGAGGGTCAAAGACAAAAACAGGGAGTCATTGTGTCATGCCCACACAGCCAGCTTCTGAGTGCTTATACCTATCCTGAACTTTGGGAGCTCATAATTCAAGAGCAGAAATATCCCTTCCTCCTCCAGCCTCTCCTCTGAAGATCTATTCTGGCCAAGCTAATTAGTCCTTTTCCTAGCAAGTCCCAAATCACCTCTATATATACCCAGATGACATAAACACAAACAGACTCCATAGACAAGGGTGTGCAGGAAGGAAATCTGGTGGAGGGTCAATATTTTCTAGGTTTCCTTTCCAACAGCAACCCAGGTCAATGGGCATCTGTGCAAAGTCAAGGGGGTCTATGATATAATAGTGTAAATTTTAGATTGTTTTACTGTTTGCAAAATACTTTATATAGAAAGGAACCAGGCCTCAAAGGAGAGAACCAGGACTCCTGGGGCATGGGGTGAGTTAAAAAGAGGACAACTGAGATGGCATGTCAGGAAAATCTTGCGCTGTCCAACACTGGAACTAGTTAGAGAGTTGGTGGAGTTGCCCCTTACTGAAGTTCTTCAGGAAAAGCCTGAATGATCACTTGTATGTAGTGAGGTGGTCTGGGAATGGGAGGGAGTGTATCTAGACCCACAAAGGACCTAAATCACCTAATCCAATCCCTGAATTTCACAGAAAATTTCCACTGTATCCTAATAAGGGATACAAGGGAAACCTCATAGGAAGACAAGTTGAACTGGATGGCTCATCAAAGCCCCTCTTAAATCTCAAAGGCTGTGAGTCTATCATTCTGTGATTTATCTCATCTGATGTCCTCCCCACACATACATACCATGCTCCTGTAAGATATATAAGTTGATGGAAATATTATCATCACCTCTCTATTTTTGTTTTTTACCATCATTTTTTTTAAAGATTAGGAAAGTAAGTCTCAGAAAGGGTGGGAGATTTGCTTAAAGCCCCAGAGTTAGCAAACAACCGAGATAGGGGTTAAACTGAGGCCTGACTACAAGTTCAATCTTCTTTCCCCTAAATAATATGACTTCTAACAGGCAGCTTTCTGTCTTCAGTGGACAACAGGATGGATTTTCCTCTTCCTTCTGATTTCTCCCTCACCTACCCCACTTCTTTTTTTCCTTGTTTTCCTTCTCTTTTGCCCATGCTTGAGGTTTTCCAATAGCACTCAAGGGCTCTGCAGAGCCCCACCAGTGATGGTCTGCCACAGATAGTCATCAGCCTGTAGGCAGGTCATTCCTCTCAAGTTTCCATGTAGTTGAAGGGTTCTGTGGCCCAGAGCCTCACTGTCCTCCCTAGGGGTTAACAGTGGCACCCCTCGATCCATAATGATCTTATTCTCAAAATTAGAATATACCATGTTTGTTATATTAGAATATACTATATGGTATATTAGAATTATCAGTATTAGTCATGTTAGAATATAGTGATCAGTTGGGTATACTACACAGCTCCTAGGAGAGGGTGATTGATTACTGTTGGTCACAGAAGATGCTCAGATGCTGGGAGGGGAAGGGAATAAGCATTTATATAATGCTTACAAATGTGTCTTTAGGAGGAAGTGCTGGCCAGCCCCAGGAAAAGAACACTGAACCAAGAGTCAGGAGAACAGGGTCCTAGAACCCATCTCTGCCACCAGCTAACTACCTCTGGGACCTCAGACAAGTCCCTTCTCTCTGGGTCTGCATTCTCTCATCTATAAAATGAGGAGCTGGAACTACCCTCTAAGGGCCATTCCTATTCTAATATTTGATATCCCATATTCTAATATTTAGTGTTTCAAGGCCATTTCCAACATTCTATGTTCCCTGAATCCCACGAACCTCTAAGATTCTATGTTCTAAGGACCCTTCCAGCTCCAACATCCTATGTTCCCACGAATCTCAACCTCTAAGATTCTATGTTCTAAGGACCCTTCCAGTGCCAACATTCTATCTATATACCTTATGGCTCTGACAGTCTATGGCTTAGCCCTTCCACTCCCATTTTGAATTTCTATTATGTTTTCTTCCCTAGAAACTCACACTGCTTTCTTTGTGTTGGTTCTCACTGATCCTCACACTAAGACAGAATAACTGTTCCTCCTTCCCATTCACGAATGAGAAAGCCTCAAGGAGATTTCATCACTTGCCTGAGGTCATACAGAAAATCAGGAACAGACAGAAAGAGTACTAGATTTGGGGGCCCGAGGACGAGAATTTAAATCTTGGCTTTGCTATTTACTAGCTGTGTGACCCTGGGGAAGCTATTTCCCCCTCTGGCCCTCCAGATCCCTCAGTGGCAAGAAGGTGGTTGGTAATAATACCTGCCATACAGGGTCACTGAGTTAAATGCTTTCTAAGGTTTAAAGCACAGTGATTGCTCTTAATCTCTCTGCCCACTTTTCATTGTCACTATTACTCTAGCCAGTATAGGTTGGCTAATTCATTATGCTACATAGCTCCTTGGAGAGGGTGATTGATTGTTTTTGAGCAGAGAGGATGCTGGGAGCATATATATGGTACCTACCATGTTCCAGGCACTGTTCTAAGCACTTTACAAATATTATCTCATTTGATGTTATTATCCCCATTATACAGTTGAAAAAACTGAGGTAAACAGAAATGAAACCCAGGGTCACAAAGCTAGTAAATATGTGAGGTTGGATTTAAATTCCGGTCTCCCTGATTCCCAGCCCAGCTCTCTATGCACTGTGCTACCTAACTACCTCTGGGGGCACCCCCATTTCTAGAGTCAATTCCTATGAGTTCTGTTGTGGTCAGGAATGGTTCCACTCCCCAGTCACCCCCAGTCATACATAGCTATCATATATAGCCCCTGGCCATCTCCCTCCTCAAGGCAAGAAATAAGGAAATAGGAACCTTCCCTACTCCAGCTGGTTTCCTTTCTCCCAAATCCATGTTTCCACCCACTCCCCAACAGACCTGCTGAGGGCTGAGGCCATCAGGCATGGGGCCCAATTCGGGAGCTGGATGCTTGATATCAGAAACGGTGACTTCCAAGAAACCCATGTCCTCCTCTTCTGAGTCACCTGGAAAAACAAACCAGAACCAAGCTGAATCTTCAGAGCTGGGGGCTCAAGGATGGATCAGCGCTCGCCCCTTCCTGGGAACAAGGCTGTGAAGCTGTTCATTGAGGATATAGCCTTTCCCCCCCTGCACCTCACCCTCAATTCTGCAGAGCCATTATGTCCTTGGAAATGGAATAAAAAACCAATAAGACCCCCACACTGTAAGCTCCATGACAGCAGGGTCTGTCTCTCACCTCCTTTTACATTCCTGGGCTTAGCAAAGTGTCTGATACACATTAATCAATGCTTAGTCAAAAGTGTATTGATTGGCTGATAAGGTTTATGGTTAATACATTTGTTTTCTGGGATGAGTCAAAACTTCTTTGGGATATTAAAGGTGAGGAATGACCCTAGGACTATTTGGGGGCACAGTTCAGGCAAGTCTGCTGACCAGAATCGGGGACCCTATTCAAGAAGCCTATGCACAATGAGGCACCAGGACGTTGGAATCAGAGAACACAGATTCCTTTATGGTTCTAGATCTATGATCCTTTAAACTTGGTAATCTGGTGTTCTCCCCCTCCAAGTAAACTGGACGTTACTGAGACATCTACATAGAGGGAGGATTCTGCCTCCTAGCATCTAATACACTACTCTGCCCATAGTAAGTGCTTAAGAAATGTTTCTTGTGGGCGCCCAGGTGGCGCAGTGAATAGAGCACCGGCCCTGGAGTCAGGAGGACCTGAGTTCAAATCTGGCCTCAGACACTTAACACACACACACACACACAAAAAAAAAAAAAACCTAGCTGTGTGACCTTGTGCAAGTCACTTAACCCCAATTCCCCTCCAAAAAAAAAAAGGCAAAAAAAAAAAGAAAGAAAGAAATGTTTCTTGGAGCTTGGCCCCAAAGAAGAGCTATAATAATGTAGCTATAAAAATATAGTATTGGAAGATGGGACTATATATGGATAATTACATCATATTAAATGAAGTAAATATTTCTATTTCTGAAAAAAATAAATAGCACCCCCAACTCCTTTGCAGAAGTGGAGAGCCTATGGGTGAGGAATCTCGCATACCTGGTCAGATTTTTTTCAGTGTATTGATTAATTTTACTGATTTTTTTATGTTCTTTTTTTCTTTTCTTTTTAATTATTTGTTATATAAGATAGCTTTCTAGGAGGGGGAAGAAAGGGATGCAGAGGACATTTAGGTGATATAAAAACAAAAGATGCCAATAAAATTTATTTTTTTAAATGCTTATTGCCTTGGTGACCCTGGATAAGTCATTAAAAATATCAGAACCCTAGCAACTCTCTATAAGTTGCAAATCAGTTGCTGATCTGAATTGGTAAAGAGCGTTTCCCCACCAGGAGTTCCCTGCCCAATATAATTAAAGTCCAAACCCCACCAGAAGGAAAAAAAAAAAACATCAAGTGGAGAGATTAACTGGACTTCCCTTTCTGGATTGTACCACGAGGTTTGGTCATCTCTCATAGAAGGGGGATCAACGAACTTAAAACTAGAAAGAACCTTAAAGACCATGTAACCATCTACTCCAGTCCTTTCATTGTACAGAGAAAGAAGCTCAAGAGTAGAGAAAGGCAGTGACAGGTCCAAAGTCATACAGTAATAAGTAACAGAGGGTCTCCTGACTCCAAATCCAGTACATCCTATACGGGGCATGTATATGGGAGGGAGGTATATGGAGCCCCCGGTCCAGTCCAGATCGGGACAAAGCTTCAGTGGCTTCAGGGTTGTTGGGAGAGAGGGGAGAGGAAATGGACAGAATCCCCCAGCATGCCCCCTTGGAAGACAGCTGACTGTGGAGGTGGCAAGAGGCCATCAGCCATTTTCCCTGGTCCCACCGCTGTCTCCCTAGCATCAGCCCGGCCTGACCCTCTTTGTCCCCACAGCCCTAGAACTAAAAA
>NW_027187400.1:16617495-16621647 GCF_028583685.1 Petaurus breviceps papuanus
ATGGGAATAGCCTGCTACGGCTATGCTCTGCTGACCAATCTTTCTCCTTTCCCTAATTCTGAGATCACTCCCTTGCTGGGTTGACCTCCCTTGCTCACCAAAAGCCACTGATCCCTGAAAGAAGAAATCTTGGCAGGGGTAGGAGGGTATGGCAGGTCTTGGGTTTCTACTTCTGGCTACTTAAAGCCAATATATCTCAAGAAGAGTTAATGCCCTGGTCCCATTGTGGACTAAGATGCTAGGATGGGGACAGAATGAGGAGAACTGGCTTTGCCTGCTGCCCTCCAACCCTAGGAAGAAAGTAACTCATTGGGGGATCACTGCCCTACTCTTGCCCGGTATAACCTCTTTCTATCACACATGCCAGTGACTGTCAGCCAACGAAGAAAAGAGCAGTGTATGGAAAGACAGTAAGTGTGCTGAAGGAGAAAAGAGGCTAAAATTTCTAGTTAATCAAGGCAGGGGTCCACAACTCTTAATATGAGACTTCCCTTTTCTGAGCCTCAGTTTCCCTATATGCTCAATAGCAATACTTGCCTTAGCAACTTTACAGAGTGTTGTGGAGAAAGCACGTACAAGCCTCAAAAGAATTCTAGAAATGGGAATTCTCTGATTTTAGAAATCTTAAAGCCCCTTTCCCTTTCTGAGCCTCAGTTTCCTCATCTATAAAAATGACTTGTGTTGGAACACCTTCTACTGAGGATCCTGTAAGACAGAGGTGATGAACAAAGCTCAACCACGGAGGTGCTGTCTGGCTATTTAGATACTATAGTCCGTCGTATAAGGAGTCTGGGATTCCTCAGGCTTGACAAACCAGGGCCAGTTCTAATTCAATCAATCAATAAACATTCATGAAGTGTCTACTTTGTGCCGGGCACTGTGCTAAGCACAGGGGATACAAAAAGACAGTCCCTGTCCTTACGGAGCTTACAGTCTAATGGATTTCAGGGAAGCTTACGTTCAGTGACTCAATGCTAGTCTGCACAAATTCCCTTCTATGTAATTGTTCACTAAGCTTCTTTTAGTTAAAGGTCAGACGATCTCTATGTGTCTCATTCTGTGCCAGGACTAACATAAACCACCAGATGGGCCTGACTCAGGATGGGCGGGTAATAACACTTAGCCTATGGCCTTTTTACAGGGACCTTGTTCCCAAAAGTGCTTTGTAAATAAACCTTAAGACACTCTAGAGATTTTAGTGACCATGATGGTGAGGAAAGAACAATAAAAGCAAGAAGAAAGGTTCGCATGCCCCCCTTAAAAGGGGGAGAAAGGTGCCCTTGAGGTCCCCCAGGGTTTTCTGGGAGGAGAGATAAGTGCCTGAGGATGAAGCAGGAATAAAGAATGGGCATGATAAGAATCATGGGCTCATAGACAGCTTGAAGGGACTAATTCGAGGGCATCTGACCCAACCAGCTCATTTTACAAAGGAGGAAACTGAGGCCTACAGGAGGTGAGGTGACTTACCCAAGGTCACACAGCTAGAAACTGGCAACTCCCAAATTCTAATTCAGAACCTGTTACTCCAAACCTGGCATTCTTTCCAATGTACTCTGCTGCCTGACTTTTCAAAGGGAAAGGAACTTGATAGTTTTTCTCGAGAAAGACAGAGCTGCACTTGTGAGAAGGGGAAATAAGGAAGCTGAGATGAAAGGGGTGATGAAATAGAGTCCTCAGCTGAAAAATCCCATGGGTGTACATCCCCCAGACCAGACCGCCTTAGAAGAACGCCTCCTCCCTCACCCTGGGTGAGGTTCACATCCCCTGCCCCTGCTGCCAGGCTCTGGCCAAAGGCAGAAAGAAACTAGGTTCTGACAACATTCAGAACCCACAGAAACAAAGGGAGGGGACAGAGAATGGGGCCAGCATCCCCACAGGGGGCACAGGATGAGGGCCACGGCTGAGTCAGAGAAATAGAGGACCTTAGTCACAAGTACATGTTAAGGGGGCAGGACCTGAGGAAAGGGGCAGACAGCTGGGTCTGGCATCCCCTGGGGAGGGTACAAGGAGGGAAAAGGGGAGGGGAAGGGAAGAGCTCGTTGGAGTCAGAGGACCTGGTTTCAAATCCTGCCTTTGCTTACTCACTGGGGCAAATCACCTAACCCATCTGAGCCTAAGCATCTTCATTCATAGAATAAGGGAAGTGGAGGTCTCTGAAGTCCCTTCTGGTCCTGAATCTAGGGTCTGATGAGCCTGGGGAAAAGGCAAGATCCTCTTCCTCTCCTACATCAGCCTAGACACAAAGCTCCCCTAAGAGCGACAGCTAGGTGATGCAGTGGGCAGAGCATTGGGCCTATGGTCAGCAAGACCCAAGTTCAAATCCAGCCTCAGACACATACTAGCTGTGTGATCCTGGGCAAGCCACTTCACCCTCATTTGTCTCAGTTTCCTCATCTGTAAAAAGGAGATAATAATAGCACCTACCTCCCAGGTTGTTATAAGGACCAAATGAGATAACTGTAAAGCACTTAGCAGGTGCCTGCGCACAGTAGGTACTCCGTTATTAAAAGTCCAAACAGGCGCATCAGACACAGTGGCACTGCAGTACCCCTGCATCTCCTAACCAGCCTGCTGAAGTCCCCCACACAAAGCACGAAATCTTCTATCTCCATGGGCCGCTCCACATCACCGCTATCTCTTCAGGACCACATCTGACATGGGGCCTAGTCTGATCACCAGAGTTGTTGCTGCATGCCCCCCATGGGGAAAAATGTCTTGACATTTACTTTTTCTATATTTTATTGTTATTTATTTGGTGTTTCCACTCAATAGAATGGAAGCAACTTGAGGACAGGCACTGTTTCATTTTTAATCTTCATATCCCTAGCATCCAAGTCAATACAGTGCTTGGCATAAAGATCTAGAGCCGGAAGGAGGCTCAAGGGCCAGCTAGCATGACCCCCTCAGGTGAGGCCTAGAGAGAGTGTGACTTGTCCAAGGTCACAGAGGTGGCGAACATCTGAGCTGGGATTTGAACCAAGGTCCTGGTGCTCTTTCCACATGTGACACATCGCACTAGATACATACCCTCTGAATGAATGAATGTGTGCAGAGTCCCATGCTTAGGTCTGAGGGAGGCATAAAATGTAGATAAGGCACCGTCCTTACAGTCTGATAAAGAGAAAGGAAGCCAACACTATGCCTACCCTTATTGAACGAGAAGTGCAAAGCAAAGGGTGCTGAGAAGATCAGAGGAGAAGGCAGAGAGCAAAAGGATCTTACTGGGGAGGAGAGGGAGCCCCAGGGCTGGCTTTTGACGGATGTCATACCTAGGGCTTCTTTCCTGTGCAGGAAGGAGACTTTGCGCATGACCGCCATCCTCGTCTTTTCCAGCCCATCCTTGGTCCCGCTTTTGGCAGCTTTCATGAGCTGGGTCATCTAAGGGAAGAGAAAGGGAAAAGCTTGTCAGAAGCAGAAAGTCTTTTAGTTCATGTTTCTAGCCCAAGACACTCCCCATCTCCTGGGTTCACTCTGGGCTGTGGGCAGCACCATCGCAGCCTGGACAGCGCCTTACATGGATGACGCATATGCCCAATGAACATTTGCTGAATCAAATTGAACACAAAATGGGGCTCCTGGCCACATTGGCCTTCTACATCTTTGTTCCCTTCTTACTGAGAGATGATTTGTAAGGTCATAAATGAATGAGACCAATGTGGGAGGCAATGAGGTGTAGTGGAAATATTAACAATAAATCATTTCAAAGGTTTGCAGAACAATTTAGAGCTAGCATTTATACAGTGTTTTGAAGTTCGCAAAGTTCTTTACAAATATTATCTCATTGGATCCTCACAACTACCCTAGGAGAGAGGTGATATTATTATCCTTATTTTGTACATGATGAAATTGAGACAAAAGCTCCATAACTTGTCCAGAGTTCCACAGCTTATAAGTGTCTGAGCAGGATTTGAACTCAGATCTTCCTGACTTCAGGTCCAGTGCCCTAATCACAACCAACTCCTAGCTACTTGTTTTTTTCCCCCTTCAATATGTCATTTGATCCTAATGATGCTGTGAGAAGTATTATTATGCCCATTTTACAGATAAGGAAACTGAGGTTTGGAAGTTAAAAACCTTGCCCAGGGTCTCCCAGCTATGTAGATAGGATAGGATAGGATAGGATAGGATAGGATAGGATAGGATAGGATAGGA
>NW_027187400.1:16621657-16642560 GCF_028583685.1 Petaurus breviceps papuanus
GATAGGATAGGATAGGATAGGATAGGATAGGATAGGATAGGATAGGAAATAAAGTTTCTTGACATCAAAATCAGCACTCTATGGGTCTCAAATTTTTTTTTCATATTATTCTTTGCCATGGGGAATTAAGACATACTACAGGAGGGTTGCGGGGAGAGAACAAGGGATAGGTTCAAATATGCATTTGTGATTGATGGCACATTTAGAAGAAACTCTAAGCAATACAGCATTTCAGTTTCCTCCTGTCAAAACATCAAGGATCTGTCATTTTGCTGACATAGGAATTTCCAGTGTGGGATTCTCCATCTGCTGACAAAAATTCCAAGTCATCTAGGATGGAAAGGACCATGGACTTAAAACGAGAAGGAATTTTAAAAGTCATAAAGTCCAACTCCTCATTCCCCCTCCAAAAAAAAAGGTAAATGAGGCACAAAAAGTGTTACAAGACTTGCCCAGGGTCACATAGCACCAACTCTTCATTTTTCCAAAAAGGGAAACTGAGGCAAGAGACACCCAGGATCACAGAGTTAATGAGTATCTAAGGTAGGTTTTTCTGAACCCTGGTCTTCCTGTCCCCAAGTCCAACCCAGCATCTACTACTCTGTGATGTCTCTCCAACCATACTTCTATTACCAAAAGGGTTTTTGTAGGAAGAACATTCTGCCAACCTTCAAATATTATCAAAAGATGAGTTATTTTTATTCTTGGGGCCAATACAGGTTTTACTACTCAGTTTTTAAGATCCTGAGATTTTCAGTCAGATGACGATGCCCAGATGGGGCATGATAGAAAGAGACCCAGAGTTAGAATAAGAAAGCCTTGGCTTCAGATCCTGATTCTGCCACTCAGTAGCTGGGTGACCTTGAATAAGTCACTTACCCTGAGCTTCCGCTGCCTTATAAAATTAGGGGACTTAGATGAGATGGTCTCTAATGTCCTACCCAACTCTGAAAAAAATATTCCAAGACTGAATAGGCCATGGAAAAAACAAATGGAGGATGTATTTCTGGGACAAGATACTCAAGGGACAGGAAAACTGCCAATGTGGACCCCTGACACAGAATAAGTGAGGTCCTGCCAGCCCCACCTCATCTAAGAGCCTCACTAGGTACCTCACACAAGCACCAGAAGACTTTTCATCATCCTCTTTTCAGTGAATTTTCCTCCGTTTGAAGGTCCCTATCATTGACAGGGAAATCCACCCTTTTGTAAAGAGAGGACCCTACCATGAGGAACTCCTGCTGGACCCTTTACTGTTCTGTTTTCCTTGGTCCCTTTGGCCCCTGACCTTCAAAGCTCAAAGTCTCCTTTTAGGGGAAATGGAAAGGGCTGGGAGGGACCTTAGAACATGGAATGTCAGAACTAGAAAGGACCTTGAAACAAGGAATGTTAAGAGCTGTGGGGTCCCTTAGAATGTAAAATGTCAGAGCTGGGAGGGCCCTGCTTTAAGGTCCTAACTCCTGAATGACTTTGGGCAAGGTGTTTCATGTTATCGGGGGCTAGAGTTTCCTTATGTCAATAAAAATGAGAGTTGGATACCATTTTTTTAAGCAAGTGGGGTTAAGTAACTTGCTCAAGATTACATGGCCAGTTATTTCTGGGTATGGTGCTAAGTATCTGAGCCCGGATTCGATCCCAGGTCATCCCGACTCTGGGGCCGGTGCTCTTACTCACTACACCACCTGGCCACCCCTAAGCAATTAGGGTTAAGTAACTTGCTCAAAGTTACACAGCCAGGTGTTTCTGGGTGGATGCTAAGTGTCTGAGCCCGGATTCAATCCCAGGTCATCCCGACTCTGGGGCCAGTGCTCTTACTCACTGCCCTACCTGGCCGCCCCTGGAGACCATTTTCTAAGATTCCTTCTGTCTCTTATACTTGCTCTTCTAAGATCCCTCCCACTTCTGATGTTCCATGTTCTAAGGACTCTCCCACTTCTGACATTCTGTGTTCTAAGACGTCTCCCACCTCTGATGTTTCATGTTCTAAGGGCCCTCCCAGCTCTGACATTCTCTCTTTTAACATTCCCCCAGTTCTGACATTACATATTCTAAGGTCCCTCCCAGCTCTGGCATACTCTAGGATTAGAATTAGGGTTAGTGTCCCTCTCGGTTCTAATATTCTATATTCCAAAGGGCCTCCCAGCTCTGACATTTCATGTTCTAAGGGACCCCACAGCTCTGACATTCTATATTCTAAGGGCCCTCCCACCTCTAACATCCTGTGTTCTAAGGCCCCTCCCACCTCTGATATCCTATGTTCTAAGGGCTCTCCTAGCTCTAACATCCTGTGTTCTAAGGGCCCTAACAGCTCTGACATTCTCTAGGATTAGGATTAGGGTTAGTGTCCCTCCCAGCTCTGATATTATCCCTTCTAACAGTCTTTCCAGATCTAACAGAAAACCTGTCACTGACCAACCTTATGGGCTTAGATGACTCATTCCTTTCTCCGGACTCCAATTTTCTCCTTTAAAGGGAGCTCTCAGTCTTTTGAAAATGACACATGCTAGAAAAAAAGTCCAGGAACTTTCAAATGCCAAACAGGGCAATTTCTGTGATTGGTGTTTCAGGATTGAGGAGTTTCCTCAAAATGCAAGGGGAGGAGGGGCAGGTTCTGAAGGGAGGGAAGTAGAGGAGAGCAGGAAAGGCAGGAAGTCCCTGAGCACGGCTGGGGAGGTCTCCTCCCATACCATGGTAGTGCCCAGGGCTTTCAGTTTCCTTCCTAGCAGGTCTCCTGGGCCCCCTCGGCACCCCTTCTCATCCGTGGCCCATCTCCTCCCAACCAGACTAGGGCAATGAAATGTGATGGAAAGAGGGCCAGATACAGGCATCATAGTCCTAAGCCAACTCCCTTACTTTACAGAGGAGGAAACTGAGGCCCACAAAGCCAGGTGCTACTCAGTGTTGCACAGGAAGAATCAGAAGCTAAGTTCTCTGACTATAGATCATGACAGACATAGACAGGTAGAAGGGACTTGTTCTAGATTAAAAGAGAAAATATAAAATAGATATAAACATATTTATAGACAGAACTATTCTAGATCAGAGAACCAGAGCCTGAGAACCGAAAGAAAGCTCAGAGGCCATCTTACAGAAGGGGAAACTGAGGCCCAGAGAGGGAAAGATGCTGCCACAAAGGTCGTCCCACCACCATCACCACCCACTCCCCCCATTCCTATAGCTCTTTAAGATGGATACAGCCCTTTCCTCACAACAACTGTGTGAAGTAGGTTGGGCAAGGATCATTATTAATCTCATTTTACAGATGGGGAAACTGAAGTTCAGAAACATTATGTGACCTGCCTAGGCTCAAATGGCTAGTAAGCGCTGGATGCAGGTCTCCCCAGCTCTGAGTCAGTGCCTCCTGTTCTCTTTGGGGGAACCATATTGGTGGTGTTGGTGTCAGAAAACAGAGCAGGCACCATGGGGAATGTAGACTTTCTCCAGAGCAGCATCACCCTAAATCAGGCCCAGAAGCCTGACCTCCAAGGGATGGGTCCATACACCTCTGAGAAGTTACCCCACTATAAATGAATGTCACACCTGAGACAAAGAAGCAGGACTGGGGGGAGACTGCTGTCCTCTCTCCTACTTTGTTCCTGAGGAAGTCTGTGGAGTAGATACTGTGCCACACCTCCATCCTTTCCCCTATATCTACTCCCCATGGTATCATGGGATCACAGATTTATACCTGGAAGAACCTTAAAAGCTATGTAGTCCAAATCTCTCATTTTACAGACAAGGAGACTGAGGCCCACAAAGGTGCTCAAAGTCACACAGTCACTAAGTGACAAAGGCAGGATTCAAACTCCCAGCCCTTGGACTCCAATCTAGCCCTCCTCCTATGTACTACATGGCCTCTCATGCAAGAAATAAGAGGGTTGGGGGCAGCTAGGTGGTGCAGTGAATAAAGCACCAGCCCTGGAGTCAGGAGGACCTGAGTTCAAATCTGGCCTCAGACATTTGACATACTTACTAGCCGTGTGAGTTTGGGCAAGTCACTTAACTCCAACTACCCTCAAAAAAAAAAAAAAAAAGAAATAAGAGGGCTATTCCAGTGACTAGAGAAGGGGATGAAGCCAACAGGAAGCTGGAATGGTATAGTGGGACAAGCCCTGGCTCTGAAGTCAAGGAATCTGGGTTCAAATCCCAATTCTAACACTGACAACATGTGAGACCTTAGGCAAGTCACAACCTCCCATGAGCCTCACTTTCTCCACTCTTCTAAGAGAAAGGGCTGGACAAGGGAGATGACTCTGAGGTGCCTTTTCTGTATAGCCTAAGAGCTGTGATCCTCTGGCCTGGGTTTGGATCTCAACTCTCCCCCACTGCAAGCAGGGAGGCTTTGGAGAAATCTCTTCCCTGGGTTTCATCTTTCTCATCTATAAAAAATGAGACTGAAGGAGCTCTGTGATCCCAGCCAGCTCAGAAGTCTTCAACCCTAAACAACATCCAGCATTGAGAAGAGTCAAGCAGGCATCACTGTGAGTCAGGAGGCCTTGTATCACACTCCACAGCTGTCCAGTCTTAGCCCTGTGATACTAGTGATAACCATGGAATCTCAGACCCGGCAGGCCATGCGATGTCTTAGACAAGCCTCAGTTTCCTCATCCGTAATCTGAACTACAGGATGCTGAATGTCTCTTCCAGTTGAGAATTCTATAATCCTGTAGAGTGGGGAACTGAGATGGGGCCAAAGTAAAGCCCCCTTCATCCTTAACATCAAACATCCAGAGTCCCATTTACCCAGAACTGGGACAAGGGCAAGGCATCTCTTAGGTGTTACAAGTTTTTAATGTAACACATGCAGCTTGACTTCTCACAAAATAAACCGCTAAGGTGATGGGAAGAAGGATTTTCTGGCATTAAAAATGTTTTCATGCATATATATATATATATATACATACACATATATACACACACATGCATACATACATATATACACATATGTATAGTGTGTACATATATCTATGTGTATGCACATGCATACACACATGCATTTTCTATATGTATCTGTGTATATCTATATATGTGTGTGTGCGTACACATGTAAGTGTGCATCTACAAGGACACATATGCACATATACACATATTTATAAAAAATCACACAATAAAGGATCCATCATCACACACCCCTGTGAATGACCCTTGGTAGCTGCCTACCTAATCTACCTCTAGACTTGGTTCTGGTCCCACCCTCCAAAGCCCTAAAAAAACCTCAAAACATTTCCAGAGGGCAGGGATATAGATCCACAGATTAAATGCAGCACTGCAGTACAGTAGGTAAGAGCACCGGACCTGGAGTCAGGATGACCTGAGTTCAAATCCAACCTCAGACATTTCCTAGCTGTGTGATCCTGAGCAAGTCACTTCATCTCTGCCTACCTTGGTTCCCTCATCTGTAAAATGGGGATAATATCCATTACTTCCCAGAGATTGCAGTGCAGATAAAAAGGGATATTATTTATAAAGGACTTGGCAAACTTATAAATGCCAGCTACAATTAAATATCCACAGCCCTGGGGAGGGCTGATGACCGGTGGGGGACAATACCTTACAATCGTATTTCTGCTTCAGGTCCTGCATGTCTCTCCCCCCAACTCTTAAAGCCAAGATGTCCCTCTTAGTCCTGGCGTATCTCTCCTTTAGCCTAGACAGATCTGGAGAAAGCTGGAGCCCCCAAAGCAGTCAGGCAGGCGGACGGGCAGGCGGGCAGGCAGGCAGCGGGCAGAAGGAAAGCAGGCGGAAGGAGCGGGCGGGAGAGGAAAAACACAAAAACACAAACAAGAGGGAAGAGAAAAGAACCTCAGGTAAAGCAGCAGATGAGAGGCCAGGAGATCCTCAAGGGACCGGGATGTCTGGGGGGCCTGCAGATAGCTGGAGTGTCTCCCTCAGGGAGGCCTGGGGCAATCCACCTATGGATAGCCAGCAGCTGTGGGACCCAAGGGCCTGGGGAGCGAGCTGAACTCATATCCCTCAGGATGACAAGGGGAGGGGATCGGCTTCCCTCACTGCTCATGAGACCTAAGGAAGTCCATGGCAGCGGAAGCCTGGAACTCAGTAGGTCTGACACTCTCTAAATGTTTGCTGAGTGGATGAAATGAGCAAAGGAAAATATGAATGAAAGCAGTGAATGGCTATATGAATGAGGAGTGAATGAAATCTAGAGGGAGTCTGTAACTAATGAATGACATATGGATGGATGGATGAAGGAACTAATTAGTAATGGGCACATGAAAAAATGAAGGATGAGTAAATGAAAATCTGAATGGAACCAGTGACTGATGAATGAATATGTTAGTGAATGGATGGGTGGACAGAAGGATAGATGGATGCATACATGGGAGAATGAATGAGTTAATTAGTAAAGTGAGATAGTAACGTATTCCTCACTCGTCTCATATGATGGCAAGTATCATCAAAATCCCCAGGAGTCATGCAGCCTCCAAATAAAAATGACATTTGGATTTTATTCCTATGCTTATACAACAAAATGAAAGCTGCTTCTGCCTCTCTAGGTCTCATCACTATTCTGAGATGTCAAAAATGAGAAATTGAATGTGATCTATAAGGTTCCTCCCAGATCTGACATTCTCTGTTCTAAGGCCCCTCCCAGCTCTGACATCCTGTGTTCTAAGGGCCCTCCCAACCTTGATATTCTCTGTTCTAAGGACCCTCCCAGCCCTGACATGTTCTGTTCTAATTACCTGTGTTTTATTACTTGTGTCCAGTTACTAATACCAGAACCCTAATAGGGTCTATGTCACAAGTTTGGTCCCCACCCATGGGCCAGTTTGGTCCCCATCCCTTGGGCACAAGACTTACTATTAAATCCCTAATGCCAGTCAGCTGTCTAAAAAAATGCCTTAGCTATAAAGGGAAAGGCCAAGGGAGTACCTCATCCTATGTATCAGAAAAAGATCTCAAAGCATGAATAAGTCCATAATGTCCCTCTTCACAGACAAAAGATAGAATATGACTTGATGTCTGCCTGTTATTTGTAAAAGGAATATACATATATGTATACATATACACACATATGTACTGTGTTTCCCCAATAATAAGACACTGTCTTATTAATTTTTTGGGACAGAAAAACACCAGAGGGCTTATTTTCAGGGGAGGGCTTATTTTAATGAATGTTGACAGCAATTTTAATAAACAGGTAAATGTGAACAAAAAAATTTACCAGCAAGCAAATCACTGGGGAAGAACAGGATGACGCGCTCACTGCTGCAGCTCTGATTGGATGCAGCTCAGAGCGCGGCGTGCAATTTCACCTGAGGGGGGGGGACGGTGCATACAGAAGGTACCGTAATGTAGCGTGTAGCGCAGGGGATCACCTTCACTACAGTAGCAATCTCAATAGGGCTTATTTTCGGGGAGGGCTTATTTTAGAGGAATCTTACACAGTAAGGGGAGGGCTTATTTTCGGGATAGGTCTTATTATCGGGGAAACACGGTATGTATGTACACAAACATATATACATAGTTTATATATAGCCTGTAGTTACATGTAGTTGTATACATTTAGTGGGATATATGTATGTGTGTATACACACGTACATATACATATATTTCCCTCTACTAAACTGAGTCATTTCAACAGGCATTTTATTTAGCCCCATTTATTAAGCATCCTAGACTATGATGATTGGGGTGGAGTGGGGAGAAGAACCAAACTACATGCCAGACACTGTGCTAAGAGCTGTGGACCAAAGAAAAGTTGTTGTTTTTTTTAATTGCCCCTTTCCTCAAGGAGCTTATAGTTAAAACAAGAGAGACAACATCCAAGCCACTATGCACAAACAAGATCTAGGCCAGGTAGACCAGAGAGAACATGCTAGGGAAGGCATTAATATATAGGGGAGTAGGGCTTTTAGTTGGGACCTGAAGGAAGCCAGGAGGCAGAGATGGGCAGGAAGCCAGTGAAATGAGCAAAGGACTGACTCTGTCTTATCTAAAGTCTATGCTTCATTCAGCACTGAACTTGTTGGTTGAATGGAGCTGAAATCTTCAGAGATGAGTCTGTCCCTTTCTGGTTTTGCTCACTGTGGGCTATCTATTGATCTCCCCTTACCTGGGATTCCATACAAAAGAAGCTGTACTAGATGGAATGAATCTCCCAACACATCCAGAGCTGGAGTAGCCGCCAACTTCTGTGACAGTTTCATGGTGTCCCCAGGGTGTAACCCTAATTCCCAAGGGAAAAGCAGGGGCCCCAGCACACAGAAGAAAGAGAGTGATATCCCAGTTCTGCTACTCACCTAAGCACCCTTGGGGGTGTAGCTTACCCTCTCCAGGTTCCAGTTTCTTCTTTTTTTAAAATAAGGATCAGAGATAGAGAGCTAGAAGGGACCTTGGAGGAAGTGGCCTCGCCTCCTCTACATACAGACTTTACAGTTGAGAAAAGTCAGGCTGAGGAAATTTAAGTGATTTCCCTAGGGTCACACAGAGAATGGGGGTGGGGAGAGGAGAGGGGGAAGTTGGACTAATCTTCCAGGAGATGTCTTTTCTATAATGCAGGACACACAACGAACAGCCAAGCAGGACACAGGGGTCAAGGCATGCAGCAGCTCCATTGGCCAAGCTCATTTCATGCAGCAAGGGATCTCAAAGCACCAAATGGTAGAGCCCCACTCTGCAAACTATCCATAGTCCCTGGGAGACTGTTTTTCCAGTGAGCAGATGTAAGACATCCCAGGGTCAGAAAAACAGACTGTGGTTTCAGGGAAGATGTAGGATTTGCAGTCACCTTTGTATATGACAAAGGACACTTAGTTTGCCAGCTGAGAGATTCCAAACCCTCCCCCAGACACCCACCACCATCGAGTGAATGAATACAGAGCTTTGGTCATTTGGGCACCGAGTGGTAGAGAAACAAACACAGCCTAAGGCCCTCAGGCCTGAACTCCTAAAAGGTTGAAAAGACCAAGAGACCCCCACATTCCAAATCCAGTGTCTTCATGCCAATTCATTGGTTAGGAAAGAGGAAGGTCACCCTTCATGGAGGAGGCAGGAGAGAATGGACCAGGTAACAGCTAGAGGAATAGGAAAAGACCTGGGATTTACTCCAAGCAGAAGGACCAACAAGATACTGCTGTTCCAAAGAAATGGGCAGGCCCCTCCAGAACAGTTGTGTCTGCTGGCCTCTGAGCACCCATTTCTGACACCCTTCCCCTCCAACTTCAATGTCCTCCTGCCTCCCCCTTGACAACCTATATCCAAGTTTATCAATGCCCTCCTCCAGAAGTCCCCTTAGATGAGCCCACCCACATATCACAGTAATGCTGCTTTTCCTCCCCAATTCCAGCAACTACTCACATGTTAAATTTTGTTTGTTTGGGGCATAAATTGAAATTCTGGCACTCTCACTCCTCCAGTCTGACTACTGACCTATCTGGCTTTCTTTAAGTCCCAAGTAAATCCCACCTTCTACAGGAAGCTTCCCCCAACCCTTGTTAATTCTAGTGCTTTCCCTCTGTTTATTATTTCCTATTGTTCCTGTACATAGCTTGCTTTATATATATTTGTTTGCATTTTGTTTCCCTGCCCCCATTAGATTGTAAGCTCCTTGAGGGCAGGCATCATCTTCTGCCTCTTTTTGTATCCCCAGGGCTTAGTACAGTACCTGGCACATAGAACATACTTAATAAATGTTTATTGAATTGTATGGACTTGGGCAAGTAAGTCACTGCCTGCCTCCAAGCCTCAATGTCTTCCTCAGCAAAATGATGGGATCAGGCTAGAAGGTCTCTTTGGTCTCAGCTCTAAATCTTGGCATCTCTTCTTCTTGAGACACTGAGAATCTTGAAGGCTGAGACCAAATGTTGTACTGTTGTGAATTTGCAGTCAAGAAGTTGTTGTTGTTCAATCATGTCTTACTGACTTGGATTAAGATCCCACCTCTGACACCAACTAGCTTACGTGACACCATGGACAAGCCACATCTGCTCTCTGAGCCTAGATTTAGTTATCTAAAATGGAGCTAATCATATCTATGGGACCCACCTCCTAGGGCTATGGAGGCCTGGATTCAGCCCTAGGCATTAAAATTCCCTAGAACATTTCTAGAGGTAGGTAACTGGAATACTGAGAGGCCCAGAGACAAAGCTAAAAAAAGGATTCTTTGAAGACCCTGGGGGTGGTTAGCCTAGAGAATGGAAGACCTGGTTAGGGTTGGTTGGGAGATCAAGAGAGGGGGCATCATTGTTTCCAAGGATTTAAAGGCTGTCATTGGACAAAGGGACACTAGAATAATAACTAGAGTTATTTTGCTCATTCCTAGAAGGCAGAACAAGGATCAATGGCAGAACAGAATGGGACATTGGAAAGGGCTTAGAATTCAAGAGTTAGAGGACCTGGGTTCAGATCTCACCCGTACCATTTACTGCATCATCTTAGACAAGTCCCTCAACCTCCCTTGGGTTTTTTTTTTCTTCATCCATAAAATGAGGGGACTGGACAGGATGGCTTTCAAGTCCTCTAGACAAGAGATACTCTGAGGGACTGGGAGGAGGGTGGACCTAAGGACAGCTATATATCTCCATCAGTGATCTATATCTGACTTACTGGGAGGGAAGTCTATAATCACTAAATTTCATTTAGGGGTAATGAATCAATAGAACATTTCAAGAAAAGTTATGACCCTTACTGGAGAGGGTTCTTCATTGGGGATGAGTTGGGCTAACTGTCTCCTGAGGTCCCTAGGCTCCAATGACTATTTCTTCAGTACTTATAACTCCTAGTTACAAGTTCAGAACATATGGGAAAGGAACAGGTATGGAAATTGGGGCTTCACTGATACAGGCAACTTCCAGATAAGAAGACTCACCCCACTAGAGCAAGATGGCATCTTCTCTCCAATTTATCATCTTAGAGAGCTACCAAGAGCATGAACAGTTAGGAGACTTGCCCGGTCTCATAGCCAGTATGAGTCTAAGACAGGGTTTGAACCCTCAGGATCAAGGAGGTGCTTAATAAATAATTTCTTCACTGAGGCAGAAAAGTCACTTTCATTACAATAGACCCGGAGGGTCACAAGGTTGGGGGGAAGGCAGCAAGCAATGGGACCAATGTGATTGAATTAAGCCTTACTCTAAGAGAAGTTGACTGAGGCAAGGATTGAGTCCCAGGAGACAGCTTCCAAAAATCCAAGGATGCTCAACTTTTGGGGGATGAGGGGCTATTTTTCAACTATAGAGAAGGGGGTGTAGAGACAGGAACTAGTTTGAAAATAATGGTGGTATTAAGGACAAAGGAAAGGGTTCCAATCTCACTCTGTGTCTGACTAGCTGAGAGGCAAGTGAAGCACATACATAAAGAGTACTGGACCCAGAGGCAAGAAGACCTCGGTTCAAATCCTGCCTCTGATACTTACTAGCTTGGTGACCCAGGCCAATGTCCCGTCCTGTGGGACCAAGTTATTTGTGGGGCCGAGGAGGACCCAGCCTGCAAAGGAATGGGTGGGAAAGAAGGAGAGAGACCAAGCGAGTTTGTTTTAAGGTCTGATGAAGAGAGAGCTTTAATGCTGGTAAACAGGACTTATATACTCTTTGAAGAAGTGGGCGGGGAGAGGGATTCTTGTAAACAACTGTTGAAACATTTTGTGGTTAGAACACCTGGTGCCGAAACACTCTGTGGTCAGCAGATTGTGGCATGGTACTCGGGGGTGTGGCCTTCCTACAGGGGGAAGGGTACTTGGCCCTAAGGCCTTGGTTGCTTTTAAAAAGATAGGAAACACTTAAACAAAAGACCAGTGAAAGGCCCATCTTAGGCTATGGGGCTGATGTCCACGGCCAAGACCTATAATGGCAGAGCCCCTGTCTTAGGCTATGCGGGTTGCCCCCGTCTCTAGCATCTAAGTGGCAGACCCCCTGTCTTAGGCTATGCGGGTTGCCCCCGCCCCTGGCAGGCCAAGTCACTTATAATCTCATAAACCTTCGTTTTGGGTTTTTTTTTAAATGAGGGGGTTGGATTAGTTGGTTCCTTCAATCTCTAAATTCCATGCAGGACCTTGTACAAATGCTGCCCTACTCCGGACTTCAATTTTCTCATAAATAAAATGATGGGGTTGGCTTCAATGATTCCTCCCAACATCCCCCCACTCACTTTTGATCTCACGATTTAAGTTGACTGGGCACATCCTGGATATGACCATGACAGGCTCTAGAATGGGAAAGGTCTTGAGAGGTCATGATTAGATGACCCTTTCATTGGACTAGCAGCCCCTTATTTTGTAGCTGAGGAAACAGAGCAGCAAAATTTATTGGGGGGAAACCCTTGCCCTAGAGAGGAGACAATACAGGACAGCAGAAAGAATACTAGGTCTGGCATCAGATGTCCTGGGTTCAAATCTTGCCTCTCTTCTTGCTTGTTGCCTGTATGACCTTAGGTAAGCTGCTTAACATCTTTTACTCCATTTCCTCTTCTATAAATTGAAGGAGCTGAATTCCCTGATCTCTAAAGTTCCCTCCAATTATGCAGCCTCTGAGGCTACACTCTCTAATGTCCTTTCCACCTCTGAGATCCTGTGGTCAATAGGGCTGACTTTTTTTACTGCTCAGTTGCTCTCCAGCTGTTTCTGACTCTTCATGATCCCATTTAGGGTTTTCTTGACAAAAATACTGGAGTGGTTTGCCATTTCCTTCTTCAACTCATTTTACAGATGAGGAAAGTGAAGCAAACTGCATTAAGTGACTTACCCAGGGTCACCCAGCTAGTGAGTGTCTGAGGCCAGATTTGAACTCAAGTTTTCCTGTCTCCAGGCCCAGTGCTCTATTCACTGTTCCACCCAGCTACCCAAAAGGGCTGACCTAGGAGAAGGTTAAGGCAGGGTATGCACCCATGCCTCCCACACACTCCATACTTTTCCTACCAAACTGGCAGCTTGGGGGCCTTGGACACAGTCCCCACACCAATTCTGCCATTATACCTGGAAGGGCCATGTCAATCTATTTCCCAAAGGCCTCACTTACCATCCAAGTCACTTTGCCCCAACTCCCTTCAGTGAGTGCTTTTTCTCTCTATTTGAATATAAATTGCTTAAAGTCTAAGATTGTCTTTCTTTTTCTATTTGCATTTCCATTGTTTAGCATAACATAAGCCTTTAATAAACTTAAAAGCCTTTTCATTCCTTCACTCATTATTTCACATAAGTTCCTGCTCTTTCTTGGCCCAGCCCCAACCTCCCTTCATGCCCTCCATGCCACTTGACCTACCTTGGGCTGGAAAGACACCCGGTGCTTGGTGGGCTCCACTTCTGGTTTAACCTCTTCCTCTCCGGAGTCTTCACTGTAGCTCTCAAACTCACTGGAACTCCAGCCTAGGTCTTCTGAATCCCTCGGGCCCCCTTCTCGGTGGACATTCTCGTAAATCAGGCTCCTCTCTGACCCTGAACACCAACAGAGGATGAACAAGGGCTGAATATAGCTGGAGAGCGTAAGGGTTTGGGAATCTTGCAGGGGGGCGGGGGGCACCTAAAACCAGGAATTTTCACAGATTGGCAGATTATTCATTAGAAGTGAAAGGCTCCAGAGGCAGAGGGGTTCACCAAGCCGTCTAGTTTAATCTAATCCCCTCACTTTACAGATGGGAAAACTAAGGACAAGAGAAGTTATGACTTATCCAAGATAACAAAGATAGTGTCAGAGTAGGATCTGAAGCCAGACTTTGGAGTCAATTCTCTCTCTACTGCACCTAACTTCCTCCCTGCCCCACCCCCGTTTCTGAAATGAGCACATTGAGGTGCAAAGAAATGAAGAATCCTCTCCCTGAGTTCAAATCTGGCCTCAGACACTTACTAGCTGTGTGACCCTAGGCAAGTCACTTCCCCCTGTTTGCCTCAGTTTCCTCATGTATAAAATTAGCTGGAGAAGGAAATGACAAATCACTCCAGTATCCCTGCCAAGAAAAACCTAAATGGGATCATGAAGTCATGACTGAAAAACAACAGAGACCAGATAGTCACCTGCTGACCCTAAGACCAACCTCTCCCCCCAAACACAGTCATATATTTATTTTCAAATGAGATAATATTTGTAAAGCACTTAGCACAGTGTTTGGCCCATAGTAAGCGCTATATAAATGTTTATCATCATTATTATTTTACTAAAAGCATTTGAGCACACACTTGACCATATGGATGTCCCCAGTAGGGGGAGCTCCCACCCCAATATCCTCAAGCCCATATTCCCCCAAGGCAAGGATTCTGAATGAGACCCACTTGCCCAGTCAGTTCTTTTCATTGAGAGATCCCCCTACGGAGGGAGCAAGGCAGAAAGAGGGAACACTAGAGAGGACGAATACCCACAAACACCCATGAAGATGAAGAAGGGGACGTCCCCTTCCCACGACTCTCCCCACCCCTACCGACCAGGGAATTATAATATCATAAGATCCAAAATCTTAACAAACATATAGTCTAACAGGACCATTCTACAGGTAAGGAAACTGAGGCCCGGAGAGACCAAGGGATTTTCCCCAAAGTCATGGGATAAGTTAGTGACAGAGCTAGAAAGGACCTTAGAACACAGAATGGTAGAACTTGGGTATCATTTAGTCCAGACTTCAAATTTTACAGATAAAGAAACATGTCTAGGGGAAGTGGCTTCTCTAATATCACACAGCAAGTTAGGGGCAAAGCCAAGACTAGAAATTGGGCCCCTGATTTCTAAGCATTCTTTCTACCATACACCCTTCAAGGCCCAGATAAAATTGCACCTTCTACAGGTAGCCTTTCTCAATCCCCCTTAATTCTAGTACCTGCCTCTGTTAATTCTAATATATCCCCTCCATATTTCCCTTGTACATAGTGGTTTACATGTTGTCTCCCCCATTAGACTGTAAATTCCTCAAGGACAGAGATTCTTTTACCTTTCTTTTGTATTTCTAGCGCTTAGGAGATAGTAGGTTCTTAATAAATGTTTATTGACTGATCAGCTCAAATTTCCAGGAAAAAGGGCTTTAGGTCAGTTGATTTGATGGAAAAAATAACAGTGGTGAGCACCTGCTTACACCCAGAGCCATTTCTTGCTTCATTTCTTTTGCAGGCATTTGAAAAAGGACAAGTTGATCACTAAGAGCTAGCATGGGTTCTGTCCAGGACAGGGGATACCAGACTCACTTCGTTTCCTTTTTGGACTGACAAAGGCATGGGATTATAGATCTAGAGCTTTGAGGTACCTTAGAGCCCATCTATCTAGTCCAATATCCCTCATTTTACAAAAGAACTGAGGCCTAGAGGTCAAGGTCACCCTAGTAGTATCAGAGCTGGGATCTGATGATGCCCAGCTCCTCTACTTTCTAATACAGCACTCGTTACATTTTGTGGCTAGGTGGCAAAATAGATAGAGCCCCGAATTCAGTCAGGAAGACCTGAGTTCAAACCCTGCCTCAGACACTTACTGACTGCGTGACCCCGCAAGTCATTTCGCCTCAGTCTGCATCAGTCTCCTCATGTGTAAAATGGAGATAACAATAATAGTGTCTACCTCTTCTCAGGGCTGTTGTGAGAATCAAATGAGGTAATATTTTTTAAACATTTTACAAACTTTAAAGTGCAATATAATTATTAATTACTATTATTACTATCCTGCCTCTGCAGAGTTTACCAAGAACTTTTAGCAAAGAATTTCACAAAGTCTATCATAGACTATTCTGGTGGGTAAGATGGAGAAATAGGGTCTAGAAAAAGAAGACAGGTTAGATTCAGGAATGGTGAAAGGGCAGGGCCCACAGTTTGGTCACTAATCTATTGATGTCAGTTTGGAGGGAGGGCTCCAGTGAAGTGTCCCAAAGAGCTCTCCTTGGATTATTGTGCATAATGACTTAAGGGATGTTGACTATATTTATGAATGATGAAAACTGGGTAAAAGCAATAGCAATGCCCACTGACTACCTAGACAACAGGTGGAAGATCCAGAAACACTGCAGAAGGCTTAAATATGAAGCCAAATCAGGAAGGAAGGAAGGAAGGAAGGAAGGAAGGAAGGAAGGAAGGAAGGAAGGAAGGAAGTCAAATCCTGACTCTACTCCTTATTACCTATGTGACCTTGAGCAAATCATCTCCCCTCTCTGGTCCTCAGTTTTCTGATCTATAAAATGGGGCTATTGGACTAGGATACTTCCAAGGTCCCTCCCAGCTCTAAATCCTATGACCCTATTTGATGACAGGACGGAAAGGGGAAGGAAGGCACATTTCTATATCCCTTACTATGAGCTAAGCACTTTATAATTATTATTTCATTTGATCCTCAGCACAGCCCTGGGAGGGAGGAGTTACCATTATCATCCCTATTTTACATTTGAGCAAACTGAGACAAACAGAGGTTAAGTGCTTTTTCTGGGGTCACAGCTAGTAAGTGTCTGAAGCCAGACTTGAACTCAGGTCTTCCTAACTCCAGGCCCAGAACCCAGGACTTCAAGGCTTTTGTTGTTTCTTTAAAAATAAGGAGAGTAAATTTATTAAGCCTATAGAATTAAAATATAGCTTGAACAAACTAAGGGCATTTTAGCTCACAGTTATGCAAATGATTATTCATCAAAATGGGAATTCGTTCATTCAGAGGGCTTCATATTTTACCTTTAATGAATCCCAAAGATGAATCATTTACCTGGCCATTGCCATCTGACCATAGGAAGAACCCTGGGCCTTGCCATCCTCCCTATGAGTAAACCTTACTGACCAGCAGGCCCTTCCAACTGCCCAGGACTGAACCCTCCAGTACGTGTGGCCTCCTCCCTTTAGAATGGGAGCTCATCAGGAGTGGGGACACCTTGATTTTCCATTTGCACCCCAGCCCATAGCACACTAAAGTTAGCATCTAATGAATGTATATTTCATTCATTCATATTCCTGGTAGGATGTATAAGTGATACATACATGCATGCATACATACATACATATTATATATGCATATATGTGTATTATATGTGTATTGTATACATTCTATATATGTATGTGATATATATACATCCACATATATCACAGAGAGAGAAGAGGAAAGAAGAGAGAGAAGAGAAGAAGAGAGGAGAGGAGAGGAGGAGAGGAAGAGGAGGAAGAGGAGGAGGAGGAGGAGGAGGGGAGAAAGAGATCAGAGACAAACATGATATGCAGGCAGAGAGAAGATACTGGAAACCCCAAATATGATAGTGTCTCTGAGAAGCCTGGAAGATTCAATCAAAAAATCTTTACTCAGGTCTCAATAACCCTTTTCCCAGCACCTCAATATTAAAGCCCTGCCTGTCCATCCCAGAGGGCTCCAAGGTAGAGGGGTTCTGTCTAACATGACCAGCAGCCACACCTTCTCTTCCCAGCCTTCCACTAGCCCTGCCTAGATGGGCAGCCTTCAACTCCCTTCTGATCCAGAAAGGAAAAACAGATGGTCAGCCTCAGAATGGGCCCCTCCCCAGACCCCACCTCCCATCTAAGAAGAAGAGAGGCTGTGTCAGCAGAAAAAAAAATCAGTAATTTAATTAAGCTTCAATGGCAGCCCAGCCTGGTGAGGAGGAGAAAGTTTTAATCAAAATATAATAACAAAAGGTCACACAGTGACCTTTTAGGCAAAGTCACTGGTTTTTAGAATCATTCACCCTCCCCCTCCCACCTCCTAATCCCAGGCTTCCCAGCTCTTTGTTTGTACCTTTGAGGCCCAAACTAGTGATGGTCTGGTGATTTCATGAGGGTTACAGGGGTAGAGGGAGAGCATCACATTTCCCTACTACACTGTGAACTCCGTTCAATTCAATCCAAGCTTTATTAACTGCTTACTATGTTCAAGGCTCCTGGGGATTATTTCTCAGCTAAATTTCAAATCGCTTCTCAGATATTAGAACAATCTGCCTGGGCCTGTCGCTTAAAGATACCTTCTTTCTGTTCTATGTGTATCATGTATGTAATGTACCTATCTGTTTACATGTTGTCTCCTCCATTAGAGTGTAAGCTCCCTGAGGGCAGGATCTGGTTTTATATGTATGCCTCCTGCCTTCTGATGCCATAAAATAACTTTTATATTTATATACATGTATATGTATTTTTATATTTATACATACATATGCATGAATGTATATATATACATTATTTATAATATAGATTTATACTGTATATGTTCTCTATATTCCTGTGTGTATGTGTACATACACACATACATATGAGTGTATATAAATATAGTTATAAATATATGTGGAGGGGGGTTCCCCGGTAGAATATAAGTTCCTTGAGGGTAGGGAGTGGCTAGCTTAAATGCTTGTTAATTGATTGATAGGCTCATTAAAAAAGCATAAATATATATATATATACACACATATGTATATATACATGAGTATATATACATACATGTTAACTAGCTATATGGGGATATTAATCCCTGAAGTTCCTGTAGGTTCATTGTGAGCTTCAAATACTAGCTTGCACTGTCCTTTGCCTGCCTTATTTCACCATAGAAATGGAACCTTTTGTTATTACATTTTGTTGTTCAATCATTTTCAGTCGTGTCAGACTCTTCGTGACTCCATTTGGGGTTTTTTTGGCAGATACTGGAGTGATTTGCCATTTCCTTCTCCTGATCATTTTATAGATGAGGAAACTGAGGCAAACAGTTTAGTGACTTGCCCAGGGTCACACAGCCAGTAAGTGCCTGAGGACAGATTTGAACTCAGGAAGATGAGTTCTCCTGACTCCAGGTCCAGCACACTATCCACTATGGCGCCACCTAGCTGCCCTGTTATCGCACATGGCTCCCAATTTTGTGATTGGTCAATTGTCACCATCAGGCATATAGAAGAGTATTTTTATTTGCTTTATTTATAACCCACAGGTACCTTCCAGATGAGAGGTGTCAAACTCAAGGTTCAGCTGCAAGCCTTAAGTAGGGGCCGAACCAGATTAAAAAGTAATTGTAAAATGTTTAACAAAATAAAAATACAATTCAACATAGATATTTTTAATTTGTGGTTTTCTAAGTCAAGGACCCATTTTCATTTGAGTTTGACACCACTTTGATCACTGAGTTCAAATAATTTCATTTTACAAAGGAGGAAACCTAGGTTGTAAGAGGGGAAGTGATTTGGCCAACATGACCCAATTAGTAAGTGGGAGAGTTAGGATTCAAACCCTGGTCTTACCCTCCAAGTTTACATATATGGAGTTAAAAATGCAAACTTCAACACAGTCAAAAAACACATAGGCCTGGTATTTAACCAGGAGCCCAATGCTCATCTCTGAAAATGTCCAACAGAGAGTAGAGAGTAATAATAATCATTATCATGAATAAGCTGATAATTATCATTAGAGCTCACATGTAAAAGTTTTTGAGTTTACAAAATACCGTTTTTTCCCCCTAGATCTGTGGTTTCAGTGGTAGAGGAATTACTTGTGAATAAATTCCTTCCACCAAGGCATGTCAGTCAAAGTCAGTCAATGTTTTTATTAAGCACCTACTGTATGCCAAGCAGAGTACTAAGCATTGGGCATCCAAACCCAGGAACAAAAACCTTCCTGGGCTCATAGAGTTCCGCCTAATAGAGGAGGCCACATGCAAACAGCTGTGTATGAACAGGTGTGGATCAGGAAAAGGCACAGTATTGATGGGGGTCAAGAAAGATTTCTTGTGGATGGGATTTTAGCTTGGACTTGAAGGGAGTCTTAGAGGGGTGCCTGGAGCACTGGAAGGTTCAATGACCTACTCAGGGTCACACAGCCAGTGTGTTCCAGAGACAGGACTCAAACCCAGATCCTCATGACTCTGAGGCTGGCCTTCAGTCTACTCCTCTGGGTTACCTCTCTATGAAGCAATTTCCTTACAACAACCCAGTGAGCTGTGTCTCATGTCTCTGGCAGATGTCAATGCTAGAAACTAAACCCGAGTCTCCCAGATCCCTCTTTATAGGCTCTTCTCAGGTATAGCCTCTAAAAGAACAGCTTAGACACTGGGCTTACAAGACCATCAACTAACTGTTTGATGACTGACCAACAGACCTTTGCATTCCCAGGGACAGTTTGGGAAAAACAAGTCTTAGGTCAGGGGCATTTGCCCTTTTGGGTGTCACAGACCCCTCTAGCATGCTGGTGAAGCCACAGACCCCCTCGAAGAGCAATAAATAAAATACACAAGATCACAAAGGAAACCAATTATAATGAAATTCAATTATCAATCTTTTTTAAGCCAGTTTGCGGACTTCAGGTTAGGAATCTCTGTTCTAGGTCCTGAAAGGACTCACAGCTTTCTCTCTTTTATGTCTCATAGGGATAGAAAGGAGAACACACAGACAGCAGCTGGGACTTGGGGTCAGGAGCCCTGGGTTGGAATCCCAGCTCGGTTACTGACTGTGAATCTAGACAAGTCGTTTCATCCTGTAGGTATCTTTTCCCCTCTGTGAAATGACAGGGTGGGTCAGATGGAGTGAGGTTTATCCTATCTATCTATGACAGTCTATGCTCTGGCCTACCTCCTAGAGCAGACTGCTTTCTCAGGTTCTTCTCAGACCTTACATCCTCTGTTCTAAAGGTCCACCCAGTCCTGACATTCTGTGTTCTATGGACCCTTCCAGTTCTACCATTCTCTGTTCTAAAATCCACACACAAACACACCCCCGGTCCCCCAGCTCTGACATCCTATGTTCCAAGGGCCCTGACAGGGTGGAGGGGAACAAGGGAGGGATAGAATTTGAAACTCAAAACTTTTTTTAAAATGTGAAAAAATTGTTTCAACATGTAATTGAGGACAAAAAATATTATGTGTTAAACTTTTTTAAAAGTTTGCTTTCACTTTCAAAAAAATAACAAAGCCCCTCCCAGCTCTGAAATTCTATGTTCTAAGCCCCTCCCAGTTCTGACCTTCTCTGTTCTAAGGCCCCTCCCATTTCTAACATTCTCTGTTCTAAGGGCCTCCCAGTCCTGACATTTCATG
>NW_027187400.1:16642570-16653703 GCF_028583685.1 Petaurus breviceps papuanus
TTCTAACATTCTCTGTTCTAAGGGCCTCCCAGTCCTGACATTTCATGTTCTAAGGCCCCTCCCAGTTCTGACATTCTCTGTTCTAAGGGCCTCCCAGTCCTGACATTCTATGTTCTAAGGCCCCTCCCAGCTCTGACATTCTCTATTCTTAGGTAACATGAAGCACATTGTAACATAAAGATAACAGTACCTGCCTGCTCTAAGGTAACATTCGTAAAGCCCTTAGCCCAGTGCCTGGCACAGACACTTAATAAATGCTGGTTATCACCATCATCACCATTATTATTAAGGTCCCTCCAAACTCCACCAGTCTCTGAATTAAGATTGGATGAATGAACTGGAAGTGGTTTTTCCAAACAAGATGAAGAAGCCTCAGGTTGGGAGCAGAGCCCAGAACCAGGACCAGGACCCGGACCAGGAGAGCCCCCCCCCAAGCCAGCCCTTTCCTCCAAGCCCAAAAGAACCACAGCAGACCATACCGTGCTTCTGAGAGTCCAAATTCTCGCAGGGCACGTCATCATAAATCACATCTTCTTCCAGGATGGGGAAAGTGAAACGGTCAACTGGAGGGTGAAGAGAGAGGGAGAGAAAGGGGAGAGAGGCAGACAGAGGTAGACAGAGAGAGAGAAAGGAATGTCAACACGGTACCAACTCTGGCCTGCTGCTAGGGAGGGGCCCTTCAGGCTGACATCAGGGCTGCACCATCTGCCAGCTCCCACCTTGCTGGGAGCAGAGGCAACGGGCTAGAACTCTCAGCTGCATCCTGAGTCTCCCTCCCGATGCCCTGACATTAGAGGCATCAGTAAGCCCTGAAGCCTTCAAGAGAAGAGAAGAAAAGATGAGAGAGAGAGAGAGAGAAGGCTTACCCCAATGGCTATTAGCTAAATCATCTCTCCTCTCACCCTCCCCCCCATCTCCTCTGCAGTCAGGCATTAGCTACCCAAGCCTTCTCCCTGCCCCACCCACTTTCCTTCCTGCAGTCTATGAGTAGCTACCAGGCCAGTCAGACAACCAGCAGAGCCTCAGAGCCCCTGATAGAGAGGGTCTCCCAAGAGACCAGCAAAGAGGTCCCCCGAGAGGCTGCATACCATCCTTCCCTGGGCTGAGTGCCACTTAAGTGGGGATGGCTAAAGCTGTTTCCAGGAGGGGACCCAGACAGAGCCAGCCCCGCCCCCCAGGACAATGCTGCAGAGGGGCACTCTTCTCTCCCAGATGCTAAGGTAAGTTGGACTTCCTTGGCACACTGGGACAACAAAGTCCAGCTCATCACTTAAACAGATTTAGATGGTGCAGGGTGAAGTCCCTAAACTCATCATCCCCCCCAAGGGGCCCACCCACCCCCCTAGCTCTCCCATCAATGAGGGTATGGTCTCTGACAAAGGACAAGTCAGAAAAATATAGGGAGCTAGCTGTCCCCCCAAACCCTGTATCATCACCCCCAGTCTATGGTTCTATTGGTCTATGGCTCTCTAATTCTGTGATTCTATGACACAATGGTCAATGGTCCTTTAGCCCTAAGGCTCTAAGACCCAATATTCATATGACTCTAAGGCTCTAGGATCCAATGGTGATATGGCCCTTCCTCTCTCATCAAGGATGACCCTCTTACAGGCACCTTTCTTTATCAGAAGTCATACAGATTCCTGTCCCCAGAGCAAGAATCCTAGCTTTGTTCCCATTGGTTCAGGGATGGAAGAAGGCAGCCCCATACTCTTTCAAGAGAAAGTCACTTATACACTTGAAGTCTCCCCCACCCTCCAATCCCAAGGAAGCCCTACCTCGGCGAGAGCTCTTCCTCTTCCAGCTGGAATGCCGAATCCCGGCTCCCACGGGTTCCCCATTGCTCACCACCGCCAGGATCCTAAAGAGGGAGAGAGAGATACCACAAGACTGGAGAGGGGAGAAAACCACCTGATCCAGGGAACCAGGACCACAGGGGCACAATCCTGGCAGAGGAGACAGAGAGTCACCCTACCCATCAGAGTCAGACCACTGTTGATAGAAATCAGGATCAAAGGATAGAAATCAGAGGAGCTGACTCTAGGCCCAACATTGCTAGTAACTCATTCTGTAACCTTGAGCAAACTTCACCTTCTACTGCTTCATTTCCTTGTATGTAAAATGGGGATAATACTGTCTGCCTGATTCACAGGGTGGTGAGTTTCATATGATGACACACATGAAAGTGCTTTGGAAGTATAAAGTGAACAGCACAGAAAGTCCTGTTTTCCTCCTTAGCTTTAACTGTAGGTCATCTCAACACTTGCCATCTATCCATTCTTTCATTCAACAAATAATTATTTTGCACCTTCTAGGGGCAATAGGTCAACATGGACGATGGATATAGCCTTTGTGAAGGATTTGGGAAAGGTCACTGGATGACGACACATGGTTGGGTCCTGGCTGCACCAGCAGAGCGGGGCACTCACACTTGGTGAGAACACACAATCACTAATGTATCAAAAAGGCCATTGTACAATGTGCTGGGGCAGATACACAGGAAAAAGTAAAGTCTGGTCCCCATCCCCAAGAAAGGGATGAACAAACATTTATTAGGCAGGTTTGACTCCAATTCAAATCCTACCTCAGACACTTAGTAGTTGTGTGACCTCCTCCCTGACTCCCAGCCCAGGTAAATCACTTGGGTAAATCTGACTCGGTTTCCTCCATAAATGGGAATAATAATAGTACCTATTTCCTAAGGTTGTTGTGGAGATAAAATGAGGTAGTAATTGAGCTATTATGAGAAGTTAATGATGATATTATTAATTACCATACATATTACTATTATGAGATAATCATTGGAAAGCATTTTCCAAACTGAAACAGCTAGCTATTAGCTACTAATGCATTAGGCACTGAAGATTCAGAGACAAAAGAGAAGCCATCCTGAAAGTGATTACATTGACTTAGGAATAGATCATGCATAAAGGGGAGTGGGGGCTGAGGAAGGGAGTTTGGATCCAGGGAGATACAGCAATAAGAGTGGAACCATGGGGCAGCACTGTCATGCTCTTTCCCAGGGGCAATGGGAGCTTGAAGTCTTTTCCTGATTCCCTTCCCCTACTCCTCAAAAAAAAAAAAAATCTTTTCTATTTATTTTGCATATGCTTTGCATAGACTAAACATGTACATGATAGAATGTAAGATCCTTGAGGGTAGGGGCTGTCATTTTTTTTTGTTTTGCATCTCTGTGCCTAGCACATTGTTAGCCGTTTTTCAATTGTGTTCAATTTTTTTTACTCCATTTGGGGGTTTTCTTGGCATAGATATGGGAGTGGTTTACCATTTCTTTCTCTAGCTTATTTTGCAGATGAGGAAACTGAAGCAAACAGGGTGAAGTGACTTTGCCCAGGGTCACTTGGCTAGTAAGTGTCTGAGACTGGATTTGAACTCAGCTCTTCCTGACTCCACACTGGGTATGATACCAACCACACCACTTAGCTGCCCGACTTCTATAATAAATGATAGTTGAATGATGGTTCAATGGATTATTATTCCCTGAGTAAGATCAAGTGATGGAAAGCAGAGGTCAGGGGTGGAAAGTGACCCTACTGGCTAGATGGGTGACAGAGTATGGTCTTGGTGACTGAGATATGTAGTCTTGGGTGGGTGAGATGTCCGGAGGCAGACAAGGTTTCTCTCACCCATCAATCAATCAATCAATTAGCACATCATCAAATAAAATAATACATTATCTATAAAGTGAGAGAATCTGATCTAATGGACAGAGGGAAGGGCAAGGAGTCAGGAAAACCTGGGTTGAATTCCTTCCCTCTTACTCCTATGGGCTGTGTGACCTTGGCCAAAGGACAACCCTCAGAGCCTTGGGAAAATCCAAGAACCTGCCATCTCTGGCATACAGAGCCCTGGGTTTGATCAATCGGCTTTCTGAAAGACTTCCCACGGACCCAGAAGCTGAGCTTCCCCCTGAGAAAAAAATTTTAAAACCATCATATTCAATCACATATCATCTAGAATAATCTAATAATAATAAATCACATTTTTACAGCACTTAGAAGATTTAGCAATTCTCCTTTCTAAAAAAGACCCTATGAGGCAGGTAAAAACAAGTATTATTGTTCCCGTTTCATAACAAAAATAATAGTAATAACTCTTATTTCTATAATGCTTTATTGTTTATAAAGTACTTTCTTCACAAGAATCCCCTGAAGTAGATTCATTTTACAGATGAAAAAACTGAGACTCAGAGGGGTTAAATGACTTTGGGTCACTTCCTCTCTGGACCAGTTTTTTCTTTCTGTAAAATAAGGTAGGACGAGGTGACCTCTACTTGTCCTGTCCTTGGCTTGCCTACAGACACAGAGTCATACCAAGGCCACCTTCACTTTCTTCCCCAGGGCCATCTTTTCACCACCCTTTTGGGCATAATCTTCCCCAATTAGAATGAAAGTTTCTTGAAGACAGGGAGCCTCTCTTTCTTCTTGCTTGAGCCTAGCACATAATAATAAGTCCTTGATAAATGCTTATTGCCTTGCCTCACTGGATTTGAATCCAGGTCATAGGATTTGGGGATTTAAATTTGGAAGGGACCTTAGAGACTGAATCAGGGAAAGCCACAAGCATTTATAAATTGCCTAGGGAGGCTTCTGGTCAACTAGTCCAGTTTCCTAATGACTCATCCACAATCGCCCAGCTTTTAATCATCTGGGGTCAATATTTGAAACCAGGTTTCCAGATTACAAATCTCATGTTAAGTGCATTGTATCACCATGTGCTTTGGTGGGGAGAGCACCTGCTTTTTGAAGTTATAAATCCTGGAGTTGAATCCTGAAAGTCACTTACAAAGTATGACCAGGACCATCTGTTAACTTTTCCCATCCTTACTGTCATCATGAGGGGACTGGACTGGATGATTCTTAAAGAGGTAACTCCAAGTTCTAAACCCTATGATCTCCTTCCTCCTGGCCATCCTCCTCAACCACCACAATGGACATAGGGGGATAGCCCCCTGTCTCTCCCCCACAACTCCACCTCCAGCTGGATGACCCCCTCCCCCATGCTAGTTCAAGAAATCTTTATCTAAGGTTCAGCACCCTTGCTCTTCTCTAGCACATATCTGGGAACTGGGATGAAATTAACTCTGCCATTGTTCCTGGATGGAGTGTGTCAATCAACTCAGTCATGCTCTTACTCACTATGATCAAAGTCCTCTCCCTGGCCACCCCTCTCTTAAGTGAGTACAATTATCCCTTCCATATCTCTGGGGTTAGGCACATGGTGGAAAAATCAGAGCAAAAATTTTTTATTCTCCCAGTGATGGGAAAAGTTACGATATGGAAGGGGTAACTGTAGCTTCCCCCAGTAAACTGTAAATTCTCCTCCTAAGCAAGGAAGACCCTTGCTTTTGAATTTGTAATCCCAATGGTTAGTAAGTACTTAGCACAAAATGAGTGACAAATAAATGCTTCTTTATTCATACAAATGGGAATTGGGTGGGTGGAGGGCTGAGGACTGGGGCCCGTGAATTCATCAGGGTAGGGAACTCCCTATATGAATACTCTCACACAAATTGCAGCAATTTCATCTTAGAGAATTACACTGATACATTCCCAGGGTCAGCCAGCTTCATTACAGATCAGGATTTGAATCCAAGATTTCCTGCCTGCCAGCCACCAATTCATGAAGCCACCATGACTCTCAAACAAGACGTGCGCACTGATAAATATAATACATAGAGAAAGAAGAGGGATGGAAGGGGAGCACACAGTACCTGAGATGAGAGGAGGGGAGGTCAAAATAGCTCCAACTGCCTTGAAAGTCTGTGAAAGGCTTTACAGGCATTGATTGACTTGGCTTTCTGCAGCGGGGAAGATCAGGGATGCAGATATAAATGCTCTCCTGCTGGGGAGGACTAGAGGGGTAGCCAGCGTTCTACTGAATGAGTGCGTGGACAGTGTGAGTCCCTAGGAAGGAGCTTGTGCTTGCCTCCAGCTGCGTGTGATGCATCTGAAGGGACTGGTACCTGAGTAACTCATAAAAAGGGAGCGTGCCTAGTCCCTGCCACAGGAGGCTTCCAGAGCAGAGACTCACTAAAGCAGGGGACCTTTACCTCTTGAGTCATGGCCCCCTCTGGCAATGTCTGGGTAAGCCGATGCGAGGCAGCTGGGTGCCACAGTGAGTGGGTAAGAGCCAGCCTTGAATACTGATCACTTCCCAGCTGGGTGATACCGGGCAAGTCATTCAAGTGCTGCCTGCCTCGGTTTCCCCATCTGTAAAATGCACCCTACCTCTGAGCATTGTTGTAAGGATCCAGTGCACTAACATTTTTAACCACTTTGCAAAGCTTTAAGTGCTATATAAATGCTAGTTATCACCATTATTGTTATTATTTTGTTGTAGCTGTCTTCCCCATTAGATTATGAACTCCTTGAGGGGCAGTACCTTGTTGTTGGGGTTTTTTTTTACTTTCTGTGTATCATCAGGGCTTAGCACAGTGCCTGGTATACAGTAAGTGCTTAATAAATGCTTGTTCATTAATTGACTTCTCTACCAACAGGAGTGCTGTGAACAAAGCGCCATGTGAGTTATAAAGAGATATGGAAAAGGAAGTTGTCACTTATTCCTGGACAGCTGGACTCGCCACTTAGTGGTCATGGGACAGCAGAGTCGAAAGGGAGAGGGAGGGATGGGGCTCTGGCTGCCCATTTGCAGAGCACTGAGGGGAGCCATATGGGCTGCTTCCTCCCACACAACATCCAGCTGCAACCCACGAGGCCCCACATCATTAAAGAGCCCCACTGGGCAGCCTCCTCCTTGGAGGGGCTGGTGTTTCCATCACCAAACACAATGGGAGGGAACTGGACCATTCCAAGCCAGGCCTGTGTGAATTCCTTTGCATATGGTTCAAAGTCCCAGGCCCTCTCCTCCTGGACATGCAAAATAAGGAGAAACAGAGGCCTTGTCTGCTGGGCTGTGGTAAATATTTAGCATCCAATTCAAGCTCCCCCTCCTCAATAACTTCCAATAGCTCCCTATTACCTGGGGAACCTGCAGCCTTGAGATCACACCTGGCCTTCTAGGTCCTTGGATGCAGCCTTTTGACTGACTCCAAGTTTTACAGAACAAATCCTTTTATTAAAGAAATTTGTCCTGTCAAGTTTAAATTCACTCAAAGGACTGTACTTGAGGACCTAGAGGGCCCCGAGGCTACAGGCTCCCCACCCCCGCTCCAGGATATAAACTACAGTTTGTTATTTAAAGCTCTTCCCAACACCACCTCTTCCTACATTTCCAGTCTCCTTATACCTGGCTCCTTTCCATGCATGTACTCTATGGTCCAAATAATTGCTGTTCTTTATACAGGAGTCTTCCTTCCTGCCTCCAGGCTTTTGCATAGGCTGTGTCCCAGGTACCCAGAATGCCATCCCTCCTTTCCTCAAGCTCTTAGCATCTCTGACTTCCTTCAAGACTCAGCCTTGTCCACGAGACCTTGCACAGTCCCCCAGTTGCCAGCGCCTTCTCCTCTGAAGTTACCTTTTATCTACTCTGTAGGGATTCTCTTCTTTGTGCTGCCCACATTTCTCCTCCATCAGAGGAGCTGTGAACAATAATGATTTACAAGGGACTTCAGAATTCGCAAAGCACTTTACAAATATCATCTCATTTGATCCTAACAATAAATCTGGGAGGTAGATGCTATTACTATCCCCGCTTTACAGATGAGGAAACTGGGGCAGACTGGGTTAAGTGACTTGCCAGGGTCACACAGCTAGGAAAGTGTCTAAGGCCAGATTTGAACTTGGGTCCAGGTACTACAGTCTATTGGATGCACCATCTAGCTTCTTCATAATAATTGTTAGCATTTATATAGTACCTACTATATCCCTCATACTTTACTAAGCACTTTAGAAATATTTTCTCATTTGGTCTTCACTACAACCCTGCGAGGTAAATACTGTTATTCTGGAAGGTAGGTATCATTATTATCGCGATTTTACAGATGAGGAAACCAAGGCAGGGGTGAAGTACTCTGCCTAGGGTCACACAGCTGGTAAAAATGTCTAAAACTGGATTCTGAATGAATTCTCCAGGCACAGCTCTCTGTACACAATGGCGCCACCTAGCTGTGCATACAGCCCCAGACTGTAATACCCGATGCTGAGAACAAGTCTTTTCCCCCTCTCAATTTTCCTCATCTGTAAAATGGGGCTAATTAAAACATCTCATTTATAGAGCATTTTGAAGGTCCAATGAGATAACATACACAAAGCACTCTGTAAACGTCAAAGGGCCATTCTGTATAAATTTGCCGGCCATTTGATAGTTTAGACTGTTTCTTCTTCACAGATCCAGGATATGTTCAATACTTTGGTATTGAACAGCACAGGTGCAGAGACAAACATGAGATCCCCATGTACAAAACAGCCTTGTATCCCCCACTCCACACCATTTCTTTACCACCAAGACTCATCTCCTCAAGTGATGGATGTTAGGCTCACCCAAATTTCTAGGGGTCACCTGACTTGGAGACTGAGCTGCCCTCCCATCCCATTCCATGCCCATTGCCGCCCTTTGTCCCCACTCCGAGATTCAGAACCTACCTGTATGCCTCCCAACTACCAGATGGCTAAAGCAGAGGCCCCAAGACCCCATCTCTGATGAATGCCAAGATCACTGGGTCTACCTGCCAGCAAAGACTGAGCTCAGTTTGAAGGCTCTGCCCTATAAGCCATAGGCAGCACACTCAGTCTGGGCTTCCATGCCCCAGTTTCCTTCCCTTCTAACCAAAAGAGCTTACTTTCCCTCTGCTGCCCAGCTCCTAACTAAAGGAGCCTGACTGTGAACTTGGCAGCTGGGGCCAGTAATTGTCTCTCAAAGCAAACATTCCTTCTCCAACTCCTCCCCAAAGGCTCCAGATAATGGAAGGGCTATCAAATCAGTATCTCATTCGAATCTGGGCTTCCTTAAAAACAGCAATCTCCCCTCCTCTAGAGGAGGGTTAAGAAACACTGGCCATGGAAACAACCAGGCAACTCCTTACGCCTGGCGGCAGAAAGAGCCCCTGCCTCCTACCCCAGGGAGGAAAGCACAGGTGAGGTGAGATTAGCTGAGATGGCCCATCTAGGTCCCTTCCAATCCATGAATCCAACGTTTTCAAGGTAAAAGTGATTTTATTCCCATAAACCAGAATGCTGCCTGAGGTCATCCGGATCCAAAGACAGAAAAGTGCCTAACCGGCCTTACTTAAAGACATTGTGGGGCATACAGTAGAAAAGAACACTGGCCCAGCAGCCAGAAGGCATGAATTCAAATCCTCCCTCTGTGATTTACAGTCTAGGAAATCAGGCAAGTCACTAACACCTCTGAGCGTCAGCCTACAAGTTACAAACAGGTTGTATGTGATCTGCCTTGGGAAAGTCCCCACATTGAGGAACTCACTGGCCATGGAAAATGTTCGATCTGGAAGGGGCCTGGGGGGAGGCAGATCTTGAAAAACATCTGGCTGGACTCCATAAATGCCCCAGCCTCAATTAGCAGCTTGGTTTTCCACAACAGTAGCAGAGCTAAGCGAGCTTTCTAGACTCATACTACAAGACTCCTCTCTATCCCCACTTATCTAGAGCAGCCTGACCAGCCTGGGCCTCTTACCATTCCTTACATACACCCCTTCGGTTCCGATCTCTGGTTCTTTGTACTGGCTGTTCCCCATGCTTAGACTCCACCAATCAGTCAATAAGTACTCATTAAGTTAACAAACATTCTTACTTCTTGCCAAGCGCTGTGCTAAGTGCTGGGAGGCTCTCCCTTCTCACCTCTGACCTTTTAGGATCCCTGCATTTTTCAAGTCTCCGAGTAAGTACCACCTTCTACTTGAGGCCTTTCCTGATGCCACAACCTCCCTCCCCCAAAACACCTCCTCATTAACTGGGCTAGCAGGCTAGGTCCTCACTGTGTATGCAAAATGGAAGTGCAAGCCTTCTGTTATCATAACAACAGAACCTTCCCTCTGCATTCACAGGGTGCCAAGGAGAACACCGGAACTGGACCTCATTGGTGCAGACAGCAAGGAACACTACCGATAAGGGAATGTTGAGTAAAAAGGCCATGGGAACAGCCTAGTTCTTTAAGGAGGAGGATAGAAAAATGTTTGGGAAAGAGAGAGAGGAAGATAGAAAAAGAAAGAGGGGGGGGGGAGGGGGGGAGAGAGAGAAAAAGAGAGAGAGAGAGGAAAAGAGAGAGAACTCCATCTCCAACTTTCTCTTCCCAAATCTTTCCTCTTCCTTAGTTACCAAAGTAACCCCAAGTTGGGGAAACTGTATATTTGAGCATTTGCCTTCTTTTCCAACTGTCCTATCAGAGCCCTGGAAGAGGGAGGTGACGGAGATAGGGATGTGGAAGAGTAAGGAAAGTCTCAAGGAGGTGGGATCTCAGACCTAGAAAGAATGCTTAGTTTTGAAAGAAGAGGAGGGCAGCTCTGGAGTCAGGAGGACCTGAGTTCAAAATCCAGCTTCAGACACTTATAAGCTGTGTGACCCTGGGAAAATCACTTAACCCCAATTGCCTCTCAAAAAAAAGGAGGAGGAGGAGAGAGAGAGAGAGAGAGAGAGAGAGAGAGAGAGAGAGAGAGAGAGAGAGAGAGAGAGAGAGAGAGAGAGAGAGCACTTAGTGTTTCATACCACAATTGGAGAGGGAGAGAGAGATCCCTTCCTGATTCCCCTAATTTACTGATCTAGAGAGGGAAGGGACCCAAGGCCATCCAGTCCACCCCTGCCCCCAGAGAGGAGAGGTAACTTACACAAGGTCACACAGGCAGCAAATGACAGCATACTCCCTCCCTCCTTGAACTACATTATATTTCTCTGTTTAAATGATGTATCTTCATAGAACATAAGTATCTTAGGGGCAGATCTATTTTCTTTTCCTTTTTGTCTCTTTATGCAGACACCATGACCTGCATAAACTTTCCCTGATGTTTACAATACCAAAATTTTCTATCCATTTCAGATTTACAGACATCAACCCCTGAACATTCCCTATCCTTTTCAAGCTCAGCACCCAGCTCATTCACTCACTGTCCTCCTCTCCTCTCAAATGCCTTCTGTTGTACAAGGGGATTCCAACATCCATATTGGTGCCCCCTCAAATATACAGGCGGACTTCAGCCTCCAT
>NW_027187400.1:16653713-16660196 GCF_028583685.1 Petaurus breviceps papuanus
ACAGGCGGACTTCAGCCTCCATATTGGTGCCCCCTCAAATATACAGGCGGGCTTCAGCCTCCATATTGGTGCCCCCTCAAATATACAAGGAGACTTCAGCAGCCAGACTGATATTCCCTCAAGCTCACCTTCCAATGCCACAGTCTTCTTAAATCCCATGGCCTATCCCTTCCCTACACCTCAGCCACTCACAAGGATGGTAACATCCTGCATCTCACCATTTCTCATAGTGTTCCACCTCCATAATTAAAAACCCTGACATTCCTCTAAGCTCACCATGAGCGCCTAGTACGCCATCTCTCCCTGTGCCTGACTCCCATTCTTCACCCTCAAGGAGACCTCCATCATTCTGCCGCTCTCTGCTTTCTGAGGCCTCCCCCCTGCTCTGACTTTACTTCACCTCTCTAGTTTAGATTTTCTAGTTGGCCAATTCACCACCTACTCTCTACACCACCCTCTACTCTCAAACCCTTTCCCCTTTTTCCTCTGAGTTCTCAGCCCTTGCCATGCATCAGCCTTGTCTTAAGCCTCACAAGTTGCTTCCTCCATGACCTCTCACTTTCTCCTTAATGGCGCAGGAATAAGTCACACAAGGGACCTACAGAGGACAATTAAAGAGGAGGTTTTAATTATGACATTGTTTCTTAGTCTATGGCAAAAACAGGGATTATTTGGTGCATCTTCTTCCTTTTTTTTCTCCTCTTCCCCTCCAAGCCCCTTGACATCATACACCATTCTCTTCTTTCCACCAGTCTCTGCCAAGGAGGTGGCCCTTCCCCTTGCCAAGGTCAGCCCCTCCTCTACATATACATTTGATCCCACCCCTGCCATCTTCTCCAGCAGACCTGTAACCTCAATCATCCTCCCTCCTCAATCTTCAGTCTCTCCCTAACTATTGGTTCCTTCCCCACAGCCTTCAAAAATAGCCAAGGACTTTCCTTCCTTACAACCTTGTGTAGATCCCCCCATGCCCTTAGGCTACCATCCTATACCCTTCCTCCCTTTCTCAGCCAAGCTTATTGACAAACAGTCACTTCCTCTCCTCTCCCGCTATAACTCCTGACAAGCTCACTTAACTGTTCTCTCTAAAGGTACCAGCGATCTCTTAATTACCAAATCTTGCACCTCATTCTTTTTCTAAAACTATATCGCACTTGATGTTACAATAGATGGCTAAACTATCAACAAAAATGTTGAAAACCCTGTTATTCTGTCTTCCTAGGCACATAGGACACTATTCTCTCCTGGTTCTCCTTTTGCCCATCTGACTATTCTTTCTTAGTCTTCCTTGGAAAGAGCATAGGCCTGGAATCAGAAAGACCTGAGTTCAAATTTGACCTCGGGAATTTAAATTCTGTTGAATAATAATAATTAATAACAGCTAGCATTTATTGAGTACCTATTATATACCAGGTCCTGTGCTAAGCGCTTTACAAATATCATCTCATTTCATCTTTACTACAATCCCAGGAGGTATGTACACCATTTTACAGTTGAGGAAAATGAGATAAATAGATGTTAGATGACTGGTCCAGGGTCACACAGCCGGTAAGTGTCTGAAAAGGGATTTGACTCCAGGTCCAGTGTTCCATCCGCTACCTCACTGTATGCCCCCAGTTTCTCCCAGCTACCTCACAGAGTTATTGCAAGGATCAAATGGGCTAATATTTGCACGAGTACTTAGCACAGTGCCCAGCACATAGTAGGTATGGTATTCATGTTCATTCCTTTCTTCCCCCCCTCCTCTCCTTCTTTACTGTCTCATCTCTCAGATCATGAACCCTCACTGTGGATGTTATTTGTCCTAGGTCTCTTTCTCTATAAAGTCTCTCAGTGACCTCATCGCCTCCCATGCATTTAATTATCAACTCTATGTCCATCAGGCAATTAGGAAGTGGATAGAACACCAGGTCTAGAGGCAGGAAGACCCGAGTTCAAATCCAGCATTAGACACTTCCTAGTTGTGTGACCCTAGACAAGTCAATTCACCCTGTTTGTCCCCCATCTGTAAAATGAGCTGGAGAAGGAACTGGCAAAGCACTCCAGTATCCTTACCAAGAAACCTCCAAATGGGGTCAGGAAGAGCCAAACACGACTAAATAACAACAGCTATGTCAATCATACACAGATCTGTCTATCCAGTCCTAGTTTCTCCCTAGAGCTCCAGTCTTGCATCATTAATATGACCCAAAGACCCCTAAAGACCATCAGGTCCAAAGTGAACTCCCTCCAAACCTTCCCCTGATCCAGATCCCCCTTTTCCCATCAAAGCTTCCCAGTTTTGTAAGCTTGGTATTACTCTCAGTTATATTTTTTCTCCCACCCCCCTCCATATCCAATTAGTTGTCAAACTTAGTTGTTTCTACTTCCACAACTATCTCTATAGATTTTGAAGCCAATCCTTTCTCTACTCATACAGTACCACCTTAATCTCATCATTTTTTGTCTAGATTATTGCAAAGAAATCCGCATCGATCTCCCTGCTTCAAGCCTCTCTCCATTTCAGTCATCCTCAGTGTGATTGCCAAAAGTAATTTTCTGTAAGCATAGATCTGACCATGTTATTCCCTGTTCAATAAACTCCAATGGTTTCCTATTGCCTCTAGAATCCAATATAAACTCCTATTTAGCTTTGGAAGCCCTTCACACTCTGGTCCTGGTCCATCTTCTCCCCCTTCTGCACTGTCCAATCCGGGCCAGTCCTGCCTTCTGCTCATGGCCATCACCATCTCTTTCTGTGCATTCACTGGCCATCCGGATCCCAGGCCTGGACTGCTCCCCCTTCTCTGCTCTGCCTCATAGAATCCCCCTCTTCCTTCAAGACATGACTCAAGCACCATCTTTGGCATCAAGTCTTCTCTTGATCCCTACAGTCCCTCCCTTATGACCTTAAACTTGGCTACTTCATATTTATTCCACATGTATTAATATATGTCCTTCTTGTCTCCCCCATTAGAATGTGTCAGTTCCTTGCAAATAGGGGCTGTTGCATTCCCTAATGTGCTTCCTGGAACACAGTAGGTACTTAATAAGTTTTGTTGCTTAATTAATTTGCACATAGTAGGCAGATAAATGTTGAGCTGTCAAGTCAGTTACCCAGCACCTTGCACAGTGTCTATACCTGTGGCCTCAAGGCCATAGATTCCCCACCCCTGATACAGTAGGTGCTTAATAAATATTTATTGATTGATGGATTTGTACACAGTAGGGAGACAATAAATGCTTATTGATTTGAATTGTTGAATTGATCCTTAGACTTACCAAGTTCAACCTGGGAAAGAAATAATAGCATCCTACAAGCACCCATTTAGTTTACAAGTACCCTATTAGCTTCATTTATTCAACTTAAAAAAAAAAAACATTTAGGGGCAGCTAGGTGGTACAGTGAATAGAGCACCGGCCCTGGAGTCAGGAGGACCTGAGTTCAAATCCGACCTCAGAAATTTAACACTTACTAGCCATGTGACCTTGGGCAAGTCATTTAACCCCAATTGCCCTGCCCTCCCCCCTCCCAAAAGCAAAAAAAAAATTTATTTCACAGTTTTTATAATAGCTAGGATTGTTGTGAGTACCAAAGCAGATAATGTCTCACCAACTCTAAAGTACTATGTGTTTGTTTTTAATATTGTTATCATCATCATCACCATCATCATCACTCTCTAGGAACTAAGATTACAAAGACGAAAATGAAATGAAAACATACACATCCTCAAGGATCCCACCTTCATTCATTCATTTATATTCACTCAACAAAACTTAAAACACCTACTGTACACAGGATGGGGCAGCTAAATGATACAGGGCATAGAGCATAAGGCCTGGAATCAAGAAAATCTTGAGTTAAAATCCGACCTCAGACACTTAGTAGCTGCGTCACTTCACCCTGTTTGCCTCAGTTTATTACTCTGTAAAATGAGCTGGAGAAGGAAAGGGCAAACCACTCCAGTAGCTTTGGCAAGAAAACCCTGAAGAGGGTCATGAAGAGCCTGAAACAAGCAAAAACCAACAGCAAACAGGCCACTGGGCCATACATTTGTGCCAGAAAACACTTTCAGGGGAAGGAACAATCTGTGATATCACTGGAACTTTATATAGCTTTAGAGAGCTACTTAGGGCACTGAGAGATGAGCATACTTGCCCTGGCCAGGGTCACATAGCCAATCTATGGCAGATGGAGGACTTGTATCCAATTCTTCCTGATTCCAAGACCAGCTTTCTCTCTCTTTTTCTGTCTCTGTCACTCTGCCTTCGTCTTCATCTCTCTCTCTTCCCCTCTCTGTCTGTATGTGTGTGTGTGTGTGTGTCTTTCTCTATTTCTGTCCTCTCTCTCCCTCTCTGTGTCTGTTTCCCTCCCTTTCTCTCTGTTTCTCTTTCTGTATCTCTCTCTGTTTCTCGGTGTCTCTCTCTATTTCTGTGTGTGTGTGTTTGTCTGTGCTGTGTCTCTCTGTCTTTGCCTCCCTCCCTTTCTCTCTCTCTCTCTGGTTCTTTCTCTCTCTAGTTCTCTCTCTCTCCTTCCCTCCCTTCCTCCCCTTTTCTCTCCCTTTCTCTGTCCCCCCTACATGACAGTATCAACAAGCCTACTTAGGAGGCAGCTTTTGCCTTTGCCTTCGAGGTTAAGAGCATCAGGACAGCATCCAGGGAAAACAGAGGGAACCAATAATAATCCAAGCAGATCAAATTTCCTGGCAAAGGAGACCTCTCTCAGGACCGGTCTAACTAGACCCTATCAACTGTACCAGAGTAGGGGGAATGAGAAAGCCCATTGTTCCGAACAGGGAACCAAGTCAGTAGGTTCTGGAAAGATAGTATGACACAGGAGTTCAGGACTTGGAGTCAGGAAGTCCGGGTTTCAAACCCTGCTGAGAGGTGAGCCTTAACCTCACTGAATCTCCTTTTACCCATCCAGGAAATGGGCACCATAATATCTCTGAAATCTCCCTCATAGGATTGTTCATACAAGATAATTCATACAAAGTGTTCTGGAAACTTTTTTAAGTGCTATATCCAGCTCTTTTTGCGGTAGCAAAGAATTAGAAATTGTGAGGATGTTCACCAATTAGGGAATGACTGAACAAGATGTGGCATATGATTGTGATGGAATATTATCGTCCAATAAGAAAGGAAGGAGAGGGTCAGAAAACAACATGGAAGACCTATATGAACTGATACAAAGCAAAGTGAGAAAAACTGGGACATCATTGTGCACAGTAACAGCAATGTTGCCATGCTAATCAACTATGACTTACTTGGTTCCTGTGATCCAAGACAATCCCAAAGGATTCCTGATGAAAAAATGCTATCCACCTCTAGAGAGAGAGCTGATGAACTCTGAGTACAAACTGAAGTATAATTTTCTCACTTCATTTTTCTTTATTTAAAAAAAATGACATGGGGGTGGCTAGGTAGTGCAGTGAATAGAGCACCAGACCTGGAGTCAGAAGGACCTGAGTTCAAATATGGCTTCAGACACTTAACACAAAAACTAGCTGTGTGACCTCGGGCAAGTCACTTAACCCCAATTGCCCTCCAAAAAGAAAAAAATTACTAATGTGGAAATAAGTTTTGCATGATTTCACATGTATAATTCATAGCACATTGCTTGCCTTCTCAGTGGGTAGGAGGAGAGACAGGAGGGAAGAAAAGAATTTGGAACTCGAAATTTCAAAAGAAAAGAATGCTAAAAATAAATAAATAATAAATTAGGAAAAATAAAAAAGTGCTATATTATTATCAGTAATTATTCTGTGAAAGGGCTAATAAGGCATTTAGAATTATAGTAGAAAGAGGCTAGGGCTTTGGGTCAGGAGTCCTGGATTTGAATCTCAGCTGTGCTATTTGGAACCACTATGAAGTTCAATCGCTCAATCAACAAACACTTTTTTTTAAGCAATCAGGATTAAGTGACTTGCCCAGGGTCACACAGCTAATAAGGGTATGAGGCCAAATTTGAACTCAGGTCCTCCTGACTCTTAGGTCAGTGCTCTATTCACTGCACCACCTAGCTTCCCCAACCAGCACTTCTTCAGCACTTGCAGTGTGCTAAGCATTATGCTAGGTACAAGATGTATACAATCACAAAGTCCCTGCCCTCAAGGAGCTTCCATTGCAAACACCTAAGAAAGGAATTGCGCATTTTCAGAATTGAAAGAGACCTCAGAAACTTTCTTCTAGTCCAATTTATTATTTTTTTTTCTTTTTGGAGGGCAATTGGGGTTAAGTGACTTGCCCCAGGTCACAAGGCTAGTAAGTGCGTCAAGTGTCTGAGGCTGGATTTGAACTCAGATCCTCCTGACTCCAGGGCCGGTGCTCTATTCACTGCACCACCGAGCCACCCCAAGTCCAATTTATTCTTGAACAAAATTCCACACGTCATGTTGTCTTTGCTTGAAAATCTCCAATGACAGAGAACTCTCTGCCTTTATAAGATAGCTGTTTCTGTGTGTGTGTGTGTGTGTGTGTGTGTGTGTGTGTGTGTGTGTGTGT
>NW_027187400.1:16660206-16662199 GCF_028583685.1 Petaurus breviceps papuanus
TGTGTGTGTGTGTGTGTGTGTGTGTGTGTGTGTGTGTGTGTGTGTGTGTATCTCTCCTCTCACCATGTTCCAAGGCAAATCACTTTACATTCCTGGGCCCCAGTTTCTCCATCTGTAAAACAAGGAGGCTGGACTAGCTAATCTCAAAGGTCTCTTTTGTCACAAAGTGATTAAGCCAGGGCTGCATTGGGAGTCAGGTGGGAGAGATTACACAATCAGCCCCGGGAGGGCCTGGTTCACATTACCCCCTATTTTGGTTACCGTCCTTCTCCCCCTACCCAGTCCAGAGGAGATCTGCCAGGGCTAGTCCTGAACACTGCAGTCTGAAGAGTCGAGACTTCTCTCTGCTCACCATCTGCCCTGGCTAACCCTCACACCTGGAACACATTCCCTCTTCACCTCCACCTTACAGGATCATTCTCTTACTTCAAGACCCACCTGGAACACCAGCTTCTATGGGAAGCATTTACTAAGCCCCCCCAGCAGCTGATGCCTACCCTTTCAAATGTTGCAAAATCTAGAAAAGCAGTTTGGCAGTGCTGAAGGTGAATGTGAAGGAGAACATGACTGATCCCGCTTTGTACTGCATTTGTTGTTAGATTTCTTTGCACTGGGGGCTACCTCCAGCTGTCCTGATCTACATCTGGCCACTGGACCCAGATGGCTCAGAAGGAGAAAGTGAGGCTGGTGATTTTGCACAGCCCTGCCTCACTTCAATCCTATTCACATGCAATTCATGACATCATCTCCCTGATGTCATGGCCCTCTTTGAGAAGGAAAGACAAACAGCGACAACAAACAAGAACCATCCCTGTGTATAACAATAGCAATCATTTACTAGGTGCTTAGCATGTTCCAGACACTCCACACTAAACACTTTACAAATATCATGTCATCTGATCCTCATGACAACTTGGGGGATAAAGGCTATTATGATCCCCATTTTACTGCTGAGGAAACTGAGGTAAATTGAGGTGAAGTGACTTGCCCAGGGTCACACAGCTGCTAGTATTTAATTATGTTAAATATTTAATTAATTTACTTGTATTTATTCTCTTCACATTTACTCTGAATATCCCCAGGCCTGGGGCTTTGTCCCTAGTCACTCTCCTTCACTCCCTAGGCGAGCATTAGGCCTATCAAACAACATAGCAGATCAGTGCTCAAGGTCCAGATCTGTCCAGGAAAAGGCTCACAGGACAGTGGAAAGGGAGCAGTCAGTCAATAAGAATTTTTTTTTTTTGCAGGGGGGAAGGCAGGGCAATTGGGGTTAAGTGACTTGCCCAAGGTCACACAGCGAGTAAGTATTAAATGTCTGAGGTCAATTTTGAATTCAGGTCCTCCTGGCTCCAAGGCCAGTGCTCTATGCAGTGTGCCACCTAGCTGACCCCATCAATAAGCATTTATTAAGGGCCTACTGTATACCAGGCGCTGTGCTAAGCACTGGGAGTACAAAGAAGGTCAAAAGACAGGCCCTCCCTTTGAGGAGTTCAGAGTCTAGGTGGGGTGAGACATGAAACAATTATGTAAAAGCAAGCTATAGACAACATAAATAGGAGATAATCGATAAAGGAAAGGCAAAGCACCAAAATATAAAGCAAGTGTGTGGATTTAGGAAATAACACTTAGAAGAGACAATCTATCTTGATGAATTCAAACTCAGTTCCCCCAGGGAGCCCCAGGAGACTGAATTAACAATGGTGCATGAAATAAAGCAACTAATTACTATTCCCAAGCCAATATGATACCCTATGGCACTGATAAAATGAAAAGCTAAATAAATATTCTAAATCTAGTTCATTTATATCCACTTAAAAACTTAATCATGGAATAACAGAAGTTTAGAGCCAGCACAGCTCTGTAATGTCAGAGCTGGGAGGGGTCTTGGAACACAGAACATCAGAGCTGGGGGCGACCTTAGAAGAGAGAATGGCAGAGCTAAGACGGGCCTTAGAACAGAGAATGGCAGGGTTGGTAGAGACCTTAGAACAGA
>NW_027187400.1:16662209-16699157 GCF_028583685.1 Petaurus breviceps papuanus
ACCTTAGAACAGAGAATGGCAGGGTTGGGAGGGACCTTAGAACAGAGGATAGCAGAGTTAAGAAGGGCTTTACAACAAAGAATGGCAGGGTTGGAAGGGACTTTAGAACAGAGAATGGCAGGGTTGGGAGGGACCTTAAAAAAGTCAGCGTTAGAAGGGATCTTAGGACATAGGATGTCAGAGCTAAAAGGTTATTTAGAAGATAGTCTATCACGATGCTATCACAGAAAGGACCTTAGATCAGGGTACATAAGAGTTGGAAAGGGACCTTAGAGATACTTTAGTCCAACTCCTTCACTTTACAGGTGGGGAAAATGAAGCTCCTATAAGGAAAGTGACTTGTTCACAGTCACACAGACAGTAAAGTGCCTAGAACTAGAACCCAGGCTCCTGCTTCCAGCCCAGGCCAATACTTTTCCCACTACCCTGCCAACACTCCCATGTTTCTTAGTTACTGCCTCCATCCATCTCAGCTTCCTCAAGTTCCAAGAGAAAATCTTTCCTAAGGTGGAGTGTCCTTTCTGCCCGACCCCTTCTCCTATTTTTTCAGCTGCCCGCCCTCCTCTGGCAAATTCAAGGGATGGAGCCATGGGACAAATAAAAGTTGCCCTACCTTGCATTTTTCTCTTGGATTTTTTTCTCAGCCTTTCAGATATACCTCATCCATCTATCCATTCCCATAAGAGCTCTGTACAGAAGGAGGAGTCAATTTATTCTGCTCCCATTTTAATGACGTGGAAAGTGAGGCTCTGAGAACAGGTGTCTCGACCCAAGCTGCACAGCAAGTCAGTCCTACCAGGCGCAGAACCTGCAGGAAAAACCCACTCCTGCTGACTTCCTCGGGAGGGGCCTGTATGGCATTCCACACAGAGCTGTCTGGATACCATACTGCAGGGAGCCCCATGAGATTCAGCTTGTTGGGCTCAGCCACTGTCTCCCAGCAGGCAAAGTTCTTGTCCAAATAAACATCTCTCTCCACACAATTGGGTCATTCATATGAAGCAATCTACAACCCCCACCACAAACCAAAATAAAGGTCTCTACCCCAAGCTGGAGCCCTGAGCATGTGGCCTCCAAGATCTTTCCCTAAGACATAAACATGCAAACCTATGACAGGGAAGAAGGAAGCATTGGATGAGGAGAGTTTCCGGTATCAGGGATGGGTGACACAGAGCTATCCTCATTTATTAATCTTGCTTGATTTCATGAATTCAGAAACTCACAGAGTCAAGAGTTGGGTGAGACTATATAATATAGAATGCTAGACCAGTGAATGTGGAGAAGGAAGAGCTGGGAAGGGCCTTAGAACACAGGATGTCAGGGCTGGGAGGGCCCTTAGAACACAATATGTCAGAGCTGGGAGGGCCCTTAGAACACAGGATGTCAGAGCTGGAAGGGCTCTTAGAACACAGGATGTCAGAGCTGGGAGAGGCCTTAGAACACAGGATGTCAGAGCTGGGAGGGCTCTTAGAACAAAGGATGTCAGAGCTGGGAGGGCCCTTAGAACCCAGGATGTCAGAGCTGGGAGGGCCCTTAGAACACAGAATGTCAGACCTAGGAGAAGCCTTAGAACACAGAATGTCAAAGATGGGAGAGATTTTAGAATAGAGAAAATCAGAGTCATAAGAAAACTTAGAATCTAGAATTCCAGAACTAGGAGAGGGATTTTAGAACACAGAATTTCAGAGAGGGGAGGGCTCTTAGAAACCAGAATGTTAGAGCTGGAAGGTACTTCTTAGTAAACAGAATGTCAGAGGTAGATCGTACAGAATCTGAGAATTGGAGTTAGAAGGAACCCCAGAGAGTATCTGGTCCCACCCATACCTGACCAAGAACCATGTCTAAAACATCACCAAAAGACCATCCAACCTCAATATGGAGATCTCAGGTAAGGATACACTCACAAACTTTGAGATAGTTCACACCATCTTGTGTTGCTCTAAGATCTATTCATTTGTTGTAAGCATAGGCTTTCAAGTACAAGATGTCTCTGACAGATTAGTATGAGAGTTGTGAAAGGCTCTGGCCTATTGAAATCCCCACTCTATGCCTTTCCAATGTCTACACTCTCCCAAGGTCAGCTGTTGTTCAGGTGGATGATCTTCTACCTTGGACTTTCCTAATGGACAGAATCAGCCTCACTTTCTCCAACTTCTGCTTACCTTGGAGAAAGAGAAAGGCCTAGCATTGTTTCTGAAAGAATACAGGGTGATTGGGGCAGCTAGGTGGCATAGTGAATAGAGCACCAGCCCTGGAGTCAGGAGGACCTGAGTTCAAATCCGGCCTCAGACACTTAACACACACAAAAAAACTAGCCGTGTGACCTTGGGCAAGTCACTTAACCCCAATTGCCCCTCCAAAAAAAACCAAACAAACAAAAGAATACAGGGTGATATCTAAACAAATGCTACAGCAAACAAATAAGGCCTTGAAATGAAGTATGGTTTCTTCCTCTTTCCCTGGCACTTCCCCAAGAGACCTAAAAATTATATTCAGTCCTTTCACCTTTGATTCATTCCCTTAGAACTTTATCAAAGTTCTTGCTTTTCCTCACATCTTGCCCTCCATGCCTTTTCCTTGACCACTTCCCATGCCTGGAATATACTCCTGACTCATCTTAGAATCCCAAATTCCTTCAAAGCTCATCTCAAATGCCATTTTCTACATGAAGAATTTACTGATACCACCAGCTTCTAGTACTTTCTCTAGAAAAAACTGCCTTATATTTATATAATGAGGAACTAGGTGATAAGGGCCTAGTCCTTAGGGCATTTGCAATGTTATATTCCCTGCAGGTTTGGCTAGCTTCTGGACACCAGTAAGGTGATGTTACTGTGTGCTAAGGAAGGGTTTGGTTTACTAACTGGAAGAACTAATGGCAAAGCCAGAACCAAGTTTGCATATTAAAGGACTAACATGTCCCTCCTTGTGCCCTTTCTGCACTTAGCACCCCACTCTGGGCTTTCAAGTAAGGAAGATTCCAGATGGGCTGCTGGGTGGGGAACGCTGCCTCGAAGGCCTTACCTCTCTACTCAGCCACCGTGTGTCCCTGAGCACGACACCTGTTTCTGTTGTGTTTATTCTTTCCTTATCTTAGGAGACAGAATGGATGAAGTTTTGACCTTGTAAACTTCAGAAGGTTGAAGAAGTCAGCCAAGTATTAGCAAGTAGCAGTAAATCCCAACTCTGGCAAGCAGCCAACACATCGAAGCAAGGAAGTGACTCATCTACTGGTTTTATCAGAGCCATAAGTAAAGTTGGTGGGGGTTACAAAAAGGGAGGAAGAGAGTCCTGGGGCCAGGAGATGCTTCCCATCTAGACAGGAGGAGGGGAGATTTCTGTTTTAAGTTTGGGCCCATTGTACCCAAGGGAAAGTATACCTCTAGGCTGACAGTGTGTTTTTGCATTTCTGTTCCTTCTCAATAAATATCCTTTTGTAAAAACTAATTTATTATCAATTAATTAATCGAAATGAAGGAGAGCTCAACTAATTAGTCAATATGGGAGAAGGGGGAAACTAGTAGACTGAATAGGGCCTTGTGAGCTAGTGTTAGGAGGATTGCCCCCCAAGGCCCCAAGCTCCCAGTGCTGGTACCAGTAAAGGGGATGAACCTAGAAGGAGGCGGTACATTTATTTGGTATATATTTACTGGGTATGTACTCATGAAAGGCTACATGGCATAATGACTAGATATCTAACCTTAGCAGTCACTTAAGAGTCAGAAAGAGCTGGATTCAAATCCTACCCACCTCCAAAAAATATAGGCTACGTGACCATGAGCAAGCTGCTTAACTTCTCAGAGCCCCAGGGATTCCCTCTGCAATTCTGTGCCAAGTAATGTATTAAGCACTGAGGATACAGATATAAAGAAGGGAATACTTCCTGTCCTCAGACAGAGTACAAATCAGGGATGTAATTCACAAATACATATGTATGTGTTATATGTACATACATTACAAAATGCATGTGTGCACCTGCTACATATACATCAGTCATATGTACATATATAACTATACATATATGTGTTATATATAACAAATAAAATATACACACATTGTTTTATACATGTGTATAACAAAAACATGTAAATGTGTCTTATACAGACATGTGATATGTAACAATATATGCATGTATTATATATACATCTGTGACCAAATACGCACATCGCCTGATATGCACATATAACAACATACACGTTCTAGAACACATCAAAATTTCAGTGTGGGACCTCCACTGAGACAGATAGCAGCCCATCTACACCTCGGCATCTCAGAGGTTAGAGTGATTTGTCTGTGGTCCCCCAGCTTGTTGATGATGGCGGCAGATCTGAATTCTTGTCTCTGGTCTTTAAATCCATCTAAGCAGTTAGGACGGTGTTATCCGCTGGCACAGAGGACAAAACCCTGAACCTCATCTCAGAAAGATCAGAGTTCAAATCTAGCCTCAGACACTTTCTAGCTGTGTGACCCTGGGCAAGTTATTTAACTGCTATCTGTCTCAGTTTCTATAACTATAAAATGGGATAATAGCAGCACTGACCTCAATGGGCTGTTGTGTGGATCAAAGAAAGAATAATTGTAAAAGTTCCTGGCACACAGTAGGCACTTAATACATGCTTAATCACTTCCTCTCTATCTCCACTTTCAAATCTAGGACTCATTCTACTGGTCCATGATGCTCTAAAACCCGTTGTTCTAAGGTTCCCTCCAATTCACATTCAATATTTATACTTCCTTTAGACCTCTCTCTTCATGCCTTTCCCCATCCTACTTTTCTGAGAGTGATCTGCCCCTGTCTTAGCTCACTGGTTAGACTACACGCTCTCTCTGTGAGGGCAGGAACCCTGATTCTCCCATAGTGCCTTGCACAGACACAGCAGGTGCTCAATACATGTTTGTGGAACTGAAAAGGCTTCTATGAGCAAACAATGGAAAAGGCCCAGGGCCTGGCCATAGCAGGGCCATGCACACAGAGGGCTTACAAGAGAAGCCTGGGGTGCTCTCCCAGGCCAGGAAATGCCGGGCCTGCTCCAGGGAGATCTTTAGCCAGAGGTGATGTAAATAACAGTGCCAGGCCATCTGAAGGGGCAGAGAGGTTACTTGGACTCAGCCTGATGCCCAGAGCAGACTTGACATGCGATCTGACTGCAAAAAATCAACCAAGGTCACTGTCTGGAGCCAACGTCCTTAGGGACTGGCCCGAGAGGCCACTACAGGCTGCTTGGGAGAGAGGAGATAAATGGAATAGGCGCTCCCCCAGATGGGCCCTAGGCCTCAGGGGTCAGAAGAGGACAGAGGCCTGGCATGGGGCCAAGCAGGCTAGTGGAATCTGATACCAGAGAATCTGGGTTCAAATCCCACCTCAACTACTTACCACCTTTGCCTTGCAGGGTTTCTGTATACTCATTTTAATGATGATGTTGGGCAAAAGTATTACTAAAACCCCTTCCAGTGGTATTCCAGTGAGTCCTCAGTACCAGCACCAAGCCCATTGTAGGGTTAGGTCACCTCTAGCCTGTAGAGCCAAGGAGGTTCTGGGGTCCCTGAGAGAGCAGCTCAGAAAAGCAATCCTAAATCTCCCTGTTTAGTCTCCTTATTCAATCTAAAGACTCAAATTAGGGAGGTCTCCAGACTCTAACTATAGTTCTGAATCATAGACTGATTGAATTAAACAATGTCAGAGCTGGGAGGGGCCTTAGGACACAGAATGTCAGAGCTGGGGGCAGGGAGGATTAGAACACAGGATGTCAGAGCTGGAAGGGCCCTTAGAACACAGGATGTCAGAGCTGAGAGGTCCCTTAGAACACAGGATGTCAGAGCTGAGAGGTCCCTTAGAACACAGGATGTCAGAGCTGGGAAGGGGCCTTAGAACACAGACTGTCAGAGCTGGGAGGGCACTTACAACACAGGATGTCACTACTGGGAAAAGCCTTAGAACACAATGTCAGAACTGGGGGGGGGGGGGCCTTAGAACACAGAATGCTGGAAAGCTTCTCAGGCTCCCTGAGGCAGGCTCCCTGGGGTTCCATGCCAAGGTCCTAGGGTAGCCTCCCTGGCCCAGCTCTTGGAGCTCAGAGGAGAGGGACTTTTATTGTCCTTGGCCTTAAGCAGAGGTCCCCCAGTCATTGTCTGTGGTTCATGTGGGGGTGTACACAGATGCCCATGGGATGGAGAACAAGCAACGCATGGGAACCTTTGGTTACTGGACAGAATGAGACTGAACCTAACAACGCTGACTTTCATGGGGCTGAGGAGCCAGACTCATCTTGGCCTGTCTGACTGAAGACAAGGCAACTAAGGGAAAATCATAGGAAAGAAGGGAAACAAGCATTTCTGAAACACCTACTATGCATCACGCTTTGTGCTAAGTGCATTACAAACATTATCTCCTTTGATCTTTACAACAACCCTGGGGATCAGGTGATACTCTTATCTCCATTTTACCCAGTAAGAAACTGAAGCAGACCAAAGTTACATAGTCAGAAGGAAAAGCAAATCCTATCTTTTTTTATAAGGAAAAACTTTGCAACACAGAGCTATCCATAAAAATAATTCTAGAATTAATCATTAAAACAATAATCACAAACATACCAACTGCTCTCCTTCCTATAAGACCATAGCTCCAGAGTTGGCAGAGAGCTGGGAGGCCATCCGGCCCACCTCCCTCATTTTTCAAATGAGGAAACTGAGACCCAGAGAGGAAAATAACCAGGGTCATGGAGGCAGTTAAGTGGCAGATTCATTCATTCATTCATTGATTCAATAAACTTTTTTTTCTGGATCATGATCAATTTATTAGTATGACTAGTAAATACCAATCAGTTGCACCCAAGATTCCTCAGTTCAGTAGTCAAGGATCCATCAGTTGACATGGCAGCGTGTTAGACAGGAAACCAAAAATAGTCTAACAATGCAAATGACATTGGAGTCTGTGGACCCAAAGAGGGAGGGTGGGCTATGCTTCAGTAAACATTTATTAAATGCCTAGCACTGTGCTAAATACAGATCAAAGGACCACAGACCTAGAGCCAGAAGGAAATGGTAGAGGCTTCTAGTCCAACCCTTTCATTAGATGAAGAAGCCGAGGCCCAGAAGGGTAGACATTATTGGTATGTTATCGATTTATCGAGTGATGGGCCCTAAGTCACCCAGGTGTGAATGGCCCAGGCAGGGTCCACCCCTCAGGCCTCTCACTCCAAGGCCAGCCTTCTCCTTTCCACTCTAACTCTGCCTCTAGTGAGATGCAAACCCAGGACCCAAGACTCCAAGTTCAATGGGAAAGTTCTTTACTCTTCCTCCCTCCTGCATAATGTTGTCTTACCATATCTCACCACATAATCATCACAGACTTTGTGCCAATTTTTTTTTTGCAAAACAGTGGGCATTTTTTAAATTTTTTTAAATGTGCCAGTATTACTTAAAAATCCTTTATTACTAAACTGTCTTTGGTACAAGATTAGGATGTACAGAACATTCATGAATATACCTTAAAATTCAATGCTGACAATGCACATGTGCTAAGTGTTCTAGGCTCACAGCTTGAAGTGCCAGAGAGATACATGCATATCCACATGCCACTGGTGAAACCAATTTTTGGACCAAAAAGGGAAAGACAGTGTGCGACGGTTATGTGGTGAAACACGGGATGTTCCTTCAGGCTAATAAAGCTCTTTGCTCATGATAACCCTACAAGGTAGGCAGTGAAAGTAGGATTATCCCCATTTTTCAGATGACAAGACTGAGGCTGGGAGGTTTGTCTGAGGTGACACAGTCAGCAAAGACAGGATGGGAACACTGTTCTTCTGCTATCGAACCCAGCAATAAAGCAGATTGCTCTGAAAGAAAGGAGTCCCCTTATTGTAATGAAAAAAGGCATTTGATTTGGCTCTGGTCTTGCCTCCAATACTGGGATCACAGAGATAGGGACTGGATCTGTGATTCCACTGGTATAGAGAACTCCCCAATGAGGAAACACTCTCTATCTGTTCAGGTCTAGACCTTTTCTGCAAGTGCAATATTTACGGAATTTGAAGATCTTCTCCATCCTTTAATAGGCCTATGAGCCCAGCTGTGATACATCCTGAATCACATAGAGACCATTCAGGGAGGAACTTGCTTAAAGAGAAGCTTGCTTAAAGGAGGCTGGGAAAAGCTTACAGGAAAGCTTTCATATCTTTTGGTACTAAGCTAATTAGGCACTGAATAATGAAGGTTGTGATGCCTTCTGGCTCTGAGTTGGCATTTTGCTTTGAGGGTTCACTCATGAGAAGGATCTTTTGATTTCCTGGTCGAGACTCTTAGTATGTTCAGAGCGCCCCCCACACACACTACCAGATGTTGCCTGTGTTCCCTCAATCCAGTGACATATATATAAAGTGTATAGCAATATTGTTATGTTCAGACAGCTGGAGTCCTGTCTGTTAGTCTTTGTGCTAATTTCTCTGCTTGTATTTTCTATATTCGCTTCTTTCTCTGTAATTAAAGTAGGATTGTTAACCCCTTTTTGAGCAGTCTTTCCTTAAAAGCAGATCAAAGAAACTGTGCTAGCAGGCCATCCTGGGTGTGCTAGCTAATACAGCAAATGTCTGGTCTCAGAGGTGAAGAGACTTGCCCAGCCCATGGGTAAAGCCTCATGTCTCCTGGACTCAAGCCCAGCTCTCTATTTACTACGCCAAGCTGCCCTTCAATACTTGGGATCACAACTGTAGAGCTGGGAAGGGCCTCAAAGGTCATCTAGTTCAACCCCTTCATTTTTAGAGATGAGGAAACTGAGGCCCAGGGAGCTTTAGCGATTTACCTACCCAAGGTCACAGAGGCTTTAAGTGAGATCATTAGGATTTGAACCCAGGCCCAATGACTCCACGGTCAATGTACTCTTCCTACTCTTTATCAGGCTGGTTCTACTATCCACACAGCTTTGCATAAGTCACCACATCCCCTCTTTGGAGGAAGCTACCTCCTCTTCAAGATGATGGAGCAAAGACAGGGCCATTTCCTGCTCTATTTACCATGACCTGTCTAAAGCTCAGTAATCAGTGGTTAGTGATGACTGCAGTAAGGAGGAACCCTTATGCCATTCATGGTATGTGCCACTCATCAGATGATCCTAGCAGGTAGGTGCTATTATTATCCCCATTTTACTAATGAGCAGGTCTGGTGGTGTTGGTGACCTCAGCATGGCTCTCAGCCTTACCTCTTCAATTCATAAACATCAATGAAGCTCCTCCTTCTTTCCCAGGCACTGTTGCTAGACACTGGGAATACACAGGCAACACCTAAACTATCCCTGCCCTCAAGGAGTTTACATCCTACTAGGGGTACACAATCCATACATTTGTAAGTATACACTTAAGAAAAATTGAGGAAAAGATTATAAAATGAGGGGCAGGAGGAGAAATCTAGGAAGGCTTCCTGGAGGAGGCAGCCCCTATGTTAAGCCTTGAAGGAAGATGATGATTGTGAGTAGCAGAGGTAAAGAAAAAATGGATATGTTTACTGATGAGATGGAGAAGAAAAGAGTTGGGAGGGAAATGGCATCCATTGCCAAGTATCTGAAGAACCATCATAGCAAGGAGAAGGCAAAACCTTCTAGGACAAGGGTTTTTTGTAGCTGAGTCATTTCAGTTGTGATTGACTCTTCATGACCCCATTTGGGATTTTCTTGGCAAAGATACTGGAGGGGTTTGCCATTTCCTTCTCCAGCTCATTTTACACTTGAGGAAACTGAGGCAAAGAAGGATAAGTGTCTCACCTGGGGTCACACAGCTAGGAAGTGTCTGAAGTCAGATTTGAACTTGGGTCTTCCTGACTCCAGGTCTAACACTATCACCACCTAACAGCCCAAAGAGGCAATGATAGAAAGGGAAAACTGAGGCAAAATGTCAAGAAAAGCTTCCTGACAATGATAACAGTCCAAGAATAGAATGGGCTGCCTAGAGACTGGGGAGCCACCAACAGCTTTTGAGTATGTCACAAAATCAGAAACGCAGACTCTCTACATTGGAAGGGACCTCAATGACCATCTAGCTCAACTTCAACACAAATTCAAGTCCCAGTCTAAAACAGTTCTACCAAGTGGGCACCCAGACTCTGCCTGAAGAACTCCAGTGATGGGGGAGCCACTACTTTCCAAGGCAAATTCATCCTCCCTTTGGACAGCTCCCATTGGTAGGAAGTTCTTCCTAACATCAAGTTGAAATTTGCCTTAATCAATTCCCATTCATTGCCCCTGGTTCTGCCCTGTAGGGCCAGAGAAAATGACTTCAATCCCTCTTCCATTAGTCCTTCCAATACCCAAAGATCAGACCCATACCTTAGGAAGATTATTTGGATGGTTGGCAGATAGATTAATCAATGGAGGAACTGGGGGCAAGAAGAGCCACTAGAGTCTATGAGACCACAGAGGGTAAGGACCATGTCCCACACAAGGTTATACCCCAAAGCCCAGTATTGGAGTCTGTATGCAGTAACTACCCAAGAAACATTTGGTGTGAGAGAAGCAAACATGACACAGGCAGTGTATTACAGTGGAAAGAACGATGAACTTAGTGTCTAGAGATCCAGGTCCCTATCTCACTTCAGGTATTTCCTGGAAAAGTCACCCCACCTGCCTGGGATCCCATTTCCTCATCTATAAAATGAGAATGAGGTTAGATTATATCAAGGGTTCTTAACCTTTGTGGGGATGGACCCCTCTGACAGTCTGGGAAAAGCCTGTGGATACTTTTTCAGGGTTCATCACTGAATGAAATGCCATGTTTCAGTTAATGGACAGAGAAAACAGAAATTATCCTTTTCATGGTCTGCTGAAATTTCCACAGACATGAAGTTAAAAACTACTGGACCAGATCATTTCCAATTTAAATTTTTTAAATATTTTAAAATCCTATGCCCCTATTTATTATAAACTGCACTACTTCTCTGCTTCACCATCTGTAAAATGGGGATAATAATATTCATCCTAACTCACAGAATTTTAACAAAGCAATTTTGCTAACCTTGAAGTGCTAGAGAAACCAGGAGTTGAGATTATTTCTCTTGTTGCCATCTGGGATCCTAAATAAGCTCTTATTCATGGCTGTGGCCGAGCATCGTTTCCCTCTCCCTGGGTATGAGGTCACATACTCCAGTCTCCTCTTTGTTCACCATCATCAGAAGGATCAACATTGTCATCACGCACACCCATTATATCAACATCAGTCCCATGTGCCCAAGATAACTATAGTAGGTCAAGGCCCTGATGACACAGGTAACCAGCACTCCAACAAAACATCACTCAACCAACTTCCTTCCCCAAGAATGTCAGTAAGGCTTATTGACCAAACCCCACCATCACATTCCAAACCTACATTTAGCCAGTCATTTCAAGTTGGCCAATGAGTTGACTCAACTCCTTCCATCCTGACCCCGAACCAGTGTAACTCCTACTCCCTTTTCAGAGCTCTGTTCTAATAGAACTGATAATATAAGTTCCTTGGGGTGGGGGTGGTGTCTGTTCTTCAGTAATGGGAAGTTGGGAGTGTCACCATGAATTTTTTAACATGAGCTAACTAAAAATAATGGATCCCTGTAAAAGAACTGAGATTTAAATACTGCCAATAATAATTATAAATCAATAACTGATTGGGCTGAAATTTGTTGTTATTCTAAGTCTTGAATTTAGATATAGGTGTCTGATCTCTCATAAGGCCATCATTCAAGGGAAATGTCATAAGCTCCTACAGTCTGAGGACTGCCACAGGTAGATGACTGTCCCTCAGAAAGTTGAGAGAGAGACCTCATGAAAGTGAAGGTAGGATACCCTTGATCTATCCCCACCTTGGTAAATAAGACATTTGCCCACTTGGTTAATTCTGAGCCTGGCTGTGACATTTTGTCTTATAAGTGGTTGCCTATGATGCATACCTGAAATCAAACAGAACTCATGCTACTCTCTATGTCCTTGCCTTTTTCCTCTCATAGCAAATTCCATTAACAAGCACAAATGTAAAAGAGATAAACCCCATTGGTGATTTTTGATTAAATAGTATAGTACTGCTACAGTGAGGGATCATTTTGAATTGTCATTTGAACCACGAATAATAGAGACTATAATATCCTTTCACTATATTAATAAAATAATATCCTCACAAGAGTGAAATAGTGAGGAATGTCATACAATATTCCAAATTGGATTAAGAATTTTACATGTAAAAAATTGACTGAAACATCTAATAATATTGAGAGGGACACAGACTCATTTTCCAACTCAGTACCTCATGATGTAACAATTGAAATACTCTGAAGTTCCTGGTGAATTATGAGTTCTTAATATAATGATTCTTCTTATAGCTCTTTTATATTGAGTTTATGTTAAGTATTAAAACATGAAAAGCAGATCTAGAAGGAAGAAGCCCTTTTAGAGCTGACCTAAGAACAGGGCTTACCCCAACATCATACAATTACAAATGGTGTGGGGTTTCCATACAATATAGACTCTTGAACTTTTTTCATCTACATCAAGGATATGTGAGCCTCAGTAACAGAATTCACCCAAAGCTATGATTAACCCATAGACATGTTTTGACTTCTGTTTATCAGCCTAGTCCATGGGTCAGCTCATTGGCTGGGTAATACCTCCTGAAAGGTCAAAATAGGTCTGTCAGGGTCTGTTCATTAGCCCATTTGTCAACCAATAGCATTCTGTATTATGTGTAGTCGTTCCTGGAGGGTAAAGTACAAGGTCTATCAACCAATGATATTCTGTACTTTTAGTTTGCTTCATTCATCTATGTCGTCTGGGGATCAAGCACTATAAAACTAAGGCCCTGGACAGAGGGGACATCTCGGATTGTGTGCAAGATCTGCAGTCCCCTTGATTAGAGGGAACTATGGACCCTTTAATAAAATGTCATTGACTCACAGCTCGGCCTCACATTCTTTTATTGTATGTTAGACAATTTTGGACCTCACAAAGCACCATAGAAACATTAACTATTACTATTAGCATCTAGATAATAGTATCTGTACATAGAATGTGACCTTCTGGACCAACACAAGTCACTAAACCTCTCTTGGCTTCAGTTTTCTCATCTGTGAAAAGAGAGGATTAGATCAAATCACCTCCTAGGTCCCTTCTAAAGTCTGATCCCGGGGCGGCCAGGTGGCTCAGCGAGTAAGGGCACCGGCTCCAGTGTCGGGATGACCTGGGGATCGAATCCGGGCTCAGACACTTAGCACCCACCCAGAAACACCTGGCTGTGTAACCTTGAGCAAGTTACTTAACCCCAATTACTTAGGGGTGGCCAGGTGGCTCAGCGAGTAAGAGTACCGGCTCCAGTGTCGAGATGACCTGGGGATCGAATCCGGGCTCAGACACTTAGCACCCACCCAGAAACACCTGGCTGTGTAACCTTGAGCAAGTTACTTAACCCCAATTACTTAGGGGTGGCCAGGTGGCTCAGCGAGTAAGAGTACCGGCTCCAGTGTCGAGATGACCTGGGGATCGAATCCGGGCTCAGACACTCAGCACCCACCCAGAAACACCTGGCTGTGTAACCTTGAGCAAGTTACTTAACCCCAGTTGCTTAGGGGTGGCCAGGTGGCTCAGCGAGTAAGGGCACTGGCTCCAGGGTCAGGATGACCTGGGGATCGAATCTGGGCTCAGACACTTAGCACCACACCCAGAAATAACTGGCTGTGTAACCTTGAGCAAGTTACTTAACCCTGATTGCTTTAAAAAACAAAAAACAAACAAAAAAATAAAGTCTGATCCTAACACCAAAAACTAGTAAATCCCAAGGTTCTTAGGATGGCCAACTAGAATAAATAAATACCAATGCCAACTTGTTCAAAATTAACTAGCTTCCAAAGAATTCCTACCACCTGTAAAATCTCATTTGTCCTCACAATTTTAACTGCCACTTCAATCAAATAATCAGCAAACATTTATTAAACACCTACTATGTGTCTACACTGTCTTAGGTACTGAGAGCCAGTTCCTGTTCTCCAGGATCTTACATGTTGTCTGGGGAGACACCATGTACATATAGAAGCATATATATAAAATATATGAAAGAAACATATAAATATAAGATAATATTTGGGGGGGGGGGGCACAAGCAGCCAGGAGGAATCAGGGGGAAAAGGATACTTGTGCTAAGTGCCCCAAAGTGTACTGAACACTTCATACATTATTTCAGTTTACTCTCACAACAACCCTAGAATTTAGCTACTACTAGTAGCCATATAATGCCTACTTTACAGATGCAGAAACTGAGTCTTAAAAGAGGCAGGTGATTTACCCAAGCTCACACTTCTAATAAGTATCTGAGATAGGGTATGAATCTATCCTCTGACTCCAGGTCCAACACTCTATACCGTTCACCACGCTGCCTCACACTAGCCCAGCTGCCACAGAGCTTCCCTATAGAGTTGGGAACCCCTTAAGTCTCATGTGGGGGGGGGTGGGATTGGAGAGGTCCAGTTGACTCCTTGAAAGGAAGGGAAGGCAATGAAGGAACAAGAAGTCCTCGAACTGACAGGGTTGGGGCAGGCTAGGAGAAGTGGGCAATGGGTGGTCAGCCATACTTAGAGCTCACACACACGCCATGCAAAAGTTGAGGGGTGCTGTGTACCTTGTCTGGTTCAGTCCCCCAGGCAGCTCTCCCTGTAGAACTCTGGAGCCTGAAAACCAGGATTTCCCTTCTTGCTGGTCTGTTCTCTTGTGGTGAATCTTTTCTCCTAGACACCACCTTCTACTGCTTCTGGCCTTTTCCACCTAATCACCAGATCCACCCAGCTCCAGTCCCATACACAAGGACCTCCCCATCATTGCTCCCTCCCTCCCCATTGCAGAAAAGAAGTAGGTTCAACCAGTACTATGAACCCTGCCTAGCCACATTCTCGATCAAACCCTCAGGCCCCAGCCCCACCCAGGGAAGGGCCCCATGGGGCAATATACTAAAATAAGTAAAGGGAGGGCACTATTGTTTCCACTTTGCAGATAGGGAAATTGAGGCCCAATGAAGTTCAACTAGTTATCCACAGGTCCCAGAGTTCACTTATGACAGAGCTAAAAATGTCTCTTAAATCCTAGTCTCAGGCTCCCCCTTTCTCATCCCAGAAACCCATTCCTTACCAACCAAACTCTTCCAAATCACTCACATTCAGATACCTGTGACCTGGACAGTGGTAAATATTGTACAGAAGCAAGTTCAATTTGGTCTGGTCATGCAGTTCTGCCTCTGTCACAGAGGCATGAGGGTACAAGGATATGACAGAGAGGGAAGAAAAGGAAGAAATCAGATTCTTTCAAAGTAACCACTGGGATTAGCAGGAAACAGGCCATAGATGAGAAAATTGTAATCAGTTCACTTATAAGAGAATTTAGAATCACATTACAAGGAACCTCAAGGACCTAGTCTAACCAAAGCATTGATCTGATCTACAAAATCCCTTTAAATCGAAATCCAGGCTCTGCCTGAAGACCTCTAACAATGGGCAGCTCACTGCTCCACAAGGCAGCCCACTCCACTGGGAGCGGCAACAAAGGTCAGGAAGTCTTTCCTTGTATTGATCTGAAATCTGCCTCGCTGTAACACACTCCTATTGTTCTCGATTGTTCTGCCCTTAGAGTCAAGTAGAACAAATGGCATCCCTCTTCTATATCAGAGAGGTCTCTATGTGACAATATGGTTGGGTTGTTTTTTTAATGTCTCCCTTCTTTTTCCATTTTTGGATAATTAGTGATTACTTTGTCAGAATTTTATTTAATTTTTCAGTTGTCTGACTCTTCATGATCCAGTTGGGGTTTTCTTGGCAAAGATAATGGAGTGGTTTGCCATTTCCTTCTCCAGCTTATCTGACAGATGAGGAAACTGAGGAAAACAAGGGTAAGTGACTTGCCCAAGATCATATAGCTAATTAAGTATCTGAGGCCACATTTGAACCTGGGAAGAGGATTCTTTCTCACTCCAGGCCCAGTGCAGTATACACTGTGCCACCTAGCTGAATTATATTCCTTCCCTTAAAACCCTGCCTCCCATGGACACAACCTCGTCAGCCTGAGCAGTGAATATCACCAAGATATTCACACCAAGAATAGAAGATTCTTGTTAGCAAGGAACCAATGTCCTATTCTGGGATGCTTCCATTTCCTCAGAGAGCACCCTATTCCTGGTGAAGAGGTGAGGAGAGAACCTTCCAATCTTCCTTGACTCAACCTAGCCATACTCCTCCCAAATGAGGTATGTTTGAACTGGGATATAGGCTCATCCACTCAGTTCAACTAAGGACTAGAGGTTCCCAGATCTAGAACTAGATCGAAGGGACCTTCAACGCCATTAAGTCTGCTCTCCACCATTTTATACGTGAGGCCACAGAAGCCCAGGGAAGCCTTCTAACTTTTCCGGAAGCCATAGAGGTAGTAAGTGTCAGAGGCTGGAACTGGACCCAGATTGTCCAACTCCAAAGGCCTTTGGGCTCCCTTCCTATTTCAACAAGCATTTATTAAGGACCTAAAATATGAAAGACACAAGTGCCCTGGATATAAAGACAATCTCTTCTCTCCAAAAGCTAAGAGTCTGGCCAGGAGAAGGGAGAATAAAATATTTACAGAGATAAATGCAAGATAACTGGAGAAGGGGCAGCCTACTACCAACCAGCAAGGTCCAAGGAAAGGCTCCCCATAGAGTTAAGCTGTGAGGAAAGCGCAGGGTCTGAAGGGGCAGAGGGGAAGAGGACGTGCTCTCCTGGTATAAAGGCAGTTTATGCAAGGTCAGTTCAGAGAACAGCAAACAGCAGCTTGGCTGCAACTTCAAGACATATTATAGGGAATAAAATGAGTGAAAAGAGAGGCTGGAATCAGACTGGGTGTAGCCAGAAAAGCCAAGCTGAAGAGTATATTTGAGAGGTCTAGGGGCCACAATGGCTAGTGAGCTGGGCTTGGAATCAGGAAGACCTGAGCTTGGATCCCACCTCAGATACTTACTAGCTGTGTGACTCTGGGCAAAGCACCTTGGCACTCTGTGCCTCAGTCCCCTCCTCTGTATAATGGGGATCATAATAGTACCTCCCTCCCAGGATTGTTGGGAGGATCAAATGTAACAATATTTATAATTTGTCTTAGCAAAACTTTAAGCACATATAATATGTTGTTCATTTGTTTTTCAGTCATATCTTACTCTTGATCACCCCAATTTGGGTTTTGTTGGCAAAGATACCAGAGTGGTTAGCTATTTCCTTCTCTAGCTCATTTTATAGATGAGGAAACTGAGGCAAACAGGGTAAAGTGACTTGCCCAGGGTCACCCAGCTAGTAAGTGTCTGAAGCTAGATTGAATTCAGGAAGGTGAGTCTTCCTGACTCCAGGCCCAGTGCTCTATCCACTGTGCCAAATAGCTACCCATATAAATACTAGCTGTTATTATTCTAGAATCAATAAATGAGGAGCCACTGAAAATTCCAACTTTCTTCCTAATTTAGTTTTTCTGGAGCAGAATAAAGTTTAATTTCATTTAAGAACAGAAGAAGCTGTGGCATATAAGCTACCCCAAAAAATAGCAAGACCTTAAGACCAGAGAGAGACTAGATGACTTTATAGGAAGAGAAACTGATGTTCACTCTACATCATCAAAAAGGAAGGAAGGGAGGGAGGAAGGGAGGAAGGGAGGAAGAGAGGAAGGGAGGGAGGGAGGGAGGGAGGAAGGGAGGAAGGGAGGAAGGGAGGAAGGAAGGAAGGAAGGAAGGAAGGAAGGAAGGAAGGAAGGAAGGAAGGAAGGAAGGAAGGAAGGAAGGAAGGAAGGAAGGAAGGAAGCTATAAAGGTATTTTTTAATGCACAAAAGAGAACAGAAGGAAGACCAGAAAGAACCATGGATGAGCAGGACAGCTCTGAAAGCTCCATGCTGAATTTGTTACACATTGTGAAAGAAAAGCAACAAATCCAAATTAGAAATTCACAGATTCATAGACAATCCTCTTTTTTCTTTCTACAATGTATAGGAAAGTACTCTGTTTGCTACTTCAGAACAGAAAATAAATAAAAAATAAAAACGTCAGAGCTGGAAGGAATCTTAGAGGTCATTTGATCCAATCCCTTTCTCTTCCCAGGGAGGAAACTGAGGCCCAGAGAAGGAGAAACCACTGGGTCAGGGTCACACAGCCAAGTCTTCGGTAGAGAATAAGGATCCCATGAAAGATGGATGTGAAGGACAATAAAGGCCATGCTACATCCCTGCATATTATCCTCCCCATTATATGCTTGGTGCAGGAGCAGCCCCAAAGAGACCGGTTTGCCCAAGGTCACACAATGAATAATTAATGGCCCTCTCTCTTCCTGGGCAGAATGAAAGGCATCAGAATCAGAATCAGAAATTTCCAGTCAGCAGGGCCCTTAGGAGTCCTCTATTCCAACTCCAAAATTTTACAGACAGGGAAACTGAGACCCACAGAGGTTAAATAATGTGCCCAAGGTCACACCACTAGTAATTAAGAAAGCAGGGGATATGATAACATTCTTCTTAAATACAGCTAGCTATTGCTTTGAGAAAGAGTTCCTTCTGGGCTTCTGGTCTTTCCCTCAGTCAATGAGATCTCCCAGGTTGCTGATGAAGGTTATTTCTCAGTCTCCACTCCCTACACCTCCCTCCTCCCCTGTGCCCCAGCTTTCTCTTTTTACACCGTTTTAGGACACATCAAAGCAAAGGAAAGGGAGTTCACTTACTCTGTCTGGGGCTGGGCAGCTGCAGGATCTAGGGAAAACAGAGGAGAGCCAGTTAGGGCAATGGCCTCCTTACGGTGCCCCCATCCTCCCCCCAACCCCCACCACAACCTGGCCTTGGGCTCAGGTGTCTCTTCTGTGCTGGCCCCATTTTAGCTGGTCCCAGAGGAGCTTAGCACATCCCCGCCCCATTTCCCAGTCTCCTCTTGGGGAAGGGGAGACTCATGAGCACACAGATCTCAGCCGGCATTTCCAGTTTGGGGCTTAGTTTTCATGGGTCTTGCTGGGTGCCCACATTCACCTCCATCCCACCCCCATCACCAGCTCAAGAGGGACTTTCCCTCACGGTTCACAGCCCGGAGAAGGCCAGGAATTGTGTAAGCCACAAATATCCCCCACGTCTTCCAGGGTGCCCCCATCCTCCCCCCAACAGCCCAGCCCGAAACTCCAGATGGTGGCAGCCAACCAGCAGAACGTCAGGGAGGGAAAGCTTGTCAAGGAGCCCGTTGTCCTTCTGCTTTCAGGAAGTTCCTGTCAATCCAGTCCTCAGATCAACTTCCCAAGTGACAGACTCCAACAGCCTGTGAGCTACTACCGAATACCAGTGAGATCTTTTGTCTCCCCCAACCCGCCCTCTCTGGGTCTCCCGGGGGGAATGAGCTGCTCAATACAGGATAAGAGGTCTCCAGGAGGCCCTTTCTTCTGCCTGAAAGAGGGGGAGGCGGGCTTCCAGAGAAGACTCCTTATGTGCAACTGTCTCCGGAACAGAGCCAACTCAGCCAAAACACCCATTTAAAAAGTGCCAAAGTAGCCCCAGATGTTCCAGAAATCCAAGGAATGTGGAATTCCCAGAGCCCAGAGTCTGAAGGAATTTTCCCACTCTAGCTCTCCAAGAACAGGAGATGAGCTAAGACTGAGCAGGACAAGTCTGGATCAGAGAGAAAAGGCAGTCAGGGGGGAAAGGGCCTTTTCTGCACCCTCCCCTTCCTTGCCAGACCCAGCACAGATGGGCTTCCTGGATTCATCTCACCAGTGATGGGGGCAGCATCGAAGTCAATAAGTGGGGCTTCTCCATCCTTCCCCACACCTGTCCTGGAATTGTCTTCCTCTTCATCACTGTCGTCAAACTCAAATGCCTCTCCAGGGTCCTCCTCAGCCTCAGGAGAAGCCCCTGGGACATCCTGAGCTGGCTGGTCTCCTGGGGAAGGTAAAGGGAGGAAGGGAGAAGTTAGTTGGTCGGATGAGTGCAAAGGCCTAGATCCAAGAAGGGAGAGGCAGGGTGGGATCAAGCAAAGGATAAAAGGAAGAACAGCTGGAAGGGTCATGAAACAGGAGGTAGAAGCTGACCAATGGGGTTAAATGAAATTCACTGAACTCTACAGCTAAAAGCAAGGTCTGGTCCGTTCCCATCCCTGAAGTAGCAGCGATGAAGGAAGGTTAAATGCTGGCATTCTTTGGGCAACAGGAAAAGGAGAAGTGGATAGCCCAGAAAGTGTCATGGCAGCTTGGCCAGGGAGTAAACTACCCTGCCTGGCATTCAAGGCTCTTCACAGGCTGCTGCTCCCCTCCCCACAACACACACACTTCCAGCCTTATCTCTTATTACTCCAAATGCCCTCTGCTTCAGCTAAACTGAATGTCACTCCTCTACATCCCAGAAGGACACCTTGTCATCTCCATGCCTTACCTAGCCTTATTCCTATTAACTAGAATCCCTTCCTCCTCCCTTATTGCCTCCTAAATCCCTACCCAACCTTTAAAGACCAAATCCCAGGCTCCTGGGAGCCTTTCCTAATTTTTCCCACCTTGGAATTCACATTATACTTTCTTTTACACCTCTCTGCTGCCTGATTATGTATTAGGAAGATTATGACATAAATCTGTGTTTTTGTCTTATCCCAGCTCCATTCTAGATAGTCATCTATTTGAGGCCAGAAACAATACTTATCTCAATTTTAAGCCTCCCCCAGAGTTTACCAGAATGCCCTATTTCCTTCAATATTTCAAGAATATTTTTTGTTTTTTAAATCAATTCTTTTTCAATACAGGTGCTTCAGAGTATCCAGACCTGGAGCTGGAAAGGAATTCAGAGGTCATTTAGCCCGATCCTGTAGCTTTTCAAGTGAGGAAAATATGGCCAAGAGGAGGTGGGCAATTCCCCAGGTCACACAGAATGTAAGTGACTGATTAGGGTAGGATTTATTCAGACCTTGATTCTCTGACTTCAAAGCCCCAAAGTTCTTTCTCTTATACAACATTGGCTCTCCATGATAACTCAGTAATGCTCCCTCTTTGGGATGGGGGAGGGGAGGGAACCTGTGATTTAATTGATTTATGGTTCTCCCGGTGAGGAAATCCCCTCTACCAATGCCTACCTGCAGCCCTTGTGTAGACTGGTCTTAGAGAGTTGCTTTGGACACTTTGGACATTAAGTGACTTGCCTAGGGTCCCAAAGCCAATCTGTGTCAGAAGTAGAACTCAAATCCATGGTCTGTCAACTATGCCATGATGTCTCTATTGCTTAGCATAAATACTCATTGAGACTCATTGGGGCCCCCCAAAAAAATCATCTTCCTTATAAGATTTTTTGAACTCATGTAGCCTAGGCCTCAAAGAATGGCCATTTAGCTCATTCATGGATGGTATAGAAAATAGTTTTGGGCTTGGAACCACAGATATCTGGGTTCAAATCTTACCCCCAACCACTTACTAGCTGTCTAGCCATGGACAAGCCTCTTAAACTCTGTGAGGCTCAGTTTCATTAAATGTAAAACTGGGTTCAAAACACCTCCATCACAGGGTTAGTATGAGTACAAGGCACCTTGGAACCCTTAAGAGATATGTATGTGACTGTCACCACCACCACCACCCCAACCCACCTAAAGAAACTCAATGAATATTGTGTGAACATTAGCATGGGGCCAATGCCATGTACCCAGCATGGGCAGAACGGTATGAAGTCTATTTATCTCACATAAATCCGATTCTACAACTCAATACTCCAAGTTAGGTTGGTGAAGAAGACTGGGAATAAAGAGTGGGTCAGTGGCAGAAAAGTCAAAGACCGCATTTCAAATCTCACCTCTGGTGATGACTGCTTATGTGACCTTGGTCTATTCCATTTACCAGGCCTCAGTTTCCTCATCTGGAAAGTGCAATGTCCTATAAAGTCCAGGTCTAGAGCAATGAACCTATGATTGTCATGGAATATTTTTCAAACATTCAAAAATGTTACTTTCAAAGCAACTTCTACCTCCTAGAAAAACCCAGAAGGTAGTTGGATTCCCTAAGTCAAATCTCACTTTTATTTAGAAACTTCGGATTTAGAGCTGGGAAGTATCTCTGCAATGATTGAGTTCATCTGACGGAGGAAGAAATTAAGGACCAGGGACAGGAAATGAGTCAGAATTCCAGGACATCAGCTGGGGTCTTGAAGGCTGTGATGGCTATGTGTGAATGAGACAGAGAGACAGAGAGAGACAGAGAGAGTGAGAGAGAGAGAGAGGGAGGGAGGGAAAGGGAGAGAGAGGGGTGTGTGTGTGTGTGTGTGTGTGTGTGTGTGTGTGTGTACATGGTAAACCTGTGTCCATAAACACAGCTGACAGAAAACCTGTTCGGAGTTTCGGTGAGCCAGTTCACAGAATCATATCTGATACTGCTGAGCCCCCACTGCCACCCCAACCCACCTTGACTGGCTCAGAGTCAGAAGGTGAAAGTTGAGAGTAGGCAGCCCTGTTTTCTCTGCTTCTTTCCTTCTGCCTTACATCTATGTCCTTTTTTCTCTTCCTCTCTCCTCTGCAACATCCTCCATCCTCAGGTGACACCACAGTACATAGAGCAGTGGACCTGGAGTCAGGAAGACTCATCTTTCTGAGTTCAAATCTGGACTCAGACATTTATTGTATGACCCTGAACAACTCACTTAACCCTGTTTGTCTCAGTTTCCTCATCTGTAAAATGAGCTGGAGAAGGAAATGGCAAGCCACCCCAGTACCTTTGCCAAGAAAACCCTAAATGGGATCACAAATAGTTAGACACAACCAATAATGACCTCACCAGAGTCATTGGTCGGAAGGGATTTGAAGAGGTCATTTAGTCCATCCCCCTGCCTCTGGCAAACTCATACATAAATTATCCCAGGCAAAGAAAACTGGATATACTGTCTAAAATGTCAGCCATGGCCCTGGTGAAGCTTCTATTCCATGGGAAAGGAAAAATTCGAGTTTTGTCCAAGAAAACAGGACAATCATATAATACATTGGATTAATCTGTGTATGTCATATGGGGAAGTGAGCCAGTTATAATCGGATAAGGTTGAATCAACATAAAGAGTGCCTTGTGCCCAAAGAGGATTTTATGTCCACACCTGGAACATGTCCTGCCTCCCTCACCCCCATCTGAGTCCCAACTTGGCAATGCTACTCACTCTTCAAGACCAGGTTCAAATGTCCACAACTACAGATGGGAGCATAGGGTACATAGGAGGTTATAACTGCAGGATAGAGCTAGAGGGTGGCCCTTCTGTTAACCTCTGCTTAAAGAAACAGAATGGAAACTCGCGTGCACATGCTCATACACACACACACGAACACATACAGGTTTCTAGGACCTATTAAGTCCCAGGACTAAAATCAATCAACAAATATTTACTAACTATCTACTATGTGCCAGACAGACAAAAATGAAACAAAGCCTCATCTGTGCCAAAGCCCCACCTTGACCTCAATATTTTACAGAAAAGGAAACTGAGGCTAGGGCATATCAAGTGACTTGCCCAATGTCACATGGCTAATGAATGGCCTTCCCATCCAGTCCCCTTTCCCACAAACTGAAAAGAGTTTGTCACCTTAGTCATGAAGCAACAAAGATTTTAGCTTGTCCTTTGGACATTCACTGACCCACTCCTGAAATTCAATGCAACAAATTTGTATTAATCACCTACCATGTGCAAGATGCTGAGTCAGGCACATAATTCTCACCCTGTGATAGGCACAAAGCTCAAACATTTCCACTGGGCAGAATCTGAGGAAAGGACATTTGAGGCAACATCCTCCCTCCACTGAACCATAAATTGCCCACAAATTAAGTCATCATTTTTCCCTGCCTACTAGTAGTAAGATGACTTTGGAGGACTCCTAATTCAAATTTCTTGTCTGGAGGAGGGTGGGGAGGCCAGCCAGGTAGAGCAGAATCCAATTGTTTAAAACAACAGGGGAAGAGGGCATCTATTGTGTAGGAACTTAAGATTTAGAGCCCAAAAGGACCCCAAAGGCCATCTAGCCCAACTCACTCACTTTACCTGTAAGAAACTACCCCTTTTCAAATGTAAACTGTTTGGTTGTAGAAAAGGGAAGAGAACAGACCAAACTAAAGTGTGAAGAGACAAAATCTCTCAGATAAAATGTTGAAGAATAACAAAAGGTGTCCTAAGCACCCAGTCAAATCAGCATCTTTTTATTAAGCACCTACTATGTGCCAGGAAGGCTCAGCATTGAGCTCTAGAGATACAAAGGAAAGGGCAACAAAAAAGCTGTCCCTGCCCTCACAGAGTACATAATCTAATGGGGGAAATAACATGCAAACGAATTGGATAAATTCAGAATGGTCACTGAGGGCAGTCATTAACATTAAGGGGGATCAGGAAAGACTTCTTATGGAAGGTGGGGTTTCAGATGAGACCTAAAAGAAATCAAGGAAGCCAGGGGATGAAAATGAGGAGGAAAAGCATTCCAGGCATTGGAGACAGCCAATAAAAAGGTACTGAGTCAGGAAATAGTGTCTTTTTCAAGGAACAAAAATGAAGCCAGCGTCAGCAGATTTTGTGGAGGGGAGTAATATGTAAGAAAGACTAAAAAGTTAGGAAGCATCTAGGTGATAAAGGACTTTAAAACCTGAAATTCGAACACCTTTCCCTCAGATTAAGGCACTGAGAGGACTATTTGATGGGAGTGCAAAGAATGAAGGGGTAAAACAATGCAGTCCATCAATTCTTTGGCACATGACTATGTTTTAGGGTTTTGAAATTTATACTGAGAAACTATTCATCAAATAACTGTCAAGGAACTATGGGAAGATAGGTTCATACCTACAAGAGAGATGAATTTTCTTAAGTTTTGCCTCATAAGGTAAAGATGACTCATTGACTACTAGAGGCAGTGAAAGGTAAAAGCTAAAGAAAAAGTTTTGAGAAGAAATTACAGGAAAGTATATTAGAAAAAAAAATCCGCTAAATGCAGGAGGAGTCATAAGTAGTGGGTAAGAAATAAAATATTTAGAAGGTTTACATCTTAGACAATTGATTCTTCAGCCACTTTGATGGGATCCTACAGTTTGGAAGAGAGGAGTAGCTTTTCTGATTGGTTGGAAAAGGCCTAGGTCACATGTGAGAGCTCATTTGCTCTGCTGACTGAAGAAGGACTGAATCCTACTATTATATATATAGTACCATTTGAACTCAATGCTTTTGGGCACCATATAAGGCCCAAAGGAAAGGAAACCCCTCAGGGATACCTGGTTTGATAAGGGAGAAACAGGATGAAATACAAGCTTTGCATCTGTTTTTCTATGAGCTAGGCTAATTGGAGAAGAGGCATTGCTTTGCTAGAAGATGATTGATTAGAGAAAGTTAAGAGTTAGCTGGTCTTGTCTGTATTACCCAGACAGCTAACTTGAGGGGTTTTATAGTTCTTTGCCTAAAGAGAACTGCTTGTCACTGAACAATATTCATTTTATTTTTTAATGAAAGAGTCTAACACTTTCTCAGTCCTTGATTAAGGGTCTCAGGGAGCTTTCTTTTTGCTGAATTTTCCTCCAGCTCACACCCTCTAACCATAGGTGTCCCTCAGGCCCTCTTTTCTCTATGTACCTCTTCACTAGGTGATCTCATCTGTTCCAATGGATTTAATTATGATCTCTATGACTATGATTCTCAAATCTACCATTCCTACCCTACTCTCTCAGCTGACCTCCAATTTTGCATCTCCAACTGCCTCTTAGACATTTCCAACTAGATAACCAGTAGACATCTTAAACTCAGCAAATACAAAACAGAACTCGTTATCTTTCCCCCTAAATCCTCTCCCAGTTCCCCACCTTCCCTATTACTATGGAGGGCAACACTATCCTCCCAGTCCCCCCAAATTCACAACATAGGAGTCATCTTGGATTCTTCACTATTTCTCGCCCCCCAAGCTGTTGACAAGGCCTGTGAATTTTACCTTGGTACCATCTCTCAAATACGCTCCCTTCTCTCCTCTGACTTTGCCCCCACTCTGGTGTGGACCCTTATCACCTCACAACTGGATTACTGTAATAGCCTGGTAGTAAATCTGCCTGCTTCCAGTATCTCCCCACTCAATCCATTCAGCCACTACACTCCATTCACTATACTCCATTCACTAAACTCAACTCCATTCAGCCACTAAAGGATTTTCCCAAAGTGCAGGACCATTCATGTCATCCCCCACTATTGGAGGGGTTCTCTATCGCCTCCCAGATCAAATACAAAATCCTCTGGTATTATCTAAAGCCCTTCCCAATCTAGCTGCCTCCTACCTTTCCAATCTACTTACACCTTCCCCCTTGACACATCCTCTTCCATCCCGTGACGCTGACTCCCTGGATGTTCCATAAACAAGACATTCCATCTCAACTCCGGGCATTTCCTCTGGCTCTCCCCCATGCCTGGGATGCTCTCTCCTCTGCTCCGACTACTGACCTGGTTTCCTCTAATTCCAAACAAAAATCCCATCTCCTAGAAGTATTTCACAACTCGTCTTCATTCTAATGCCTTCCCTCTGTTAATTATTCTCTACTTAACCTGTCTAGAGCTTATTTGCACGTATTTGTTTGCATGTTATCTCCCCCATTCGATTGTGAGCTCCTTTGTATCCCCAGTGCCTAGTACACAGTAGATGTTTAATAAATGCTTGCTCTCCTCCATCTTTCTCTGCTCCAATTTAGCCGTCATCATGTACCAGTGTAATCTCACTCATGATTAAGTTCCCCCTCAAAGGTTTTCAATGGTTCCCCAATGCCTATGGTATATGATGCCAAGTCGTTATCCTGGTATTTAAGGTTCTATACAATTTGGCTCCAATCAGCAATGGCATAGTGGGTTGCAAGCTGCCCTTAGAGTCAGGAAGACCTGGGTTCAGGTGGCATCTTTCATACCTGCCGTGTAAATCACATCATCACTTTGTGCCTCAGTTTCCCCCTCTGTAAAATGAGATGGGAGCAGATAACCTGGTCCCACAGGGTCCCTTCCAGCTGTCAATCTATGATCTTATGATCTATTCCAGCCTTACTGTGGCCTGCTCTTTCCCTTTACAATTACTCTGTCTTCCTTTCTTTACATTTCAATGTTCCCCTGGCAATGTCACATAAGCTCTTTGAAGACAGGAATTATTCTATTTTTTAGTTTTTGCATCTCTGTACCTAGCACTGCTCCCAGAACATAGTAGGTGCTTAATAAGGATGCCTGAACCCCAGAGACCAGCCAGGGTAGGGAACCTGCAGCCTTGAGGCCACATGTGGTCCTCTAGGTCCTCAAGTGTGGCCCTTTGACTGAATCTGAACAAATCCCCTTAATAAAAGGATTTGTTCTGTAAAACCTGGACTAGGTCAAAGGGCTGCTTGTGGCCCTGAGGCTTCAGGCTTCCCACCCCTAGTACAACCACTTCATTTTACAGATTAGAAAACAGGCCCAAGGAGGTACCAGTGTGGTGTAGACAGTGGTAGGTAGAGTACTACCTGGAAATCAGGATGACCTGAATTCGAATACTATCTCAGACAGTCTAGCTGTGTGGCCCTGAGCAAGTCACTTAACCTCTGTTTTCTCCTCTGCCTCCGTCTTCTCCATCTGCACAATGGGGCCAGTGATAGCACGTACCTCACAGGGTTGTTTTGAGGAACAAATACATAGAAATGTGAGCTATTATTATTTTTACTAAGTGACTTGCCCAAGACTATTCAGTTAGTAAGCTCCAGAAGCAGGACTTGAACCCAGGTTCTCTGACACTAGAGTCACCCACTACTCTTGCTGAATTGAATTCTATTAACAAGCTTTTGGATCCAGGCTTTTTCTCACTCCCAAATATTATCTTTTCTTCTTGGGCTGCTGTGCTCTTGTGAAGGTTCAGGCCTTAAAGATTCCTTCCTGACACTTGGCTTGGGATAATGGGGCAGTTAAGTGGACCAATGGATAGAGCTCCAGGTCTGGAGTCAGGAAGACCTGAGTTTAAATCCAGCCTCAGTCACTTACTAGCTGTGTGTCCCTGGGCAAGTCACTTGACCCTGCTTGCCTCAGTTTCCTCCTCTATAAATGAACTGGAGAAGGAAATGGCAAATCACCAAATGGGGTCACAGAGGGTCAGACACAAACTATGGGATCATTCTTGACTCCTCATTCTACCTTCATCGCACTTACCGAATCCATTGCCAAAGCTTTCATTTCTAACTAAACAACCTCTCTTGCAGAAATCCCCTTCTCTCAGCCCACCCAATGCCCATCCTGGTTCAGGTCCTCATCTCCTCTTGCCTGGACTATTTATTGCAATAGGCTCCTAACTGAAGTCTCTCCCCCACTCGATCCATCATCCACTCAGCTGCAAAGTGACTATCCTAAAGGCCATGTCTGACCATGTCACCCTCCATTTAATAAATTTAATTTATCAATAAATGTATTTTATTAATTACTATGTATCAATATATTATGTGGTAATATTAATAAGAATAAATAAAATTTATTGACAAATATAAAACTAAACAATTTAATAAACTGCAGTGGCTCCCTATCACCCCCAGGACCAAATATCAAATCCTCTGTTTGGTATGTAAACCACTCCACAACCTGGCCCATTCCTACCTTTCCAACGTCCTGGACTGAACTCCCTTCCATGAACTAGAAGACCCAGAGACATTAACTTCTTTGTTATTCCTCCCACAAATTTTAATGTCCTGACACCTTTGCACAAATTGCAGCCACCACCCCAGGCCAGGGAGACCCTCCTTCCTCACCTCTGCCTCTTAGAATCACTGGTTTCTTTCAAGTCTCAGCTCAAATGCCCCCTTCTAGAGGAGCCTCTAATCTACTCAGCTACTTCCCCTTCTGAGCTCACCTCCCATTTATTCTTGTATGGACCTGTTGTCTTCTCCATTAGACCAGAATCTCCTTGAGGGCAGAGACTGTTTCTGCCTTTTTTTGTATCCCTAACACAGGACCTAGCACAGATTAAGTGCTAATAAAAATTTTTGACTGACTAATTGCTTCCTCCTGAACAACTCACTCCATTCCTTTCCCTGCTGACCCCCTAGAAGACAAGGTACATGAGGTGTAAGCACCCCAACTCAGGAATGAGTGCTTTGCCTCAGGCCTTTACTAACTTCATAATCTTGGTGAAGTCACATATCAGTCTGCCTCAGTTTCCTTGTCTAGAAAATGGGTTTAGATTGACAACTCCTAACGTCTCTTCCAGCTCCAAATCTATAATCCCATGAAAAAGTTCTCTACATAGCACTATAAGGAAACCAAATTCAGGCCAAACACAACAAAATTTGTGCCAAATTATTATAGTGAGAATACACTGCCTTCCCTTTTAATGACAAGAATAAAAAGTTACCTCTATTGTTGAGGTCATCATTCCACTAGGCAGTCTGCTTAACTTTACAGTGAATGAACTTTGTTGAGAAGTGTCTGCTGAGCCCAAACAAAATACACCAATTGTTGTCTAAACAAGCAGTCCACAGTCACAGCCTCCACTTTCCCTACTGCCCTTGAAATCTGGCTTCTAAAACCATCACTCCAATAAATCTGCTCTCTCAGAAGTGACTGCCAATCTCTTAACTTCTGGCTTTCATCGTCTCTTATCTGGTTCCATCTTCCTTGACCTTCTTGCAGTATTCAACATGGCTTCCATGTAACCTCTGGCTTCCATAACACGGTCCTCTCTTGGTTCTCTCTATCCCAAGGATGGGGAACCTGCGGCCTTGAGGACACATATGGCACTCTAGGTCCTCAAGTGCGACCCTTTGACTGAATCCAATTTGTTCTGTGAAGTTTGGATTCACACACATGCATACACACACAAGGATCAAGAGGATAAGGACAATCCTCAGTTTTGGGATGAGAAATTGAGACCCAGTGAGGGAGAGTCTTAAATCTGCAGTTAAATTTGCTATTTTCCCCACATATATCATTGACTCTAAGACCTTTAAATGCCTTTTTTTTTTTTAAACTGATGTAATCTCTTTCCAACACCCCTGGAAAGTAGGCAAAAGGAAGGGATTGTTCACCACGGCAGCCTCCATGTTGGTCGCCCCATCTCTTCTCTCTCCCAGGTCCAATCCAGGCTTTCACTATATGACTCTCCACTACTTTTTCAGTCTTATTTCACATTATTCTTCTAGTGAAAGTGGGCTGCCAAGTGTTCCCTCAGTCATCTCCCACCTCCATGTGTTTGCACAAATGCTTCACCAGGTATGAAATTTCAGTAGGATTTAAAGCTCCGTTAGGACAGGAACCATTTCACATTCACCTTTGTAGCCCCAGTGTGTCCCTCAACACTTGGCACACAGCAGGTACATCATGCATGCACATTGAGTTAAACTGGGATTTAATCCAATCTCTCTCCAATTCTGCCTGGTAGAAGCCTGGCTAGTGATCCTGACTCCTGCTCGAGGCTTTTCCTGGACCACTTCCATCCCCCAGGTATTAGCACTCTCCAATCTGTGAATTCACTGGCTGTTAGCATCCCAAGACCATAGACCTGGATCTGGGAGACACTTCAGAGGCCAGCTGGCCCAACCACCATATTTTTAGTCCAATGACTTGCCCTGGATCACAGGTAGTAAACATGAGGGTCAAATTTGAACACAGGTCCCCTGACTGCAAAGTCAATCTTCTTTCCCCTTCTTCACTTCTTCCTGCTTTGCAGATACCCTATACTCATTTACTCATGACCCTGTTGCATAGAATGTAAGCTCCCTGAGGGCAGGGGCTGCCCTGTTTCCATTTTTGTATCCCCAGTGCCAAGCACCATGCCAGGCACAGAGCAGCCACTTAATAAATGTGCTGAATCAAATTAAACTCATTATACTGCCACTAGAAGAATCTTCCTCAAGTACAGCTCTGATAGGATAATTCAATCACTTCCTATTGCCTAGTGAGCAAAGCAGTAACAATTTCAACCTGAAATTCAAGGTCCTCTGTGAATGGGCCCCAAGTGACCCTTCCAGATTTATGACTCCTTGTCACATAGGCTTCTCCTCCCCCAGAAGGCTAGCCGACGTTTCCCAGGCTCTTGGCTCCCTCTGTACCTCTTTGGAGGCCAGCCTAGAATGGCTCCAATTTACTTTTCTATTTGTCAGAATCCTACCCTACCTTCAAGGCCCAGGCCAAGTGTTATGACGTCCATGACGCCTTCCCTGAGTTTCCCAAGTCACAAGTGCCTCTGAATTCCCATAAACTGGCCATCCCTTTATGCAGTCACCACAGTCTTTTTTACAGTAGTTATCTCTGGCCCTTCTTATTTCTCTATGATTTCTCTGAGGACAGTGATCAAATCCTGCCTCCGTTTCCTCTTCTGCCTAAGGAAGGAGCTGGCTAAAATGAACCCCATAACCCCTTCCAGCTCCGGCATTCTTTGATCCAAGTCTTTCCCCTAGCTCTGACATTCTTTGTTCTAAAGACTCTGACCTCCTGACCTTCTAAGGTCCCAAGTGCCCTACTGTCTCTACAAATTTGGATATTGTGGCACACCTGAAAGAAGGGCCAACTTGAAATCTGTTCTTGGTTGAAACCATGACCCCTTTATCCCTCTCTTTTTCAGGTTCCGTATCTCTAAGACGGGGGTAATAATGTTCAGACTGCCTGTATCCTGGAAGTCCTCACACACTATGGTAATGTCCCTGTGATGGTGACAGTATCTATGAATCCAGGTATTTTTCCTACCACTGATCACATGCTAGGTACTGAATAATTAATTGAATTAGGGAAAATGAGGGAGAGCAGAGGAGCCACTGAGTATGAAATGTGAAGCAGCCTTCACTAAGTTAACACAAGTCCATGGCAGAGACAGGATTTAAACTCAGGAGTCTTTAATTGCTCAAAATGACCCTCAGGCCCAGTGGCACATACTCTCATTCACACTGACTTTTCAGTCCTGTGCCCCGGAGATGGGTAAGACAGTCCCTTATGAACCAAACAGGGCCCCCCTTCTAATATAAAATGAGAAGCAAGTTGGAAAAAAAAATAATAAAGTCTAAAGGTTACAGTACCTACTGCAGGCTGAGGAGCCGGGTCTGAGGAAGCCATCTGCCTATGACTGTGCTCAGCTCACCACCTTCTCCTATAGGAAGAAAGAGAGGAAATGTGATCAGAGGGAGAGGAGGTCATGGAGAAGACTAGAGACACAGACACACAGACACACACACACACACACACACACACACACACACACGCACACACGCACACACGCACACACGCACACACGCACGCCCTTCTCTACCCACTTCTATTTATCTCCCTCCTAGCCTTCAGCTCTGGCAACTGCCTCACTGGCTGTAGAAGGAGCTTCCAGCCGGCAAAGAGCCTGATCAACTCCCTTTGCAAATCATTAACCCAAAGACAAACCACAGGTGGACGGAGTAGAGTTGGCTGTCCCAGTCCCACCCTCTTCCAGCCCCCACAGCTGATCTGCCCACTGCCCTGGGAGATCAGTCAGCTTTCAAATAGTATGCGCCCTCCAAGGCTCTACTCAGAGACTCCTGCCTGCTCCAACCTGGAGTGGAGACTCCGATCCCAACATCAGCAGTGAGTGAAGCCTGGTCCTGGGAGAGAGAAGAACCGTAGGAGTCAAGCTGGCCAGGCACCTTCTGGGAACTGGCAGGATATTTCCTCCTCCTGGCCAAACATTAACCATCCTCTCCCTCTCTAAATGGCTCAACACCCCATCTGCTAGTGGGATTGGAGGCCTCACCCTCTTTGGCCATCCCTGTCCCCATCCGAGAGGAAAAGTAGAATGGTATTCTACTAGGGGAGAGTGCTGTGTCGGGCACCAGGAACTCCCAGGCTCTGACGCTTCCTTAGAGCAAGGAAAACCCGAGTGCGAACGCTTTCTGGTTACTGGTTGTTAGGAGCTTCGCGATCTACAAAAATTCCTCACCTTCTCTGTGCCTCAGTTTCCATCTCTGTGACATCAGGAGGACATGCCTACAGCACCTACTTCACAGGCTTGTTGAGAACCCAGATGAGATCACCAAGAGCTCTGAAAACCTTAAAACACCACCCATGTCTCAGCTGTTACAATTTCATTCAATTAACTGTCTCGGAAGAGGAACCTCCCTCTACCAGTGCAAATCTATTCTACAACTTTAAGCCTTTGGGCACTGTCTGGGGCAAGCACAGAGAAGGGCATTGGGCAATGGCTCCATTTTAGAGATGAAGAAACTAAGACAGAGAGAAGTTAAGTGACTAACTCAAGGTCACACAGATAATGTCCAAGGCAAAATTCAGACTCGGGTCTTCCTGACTCCAAACCAAGGACTCTATCCACTATACAGCTAGCCATCCCTTCCACATCGCAACTTTCCCCATCGTGGTTTCAGTATATCCACAGGTCAGTATAAGAAATTGTATGGGAATTTAGAGGGAGTTTTGCAGAAGTCACAGATGACACTGAGCCTATGGCCAAATACTTAGCGCAAATTTTACAATAAGGTACTGTAAATACCTCATAAAGAAAAGGAAAAAATTCAGACTTCTTCTCTGGTACAAAGAGAGGGCCAAAAAATGTCACACAGATTTTCCATATGGTGGGGGTGCCACGCCCCTAACCTCCTCAATGTGGAAAGGATAACTGTACCACTCCCTGCCTCAATGAGATTCTTTAAAGGCAGAAGTGGGAGTGTGATGGGTTGTTCCTTACCTGAAGAAAATAAAGCTTGAAAAAAGAGGGAGGAGAAGGACGGATCAGAGGAGGCAAGAAGGAGGAGTGGGACAAAGTGTGAGATAAATGGGAGCCCTTGTTTTCATCACCGGCCACATTCAGGGCAGTAAATACAAGTCTTTGGACAAAAGGGCCCCAGATGGCAGGTGCCCCTCACTTCCAGGGTCCTGAGCACAGAGACGTTCTGGGCTTTCCTCTCCCTGGGGTATCCTATCATCACAGGAGCTCAGGAGACAAGCCCTAAGCAGTCTGCTAACGGGACCAGATGGCCTCCCCTCTAGGGTTAATCAATCAATACCCCACACAGACCCAGCTCTCTGAAAATTAATGGACCCCACACCAATCCATTAAGAGTCACCACCATCCCCAACACACAGCCCAGGATTTGTGTCTCTTCACTACCCTTTATTAGAACAACCCAGCCCAATTTGACCCTGGGATCCCATAGCTCTGAGACTCATGCAAAGGATATTATCATGAAAGTATCACAAGCACCAGAACTGGAAGTTGAAAAGCCCTGGATTCTAGCCTCGGCACCGCTCCAAATTCACTGTGCAACCTTATGAAATTCACTGCTTTTCTCTGGGCCTCAGTTTCCTCTGCTATAAAATGGGAGCATCACCCCATATCCACTAACTTACCCAGTCTTTTTAGTTCTACAGACACATTATCCAGCCTTATTCATCTCCTTCTTTCCCTTCACATTGGCAACCATAGTAGCTGTGAGGCCTTTATCACCCTCTCACCTGAACTATAGCAACAGCCTACTCACAGGCCCCTGTCTCCAGGCACCTCCCCTTCCCTAAGTCCTTCTCCACCCATATGACAAATTGATATTCCTAAAACAAAGATCTGGTCACTTCCCTGCTCAAGAAGCTTTAAGGGCGACCTATTCCCCCTAGGGTAAAATCCAAGATCTTCTTAGCATCTAAATTCCTTCACATTCTGGCTCCAACCTGCCATTTTAGGCTGATCTCATTCTACTCTCTTCCACATACTCTATGTTCAGGCCAAACTGGTCTGCCGGCTAACTCTCCAGACTGTCCTCTGGGCCTGGAATGCTGTCTTTCCTCATCTCTATCACTTCAAACCAGGAACATGACCTGTCAAGGCTCAGCTTCTTCACGAGGTCTTTCCTAATGACCCTGGTTGTTTGAGTTCTGGCCACTAAATTACATTTAATTTATGTTGCCTATATTTTCTATTTCCATATCTATGTACATGTTGCTTCTTCCTTTAGATTGTAAGCTCTCTGAGGGCAGAGACAGCTTCACTTTTGTCTCCATATCCCCAGCAACAAGCCCAGGGCCTAGCAATCAAGGGACCAGTCCACAAGCATTTATTAAAGAGCCTACTGTGTGCCTGCCCAGGCCTGTGCTAGCCACTGGGAATCCAAAAACAAAAATGAGAAGGCATTTAATAAATAATCATTGAGAGAAAAATAAAAAGGATCCCTCCAGCTCTGGCACCCAGTGATTCTGTGAAGTCACACTTTCTCAGAGTCTTAGGCTGTGAAAGACTCTGAGGCCAAACTCCTCCAGGCCTGACACTTGACAAATATTCCCAGCCATCCATCGGCAGGTGGGGCAGGGACGGGGTACATCCTCCAGACAGAACCCTCCCAACTTTCTCTGTCAGGTACCCTCTAGCTGTTTATGTCCCCTTCCCTCTCTCCAAATGATCCTGCATTCACTATGTACATATTTTACATTTATTTGTGTACATGTTTACCAAAAATGGACTATAAGCCCCTTGAGGGCAAGGATTGTTTGGGTTTTCTGTCTTTGTACCTCTAGTGCTTGGAACACAGTAGGCACTTAATAAATGCTTGAATGGATGAATGGTAAATTCTTATCTCAAACTTCCAAGGACATTTCATTTTCGCCCTTCTAATGTACTTAGGTTTTCATTATTATGTATTACAGTTGTCTGGGTTTCTGCTCAATCCCCTTACTAGCCTGTGAGCCCCAGGAAGAGAGGAGCTGTATCTTATCCCAGCTTTGCAATCTCCCTCAGTGAAATGTATACAAGTTTTTTCCATGAGAGCTCCAACAAAATAAATGTTTATTAAATGAAATAAAATTGCATTAAATGAAATGAACAGTTGTCTGCTGTCCAAGAGTCTCAGATCCTAACTGATGTGTCTGCCAGGCCTTACCAGTATGTCTATCTGTGATTTAATGTAGGCCTAAACTTCCTTCTCTATATAAAATTAGGAGGTGGGGAGGGGAGGGACCCAGATCACCTCTGAGGTCCCTTTTACATCTAATCTACCAGCATCCCCTAAAGTCTACTTCTGGATCCAAGGGCAGAGGCCAAAGCAAGAAGTATGGGACCCTGAGGGTCCCCAAGTGGAAACAGAACAGAAAGGCTGAAAGCAGGGAAAGTGATCAGAGTTGGGGTGAGTCCACAGGCACAGCCAGGAATAGAAGAGGAAATGGACCCCCCAAAAGAAATGAGACCATTGGAAGAGGGAGGGAGCAGGCACCCCCCCTGCTGCTCCAGGAGAATAAGTAACATCTCCCTGGGTTTCCAGACCTAGTTTCACCCCTTTACCCCTGGCTTCCCAGGCATCCTGGGCTCTGACATCTCTGGGAGAGAATTCGGGACCTCGACCTCCCCAGAGCCCCAGGTTTCATTGAGGATCCACGTGGTGCCTAGGGAACTTTTCCTACTAAATCCAATTCACTACTGTCTGTTAATAAATGTTGATTGATCGATTGAAGGAAATGTTGCCCACACAGGACCCTGCAGCATCCAGTAAGAACCCAGGGCCCCAACCAGGAGGCAGCAATAGGTTCCTATGGAATGAGGGTAGTTCCTCAGGGTCACTAGTGGGAGAACCAGTTCTTAGGATCATGGGATTCATGACTGGAAGGGACATTCAAGGTCATCCATCCAACCCTCTCATTTTTTTTGGTTGGTTTTTTATTTATTTCCTTACAAATGAGAAAACTGAAACCCAGAGAAGACTGAGTGATTTCGCCAAAGTCACACAATAAGTAACAGTGACGGGACTCCGAACCAGGCCCTCTGACTCCAGAGTCACTGCACTTTCAACAATACCCTAACACCTCTGCAAGAAGAGCTGAATGTTATGAGGAGGAGGAACAGGGGAAGGAGGAGGAGGAGGAGAAGAGGAAGGGGAGGAGGAAGGAGAGGAGGAAGGTGAAGAAGAGGAGGGAAAAGGAAAGGGGAGGAGGAAGAGGAAGGGGAGAAGGAAGAGGAAGGGGAGGAGGAAGAAGAGGAGGAAGAGGAAGGGGAGGAGGAAGAAGAAGAGCAGTTAGAGGAAGGGGAGGAGGAAGA
>NW_027187400.1:16699167-16701759 GCF_028583685.1 Petaurus breviceps papuanus
GGGGAGGAGGAAGAAGAAGAGCAGTTAGAGGAAGGGGAGGAGGAAGAGGGAAGGAGGATCTCTCCCCTGCTCTCACCACAGTTCTACCCTGAGAGTTACAAAAGACAGTAGGAAAGAGCAGTCTTCCAATAGATAGGAGGATGCCAAGAAGATGTTAGGAGATAATTCAATTCAACAAACACTTATTAAGTGCCTACTGTGTACAAGGCACTGCCTAACTTGGGTATCTTAACCTGTGGGATCTGTGAACTAGTGAGGTTTTTTTTAATCTATTTTGATAAAACTGTACTTCAATATAATTACATTTCAATATAACCTAAATCAATCAGAAATATCACTCTCCTCCCTTACTCTAACTGAGCTGGAGTCAGGGCCTCCCCTCAGCTGGGCCTCAGAATAGGGCCCCCCAGTCCAGTCCTCTCCCACAGCCCCACTTTTCTCTCATCTCCACTCCAGATGTATTTTTATTTTATGCATTTAAAAATATTATTCTTAAAAGGGATCGATAGTCTACACCAGACTGCACCAAAGGGGTCCAGGACACACAAAAGAGTTAAGGAACCCGTTGTCTGAGAGAATGAAGCGAGGCAATTTTTTTTTAAAAAGCTAGAAAATGAGGTTGCAGCCATAGAGGTCAAGCTGGGAAATGAATTTTTGACCTTAGAGGCAATAGGGAGCCACAGAAGATTTTTGGGCAAAAAAAGTGAAACGGTCAGATCTGTGTTTCAGGAATATTAGTTTGACATCTGGGTAAAGGATGAACCTGAGAGTAAAAAACTCGGAAGCAAGGAGACCAAGTGAGAGGTTGCTTTGGTATAATGAACTAAACTTGTTCTCAAAAGCGACATGAGAAGGCGCCTCTCTCCCTTCTCAGCAGAGCCAGGGGACTACAGGTACACAACACTACATGTAATATTGGACTTGGTGGATGGGTTGGCTAGTTTTTCTGAACTGATTTTTTTTCCTTTTAAAAAATTCTTTGTTACCACACCCAGAAATAACTGGCCGTGTAACCTTGAGCAAGTTACTTAACCCCAATTGCTTAAAAAAAAATTCTTTGTTATATTGAGATGGTTCCCTGGAAGGGACAGGAGGACCATTTTGGGGAATGACCTCAGGCCCTTCCTCATCCTGGTTATCCTGTCCAGTTTATCCCTGGCCTCTCTAAATGTTTGTTGAATGAATAAGTGACCAAGCAGTCTGAAGAGGCTGCCAATCCCACCTCCAGCAAAGGCAGGATTTTTGAGTAAAGTTCTTCCCTTTCCCCTGCCTCTAACCTCATGCCTTTAAACCCGCCCAGAAAGAAAACAACAAAATGGCTCAAACCAGGTGGACCGGCTTCAGTGGTAAAAACTAAGGGGGAGAGGGGGAGGGAGGGAAGAGGCAGATCTTTACCACCAGAAACCCAGGCAACAAGCTCTCCCTTGATGAAGAATGTTCTCCTTTTCAGGGGCAGGATGAAGCTTTGGCTCCTGAGTGCCCTTCTGCTGGGACTGCAGGAAGGCCTAGATCTGGGTCGTTTCCAGATCCCTCCCCCAGCTGGAGGCTGTGCCTCCCCCCAGGCTGGGCCTAGGAGCAGCCCCCCCCCCCAGCCGTCCCCCATAGCCCCACTTCTCTTTCATCTCTGCTCCAGGCCCTTCCTTCCTGGATGCTTTGGCACCAGACTCTCCAAATGATGCTCCATCTGGCAGAACTGATCACCCCCTCACTGATGGACACCACAGGTGGGACAGGGGGGTCCCTCCCACATTATCTCCCCTCATTGCTCAAGGTTTGCCAGAACAGATTCTACCTTCAGATCACCTCTCCCATCCATCCCATTTGCTTTTTTTTATTTATATTTTCAATTAACAAACATTTACTGTTTCTCCCTCCCAATTCTCCTCCTTTCCCCCCACCCCACTGGAAATAAAAAGTAAAACCCTAAAAATTAGGGACACAGCCATTCCCCCTAGTTCAGACCCTCCTCACCTCTCTAGAGCCTGGACTATTGCAACAGCCTTCCTAAAAAAAATACTATTTTATTGATATCTTCTGTTTTTACATCACCTACATTTGCCATCACCCTCCCAGAGAGCCAAGTGGTCAGTCAGTTAATAAGCATTCATTATACACCTACTGTGTTCCAGGTAGTATGCTAAGCCCTGGAGATACAAGATTTTGTAGATGAGAAAAGTGAGGTCCAAGAAGGTAAGGAGGTTAAGAAGTGACTGATCCAAGATTGTACCAGATCCTCCAACTCCAAATCTAGAACCTGTTGGGTCTATGTAAGTGCCCCCCATGAGGAAGCGAGGGCTCACATAACTTCCATTAATACTGGGGGAGTTTCAACTTCAGCAACTCCAGGTTGGGTTGGGATGGGGGGGGCCTTGAATCCCAAGTATGGGACTCTGAACTTTGACCCTACCAGCTATAGGGGCCACTGAAGACATCCAAACAAAGGCAGGAGAAGAAGCAACCCAAGCTATGTGTAAGAAAGATTACTGTGTCAGTATATGAATTAAAGGAGAGGAAAAAATGAACTAGAAAGACTTGGGAAGACAAGGGAAATTGAGTCCAGAATGAAAGAGAGACCCTGCCAGGATGTGTGGG
>NW_027187400.1:16701769-16719285 GCF_028583685.1 Petaurus breviceps papuanus
AAGAGAAGCAGAAATGAGAGTGTGGGGATAAAGGGGGGTGGGGGGGGAGAGAGAGTCAGACTCAGTGTAGACAGACATTTTTTTGAACAGGATCAATACAGGAATTTGTCTTGCTTGATTATACATATTTGTTACAAAGTTTTTTCCCTCTTTTTCAAAGACGGGGAGTGGAAAAAGAGGCTGGAAAGGAAGGAATTTTGTTCATTGAAAAAAAATAACTTTAGAAGATGTCTGTTGAGAAAAATGTTTAAAGATACAAATGGGAGACTGGATGAGATAGATGCAGCCTCATAAACTGGGACGCCTGACAGCTGTTAGCCAGTGCTGCCCTGGGCCTGGGAGAGAGGACCCAGGAGACCAAAAACTGACGACAGATCATGGGTCAGTTGCCATGCTGCAGTCACCCGCCTTGGAGGAAGGATGGGTACTTTGTAAGCATTGGTACCACTGGAGGGCAAAGGTGAGGCCTAAGCACCAGGACACACCACTCCATGGCCCAGCACCCACTGGGGAAGGGGAAGTGACAAAGAGTAGCCAGCTTGTGGTACAGATGACAAAAGGCAAAGTCAGGGTCAGTCTACCTACCTCCAGAACTAAAAACTAAAGAATGTCAAAGTGGGAAGAGAATATAACATGTAGGCTGTTAGAGCCATTTTAAAGAACTTAGAACACAGAACATCAGAGCTGGGAGGACCCTTAGAACACAGGATGTCAGAGCTGGGAGGGTCTTACAACACAGAATGTCAGAGCTGGGAGGGTCTTAGAACACAGGATGCCAGAGCTGGGAGGGCCCTTAGAGCACAGAATGTCAGAGCTGGGAGGGCCCTTAGAACACAGAATGTCAGAGCTGGGAGGGCCTTAGAACACAGAACATCAGAGCTGGAAGGGACCTTAGAGACTATATTTGCAAACCCTTCCATTTTTCAGAGAAGGAAACTGAGGGACAGAGAGAAATAAATTGCCTAGGGTCACATGGCTAATTAGTAGAAAGGATGGGATTCTTTTTCTCCTTAGGGATGTTCTCACTCCACTCACCGGCCCCTTTCTCTCTCCCTCTTATTTTTCTTTCCTTCATTTATTGAATAAATATTTACTAACCACTTCCAAATACTCAATGCTGCAGTGAAATCCAAAAGGGAAATAATACACAGTCCACTGCCTTTAAAGAGATAATCTAGCCAGAGAGGCAAGACGGTCTGCAAATTCATATGATGTAAATTAGACGATGATGGGTGAAGAGGAATACTATGAAATCACTGTGAGATCACTCTGAGATCCCTATGAGATCCCTGTGAGATTACTAGTGATCACTCTGAGATCCCTGTGAGATCAGATGAGGGACACAGGATCACTGAAGCCTTTCCAGAAGAGGAGTAATTTGAGCAAGGCCTTGAAGGATCATCAGAATGTCAACATTCTAAAGCTGAAGGGGAGAACATTTTGGTTGGAGAACAGAAGACTATATGTCTTGCTGCAACCCAAGATGGTGTTCACTTTTTTGACTGCCCTAGCTAAGCAATCAGACTGCTAGGTACATGGAGCACTGGGCCTAGAGTCAGGAAGACTCATCTTCATGAGTTCAAATCCAGCCTCAGATACTTATTAACTGTGTGAACCTGGGCAAGTCACTTCACCTTGTTTGCCTCCATTTCCTCATCTGTAAAAAGAGCTGGAGAAGGAAATGGTAAAACACTCTATTGTCTCTGCCAAGAAAACTCCAAATGGGGTCACGGAGAGTTGGGAACAATTGAAAAATGGACAAGCTAAGGGACCAGAATAGAGATGCAAAGGTGGGAAACCTTAGAACCCAGGATCAAATAATTCAGCAATAGATCAGAATTTAGAAATATTTTTAAAAAGAAATATCCACAAAAACCCCTTCATTTTTATATAACCCACAGAATTTGCCCAGAGTCACATGGAAAGGTAGGGAATAACAGAGAGAAGCTTTGAACTCAGGTCCTCTGACACCACGTACGGTGCCCTTCACCCTAGACCACACTGCCAAACGTCTGGGACACCCTAAACTGTCGGGTTTGCCTGGAGCTGTTTCCCAAGCCCTTTCCTCTAGTCCATGGATTTTAACCTTTTTAAGTCATGGGCCCCTTTGGCAGTCCTATCAAACCTATGGACCCCTTCTCAGAATATGTTTAAATGAAGAAAGCTAAAATTACAAAGGAAACCAATTATGCTGAAATATATAATTATCAAAATATTCTTTAAAAAATGAGTTCGTAGACCCCAAGCTAAGAGCCCCTGCTATCTTCCTACCTCTTCCTTTCTTCTACTGATGTCTCCTAGGCTGCCCCTTCCTCCACAAGTTCCATAGTAGATGGTGTGCTGGACTTGGAAGTCAGGAATACCTGAATTAAAATCCTGCCCAAGGTTTAGCTCCGTGACCTTGGGCAACTATCTTAACTCTTAGTATCCTTGTCTGTTAAATGGGGATAACAACAGCATATAACGCTCAGGGTGGAGATACCACATGTAAGGTGATTTGGGAAGTCTCTAAGTGCTATAGAAATGTTAGCTATAATAACTGCTACAATTAGAATGTAATTGTTATTAAAATAATAATATTAATTTTTAATGGGGGCCCATCTCTGCCTAGAGCAGGGGTGGGGACCCCACAGCCTTGAGGGTGGCCTTCTAGGTCCTTGGGTGCAGCCCTTTGACGGAGTAAAAATGTTACAAGATCCTTTTATTAAGGAAAGCTTTGCCCATGCTCATTTCTTTCCTCATCGCACAGATGAAGAGTACCACTGCTCATTTACAGGGGCAGACTCATGGAGGGCCCTTACACCATAAAACAGTCCATCAACACCACGCCAGGAAACTGAATCACTTCCATTTAACCTGTCTTTAGGAAGATTCTAAAGATCACCTGGCAAGATAGAGTACCAGACACTGAGGTCCTTCCTTGGCTAAATCGCCAAGCATTCAATTCTACTGCAGAGAGTATAATTCTAACAGGTTGGCCATGTTGTTCAAATGTCAAACATATGTTTGCCTAAAAGACTACTTTATGGAGAACTCCCACAGGGCAAGCTCTCACATGGTGGTCAGAAGAAGTCATCCAAGGACATTTATTCTCAAGAAGAACTTTGGAATTGATTGTGTGACATGGGAGACGCTGGTACAGGACCACCCAGCATGGCGTGCCTGCTTCAAAGACGGTGCTGTGCTCTATGAGCAGAGCAGAATTACAGTGGATGAAAAGGAACGTGAGATGTGCAGACTTAGAGGCATCTCCACTCCAAATGTTCACATGAACTATTTGTGCCTGACCTGTGGGAGAGGCTTCTAGACTTGTATTGGTCTGAGCAGCCATAGTCGGACTAACTTGACTCCAACATAGTAGTGTCATTTTTGGTCTTCTTTGATCACAAAGGATAACAATCAACACTACAAAAATTTCAGCTCTGTATGCAGCCTTAGAACACAGGATGTCACAGCTGGGAAGGGCCTTAGAACACAGGATGTCACAGCTGGGAGGGGCCTTAGAACACAGGATGTCAGAGCTGAGAGGGGCCTTAGAACACATAATGTCAGAGTAGTAAGGAGGTTTAGAACATAGAATATCAGAGCTGAGAAGACTCTTAAAACACAGGATTTCAGGGCTGGGAGGGCCCTTAGAACATAAAATGTAAGAGTTGGGAGGGCCCTTAGAACACAGGATGTTAGAGCTGGGAGGGCCCTTAGAACATAAAATGTCAGAGCTGGGAGGGCCTTAGAACAGAGAATGTCAGAGCTGGGAGGGCCTTAGAACAAAGAATATCAGAGCTGGAAGGAGCCTTGGAACAGAGAATGTCAGAGCTGGGAGGGCCTTAGAACAGAGAATGTCAGAGCTGGGAGGGCCTTAGAACAAAGAATATCAGAGCTGGAAGGAGCCTTGGAACAGAGAATGTCAGAGCTGGGAGGGCCCTCAGAACAGAGAATGTCAGAGCTGGGAGGGACCTCAAAACAGAGAATGTCAGAGCTGGGAGGGCCCTCAGAACATAGAGTGTCAGAGCTCTCAGAACACAGAATGTCAGGACCAGGAAGGACCTTAGAATAGAAAATGTTTAGCTGGAAAAGATAATTTCATCAGTATGATGAACTCCTAGGGTGGAAACTTTGTGCACTAATAATGCAGACCAGCAAATGTCTTTAAGCTAAAGCCTTGGAGAGCTAATTGCCTTTGACTCTGAGAGATCTAGAAAACTTGTCCAAAGTCACAAAGCATCAGATATGAAATCTGAGCCTGTTTTCCTGACTCTAAAGGAGGCCCTATCCCCCACACCACCCTGCCTTTGAGCATCGAAAGTTCAGTGCTTAGAAGACAGGTAAACTTTCAGAGGGACCTGAGTCTCAGGTAACAGGAACAGGCTGGTTAGCTTTGCTATGGCCCAGGCCTGCGAATAATTTTCACACAGGAAGGACAAAGCATTATCCTCTGCATTGACAACAGAGGTGAGAACAGGCAAGGGGAGCTGGTGACACTTGGTCTCCCTATCCTCGGGAAGGAATCCTTGGGAGGCAGACCCCCTGAGCCTCCAGTTCTTATGAACAGGAGGGAGAGCTGGCTCCGCCCTCAGAACTGTCGTTAAACACAGTCATCACCACAATATGCCAGAGCAATTCCCAAAAATCAGCTTGAGGAGGAGATTTGTGCCCAAGCCAGGGAGTGAGCGGAAAGGAGGGAGGCTTGCTACTAGTTGCTAAAGAGCTGCTCCAAAAAAGACCAAATTCTGCTTCCAGAGCATCAGCAGCACGACGTGAGAGCCAGCCAGGAAAGGAAGAACCAGGATGGAGGAACAGAGCTGCCAACCCACAAGCCCTGGAGAGCCCAGGCAAGAAGGGGTATACACATGGCCTGGCCCATCTGGGCAGGTGGAAGAGGAGCCATCTATTTTTAGCTTTCTGGGGTGGGGGGGAGGCTGGTGGAGGCAGGAGGGACCCAACATTCTTCCAGGCCCTCAAGGGTGTCAGCTCTTGGCCTCCCACACCCTTTGGTCTTACTTAGCTCCATCTCCAAGAGGCCACACCCTCCTCAATCCAAGCCTCTCTGAAGGCAAGGAGAGGGAAGTGAGCTGTAATGGAAAGAACCCCAGAGCTGGAATCAGAGGGTATGCTGTGACAGACAGATTGCAAACAAGCTTAGCTTTGCGAATCCTTCCAAATCTGGCTCCAGCTACCCTTGCAGGCATACTCTGCTTCCCTCCCCCACGATCCACCCAAACCAGCCTATCTGCTGTCTCCCATAGAAGAGAATTCATCTATCTCCACTGAGCCTCCATTAGTTCCTGAGGAAGGCTCCTTTCTCACCTTCGGTTCATGGAATCTCCAGCCGTCTTCAGAAATCAGATCAAGGGCCTCCTCCAAGAAGAAGGGGCCTCCTAAGCTGATCCTTAGCTCCCAATTCTGGTGTACTCCCCCTACCAACTACATAGGTGTGGCTTTACAGAGGAGGGAAGGGAGATTCAGAGGTTAAGGGACCAAGGTCACACAGCTGGGAAGCCTCCTACCTAGGACTCTTCAGAACCAAACCAAATTAGAAAAAAAAAAAGATTGGTGGATGCTTCCCATTCCTGTCCCCATCCCCACATTCTGAAGAAAGAAGACAATATGGCGTTCCCCGAAGCCTTCTTGTGATGACTGGACAAAGGGAGGATTGACCAGCCCAGCAGATGGGCCATAGAGTCACCCCATGATGGAGAAGCTTGTTAAAATAACTTGAAAGCATCACTACAAGACTACAAGGGGCTTAAGCCATCCCAGCAGCCCAGCATCCGGGGAATCATACCCATCAACCCTCCAATGCACTGCTCTCTTCTGAACTGGAATATGATGACTCCACTAAAGGAATCTTTTCCAGGGATGGGGATGAAGCAAAAGTAAGGAAGGCCCTTGATACAGCTGACAAAAAATACAGTTACCATAAGGGTCAATTTCCAGTTCCCAGGAAGCATTACACTATCCCAGCCTCCATAAAGAGAAGGTGACCTTGAAGGCAGCTGAGGAGTCTTGGCCCCTCTACCAAGATGGCATCAGATGCACTCAATGTTCTAGCAATGGTGCATTGGCTTCCACTCCAGGCCTATAAGCTACCTGAGGGCTGAGACCTCGTCTTTACTCAACTTGGACCTGTCCCAGAGCTGAAAGGAGTGCTATGCACACAGTAAGTGGGTGCTATATAGACAATGGAAAGAGCACAGACCTTGGGGTCAGACAATATGGGTTCAAATCCCAGTTCTGCCTGGGAACAAATGACTTAACCCTCTGCAACTCAGTTTCATCTTTCTTTTTGCTTATATTTGCATTCTCAGGGTTTAGCACAGTGCCTGGCACATAGGGGAAATGAAGGGAATTAGCATTTATTAAGTGCCTAATGATGGAGCAGTGGGTAGAAAGTCAGGCCTGGAATAAGGAAGACTTGACACTTACTAGCTGTGTGACCCTGGGCAAGTCACTTAGTCCTGTTGCCTCAGTTTCCTCATCTATAAAATGAGCTGGAGAAGGAAATGATGAACTGTAAAATGAAGGAATTGTACTAGATAACCTTTTTTTTTAGATAACCTTTAAAAGCCCTTCCAGCTCTGACACTTCTTGTTCCAAGGCAGTATCCAGCTCCTCTAACCCAAAATATAGCTGCCAGTCACTAGCCTGGGGGGACTATAACTGAAATGAGTAAATGATGAATGAATGAATTCTTAGAGAGTATATAAAAGATCAGTAAGTTTCCCTTAGATTTCTAGAACTTAATATATTCTGTTCATCCCAGGAACACACAACCTCCTCTCAATCATGGACCAATAAATGACACAGCAGCAACCAAGAAAGAAAACCTCAGAAGGTATCCAACCTCCCTTGTCAATCATGATGACTGAGATGCCCCTGGTCACAGCCAATCTCCCTGACCCAGGGGAGAAGAGACCAGCAGACTGAGAAGGGAGAACCCTGGGCTTCACCCTCTTCCCTGCGGCTGGTGTTTGGCACAGCCAGGGCTGTGCAGGAATGTGTAGCACGTGTTATTTACTAAAATTAAAATCAAGAATTATTCAATAATAACTCACATTTCTGCAGCACTTTGTGCTTGACAAGGCAAACTTTGAAGTAGGTAGCAATAATAACAATAATAGCTAGCATTTCTATGTAAGCATCATTTCATTTTATCCTCACAACAACCCTGGGAAGCAGGTGTTTTAATGATCCCCATTTTTAGATGAGAAAACAAAGACAGTGACTTGCCGAGGGTCATCCATAAAGGAAGTGTCTAAGGCTGGATGTGGATACAGGTCTTTTTGACTTCAGGTCAGCACCCTATCCACTGTGTAACCTAGATACCTAAAGATAGTGTAGGTATGGGGCAGCTAGATGGCACAGTGAATAGAGCACCGGCCCTGGAGTCAGGAGGACCTGAGTTCAAATCCAGCCTCAGACACTTAACACTTACTAGCCATGTGACCTTAGGCAAGTCACTTAACACCAACTGCCCTCCAAAAAGCAAAAAAAAAAAATAGTGTGGGTAGTCTAAAGGGGAATTTTTTGGTCCTGTTAAAAAATTATTTGAATCTGGACTTATAAATTTCATCGGTCTACAGAACTCCCTCCACCAATATGTATCAACACCTGCTCTTTTAGCCTTAGAGAATTTCTTGGGGCATTAAGAGGCTAAATGACAGGGCCAGGGTCACCCAGCCAGGAGGTGTCTGAGGGATTCCTTGAACCCAGGCCCTCTGAACTCTGAGGCCTAGCTTCCTAACCACAACTCTCAGTTTATCTTTGGCAAATGATAAATGTAAGGCTTAAGCGATCTGCCATTGGCCACAAAGTTTATAAATGTCAGATCCTGAATGCATAAATCAAAGCATTTTTGAGTAGTGCTTATAACCTGGGGCCATGATTTTTAATATTAAATAAGCACACATATTAAACTAAATATTAAATATACAATAATATTAAAATATAATTCATTTCCTTTGTAATCCTATATAATTTATTTTATTCGTTTAGAAAAATCATCTGAGAAGAGGTCTATTGGCTGTCAAAAAGGTTCAGGATACCAAAAATGTTAAGAATTCCTGATTTCATCCAAATTCCTCCTTATACAGATGATAAAACTCAGAGTCAAAAAGATTCAGTGACTTGCTCATGGTCACACGGCTTATTAGTAGCAGAGCCTGGCTTCAAACCCAAGGCCTCTGACTTTGAGGCCAGTATTCTTTCTGCTACCCCAGGGGTGGGGAACCAGCCACACGTGGTCCTCAAGTGTGGCCCTTGGACTGAATCCAAACTTCACAGAACAAATCCCCTTCATAAAAGGGTTTGTTCTGTAAGACTTGGACTCAGTCAAAAGGCCACACCCGAGGACCTACAAGGCCACATGTGGCTGCAGGTTCCCCACCCTTGTCAGCTACACCAAACTGCCTTCAACGTTCTGGAAAGTTTTCTCTTGGCACACATGTTCAGAAGCTGACGGTACAACAAGGAAGGGGGTGACATGGGTCCTGCATGTGACAGGTGGAGTCTAGCTTCTCTACTGACTGCATCTTGGTGCACTGAAACCAATCAGTGCTTCAGACCATCTTAGACAATTTGGTCACTCCTCTAGCAGGACCAGTCCTGGAGTCGCCAACTGCAAGGAGGCCACTCAAAGAATAGTGTCTGTGTAATGGCCACATGGCCACTGGACGCTGAAGCGAAAATTTTAAAAAAAGCTGATGAATCCCCAGCTCTGACACTGGCACCTGGGCAGCCTGGCATATATCACTTATCCTATTTATCCCTCAGTTTCCTCAATGGCAAACTCAGGTGGGATTCAACTAGAAGGTCCCTTCCAACTCCGGATACCACGATCTTAGGGAAGACCTGGAAGGATCTCTTGCAATTCTAATTCATAGGGAAGCTCTTACAAAGTTCCTTCCAAATCTAGATGCAATAATCGTAGGTAGGATTGGAAGACTGTGAGCTCCTCCCCACTTTTGTCTATGTATCTCCAACGCCTAGGACAGTGCTTGGCTTAATGAATGTCAATGACTTGATCCGCCCTAACTCTTTTATTTGGGTACAAATAAATTATTGCTGGGCCTGGCTTCCTCTTCCTTTGGGCAGATCTTGTCCATTGATTCTAATCACCAGCTCAAATGGCTCCTGGCATAGAGAACAGCATGGGATCATTGATCTGAAGGGGGAAAGGACCTTAGAGGTCACCTAGTCCAACTCCATTTTATGGATGAGGAAACTGAGTCCAGAAGGATACCAAGGTCACTGTGGTAGAAAGTGGCATAGATCAGCTTCAATCCTTGACTCTGGTCAAAAATCTAACATGCTTGGGGCAGCTATGTATTGCAGTGAATAGAGCACTGGTCCTGAAATCAGGAGGACCTGAGTTCAAATCTGACCTCAGACACTTGACACTAGCTGTGTGACCTTGGGGAAGTCACTTAACCCCAATTGCCTTGCCATCCCCCCTCAAGAAACAAACAAAAAAACCCAACAATCTTTTTACTTTACCAAGTCTCATGCCCCCAACTCAAATCTAAGAGCTAGAATTGAGTCAGAAAGAGCTCTCAGCAAAAAATCTAGAACCGAGCCGGAGAGGTCACTAGAAAGAAGCTGTATTTGTTTTTTTAATGACTTTCCTTACTAAACTTGCTTTCCATCAACACCAATCACTGACGGCAAGTGCCAGCTGGGACAACTTCTTCCAATCTAGATCTTAGGGTTCAGAGCTGAGAGACATTAGAGATCACTTCATCCAACCCCCTTATTTGATAGAGGAAGAACATGAGGCTTGGGCAGGAGAAGTGACTTTCCCAGTATCACAGGAAGCCAGGATTCAAACCCAGGTCCCACGACAACAAGGCCAGGGTTCTTTCTCTTATACCACTTTCTTACTGTTCATTGTCAGTGAACTAAACAAGCCATGCCTCTCTCCCACCCCCCCCCCATCCAATATCTCAGACAGGGTGGTACCATTCCTGGGGCAAATGAAAGAGGATCATCTATCTAAAGAGAAAGTGGGCTAATAATAATAGGAAGCATCTATACGGTGCCTTAACATTTCCAAAGCACTTTACAAATAACATCCTATTCTGACAATAAGCCAGTGAGATAGGGCAATGTTATTATCCCCAATTTTACAGATAGGGAAACTGAGGCAAACAGAGGCTTGTTTTTTGTTTTTAAAGCAATTTGCCCAGGATCACACAGCCAGCGAATGTCTGAGGCTAAATCTGAACTCAGTCCTTCCTGACTCCAAGTTTAGCCCTCTATTCACCATGCCACTTAGATGAGTTACAATACAAAAGATCATGGTGTTGGTGATAGCAGACTTGCATTCAAAAACTGGCTGTGATATTTAATAGCTGTGTGACCATAAGCAAATTTTTTCACCTCTCTAAGCCTTGGTTTCTTCTTCTTTAAAATGAGAATAATAATACTACCACACGGGGGGCTATGGTGACAGTCAACTGTGTGTTTAAAAAAAACAACTTGGAAACGTCAACACACTAAATACCAGCTTTTCTTTTTTCAACCAGACTTATGATTTCCTTTCTGGAAGTGGTTCCAGTGCATACTTTCTCCACAACTGGTAGCCTGAGAGACCTTTCTGGGGGCACTGAGATGGCAAGGGACTTCCCCCTGCTCATGTAGCCAGAGCTCTGGTCTACTGATTATCACCTTCATTACCAAGGCTCCAACAGCTGGATCAAAGGAGTGTGGCCTTTGACCTGCCCTTCCCAGACCCTACTTGAGCTAGTCAGTCCAAGGGCCAACAATTAAAATCAGGCTCAAATATGGTCATAGAGTTACAGAATTTCAGGGAAGGAAGCAACCTTGGAGTCTACCCCGTTCATTATAAGGCCTAGAGAAATGCACCTCCCAGCCTAATGTCACATATGGTTGAGCTGGAATTTAAATATGGGTGTTCTGGCTCATTTTTTTGTTTGTTTGTTTGGTTTGGGAATTTTGGTTACACCATACTTCGCAAGAGAACAAATGATCTGCTTCTGCTTTTAGCAGAGTTGATCTTGGTTATCCAATTGAAACTGGGAAAAAACCATGCAATTATCATTTGACATTCAAATCAGGAAACTGCGTGCAGGTGTTTTCTCTCATGCATTCTCAATGAGCACACTGCACATCAGAGAGAACCAGAAGGTGAGAGCCATGCTTCAGAGACCCTACATTTAGAATGGAAAGGACCTTGGAGGTCACTTGGCCCACCTCTTGAATTTTATTCATGAGGAAATTGAAGCCCCTAGAGAGGAAGTGTGACTAAGTCCACAGAAATACAAAGTAGGATAACCAGGATTTGAACCCAGACCCTCCAACCCCTTAGGCATCATTCTTTCCACTACATCCTAGGGTCCAGAATGAGACATAAAGATTCCAGTCATCCTTAGATATCAGAAGCCATGCCAGGAAATTGAAAACTAAGAGAATACCCCAAAACTGGGGAATAACTGAATAAATTATGGTCTATGAATGTCACGGAATACTATTGTGCTGTAAGAAATAACTGAAGGGATGGTATTCAGAGAAAACTGAGAAGACTTGGATGAACTGATGCAGAGGGAAAGGAGCAGAAGTAGAACCTTCACACTGTAAAAATGAACCGTTCTGAAAGATTTAAGAATTCTAATCAGTGGTCAATCCAGAGAACTGGTGATGAAGAGCGCTGCCCATCTCCTGACAGACTGCTGTTGGACTAAATGTGCAGAATGACACACGTTTCTGGAAATGGCCAAGATGGGGGTTTGTTTTGCTTTTTTAAGTGTATTTATTATAAGTGGTTTTTTTTTCAGTGAAGGGTGGAGAGGTAGGAAGGAGAGAAAATAAATGCTTGTTACCTAGGAAAAAAAAGAAAAATAAGTAAAAGCAACAGTGGGCGGAGGGAGGGAAACTGGTTCTGTTCACATGACCAAGGACTTAACCTTGAACTAGGGAGATCTGACTGGGTACTTCACTCTCCACTCTGCTTGTGCCCTTATCGTAGCTGCGTGGTAGAGCACCTGCCGATAAGAAAGGTAGTGGGTGCTTTACTGTCCCTCAGAAACTAAGTTTAACATCAGAAACTGTCACCACCTCCAAGAGCAGTACACTGAGGCTTATGGAGGCTGGCCTTCCCAAGGTTACGCAGAGGCAAGACTCAAACCCAGGGCTTATGAGTCAAAGCTCTTTCCCCTGTCCTGTGCTGCTTCCCATGAAAATGGAAGGAGGTGTGGAAGAGAGAATGTTATCTCCAGAAGGGCCCGCAGACCACACAATGCCACAGCTGGTCTAGAGCTCAGAACATGGAATGCCAAAACTGGAAGGAGGCTAGGAGCATATTATGTTAAGAGTTAGAAAGGACCTGATAATGTAGAATGCAGGAGTTAGGAGGCACCTAGAATACAGAAAGTAAGAGTTGAAAGTTACCCTATAGTGCATGTCAGAATTGGGAGGGACCTTAGAATACAAAATGTCAGGGCTGGGAGGGTCCTTAGAATACAGAATCTCAGAGCTGGGAAGGTCCTTAGAACACAGAATGTCAGAGCTGAGAGGGCCCTCAGAACAGAGAACATCACAGCTGGGAAGACCCTTAGAACACAGAATGTCAAAGCTGGGAGGGGCCTGAGAAAACCGAACATCACACCTAGGAGGTAGATGGGTTTAGAACATAGGAGGTCAGAGCTGGGAGGGCCCTTAGAACACAGGATGTCAGAGCTGGGAGGGGCCTTGGAACACAGAATGTCAGAATCACATTATAGAACTTAGAACAGAGAAGGCTCTTCAAGGTACCTAAGAATATAGAATAATGATGATAATTATAACAACAACAACAATGACATTTAACATGACCAGGCAGCTGGGTAGTACAGTGTATAGAAGTCTGGCCCTAGGCATCACATCGACCTAAGTTCAAATCTGGCCTCAGACACTTCTTCCCTGTGTGACCCTGAGCAAGGCACTTAACCATTGCCTGCCCCCATTCCCTTAACTATAAAATAGAATCATTACAGCATCTACGTCCCAAGGTCACTGTGAGGATCGTTTGATGTATTTGCAAAACATTCCGAAAGCCTTAAAGCCTCACGTCAACGCTAGCTCACCACAGACCTTTCAGGTTTGCCAAGCACCTCAGACACATCATCTGATATGTCAGAAGCAGAAAGGCCCTGAAAACAAAGAATGTTAAAGGGCTTTAGAGACCACCAAAAACCAACATCCTCATTTACAGATGAGGGAATTCTGGTGAAGCTGGGAGAAGTGACTTGCCCAGGTGTTAAAAAGCCTGGTCACAATCTGAACCCAGATCCTCTGACTCCAAAGTCAGTGCCCCTTCCACGACACCTGCTGCTCTCAGCGTTCCCAGAGCCTGAGGAACAGGCATGCAGCACCTACAAAGGTCAAGCTGGGCCTCACGTTAAACCACTGACATTGATTGTTTTCATCCTGTCTCTCACTGCAATCCCGCCCAGAGTGGGCAGGCCAGGTGCATACCTATCTCAAATGCCTCCTGTGACCTATCTGGTTTTCTCACCTCTCGTCTCATGTGAGGAGAGAGACAGAGCAGGAATAATCCTCCCCATTGTGAAGAAAGGAAAATTTAAGACCAATGAACAAAGGTCACAGAGCTAGTCAGAACTAGAACGTGGGTCTCCTGATTCCCAGGCCAGGGCTCACTGCCTCACAGCTGGCTCTGGTTCTAACAACCTAGTTGGAAAGTCTGAGAGTCCCAGGGTCCTGTGGCTGGACTGTGGTCCATTCTGGCACAGTCAGAAAAAATCCTGGGGCCTCTTATACGTGCGTGCCCCAAGTTTTCCTGGACATTTCTACTGTTCTACTTCTCCCCCGCCCCACCCCTCTCTGATGTAGACCTCACATGGCATCCTTCACAATGCAGGGAAGTCTAGGGGGCAACTTTTGCTCTATTTGGCCAGGCCCCAGGACAACGTTCTTGCCCATGACTCCCCACCCAGCAGACCTCAAGAGCTAAGTCTGGGGCTCACATTTCATATGATGCATAAATTGGTGGAAGCGTGTGATATTTGGAGCCAAAGAGGGTGAGGGCTGGGCTTTTTCATGAGTTATTGTGGCCTTGATCTCGCTGATGGGAAAATGTAGACAGCTACCCAAAGGGGGGACAGCCTTTATTTTATTTCTAAACCAGCGCTATGTAAATTGAACTTTGAATTGAGATCACTCCCAGAGCACACACTGTGCTGTGTTGGGGGGCTCACAGTTTAGAAAAGACATTGCTAAACCAGGAAATTCTCAGAGGAGCACAATCAGCACAGTGAAGGGTCTTCAGCTCACTCCCTACAAGGATCTACTGAAGGGAGCAGAAGTATTTAGCCTAGAGAAGCCCCAGAGAAGAGTGAGATGGGGATATCATAGTTATCTTCACATTTCTGAAGGAAAACGGGGTTAGATTTGTTCTGTTTGGTCCTAGGCAAGGGCAGCTAGATGGCTAAGCTCTGTGCCTGGAGTCAGGAAGACCTGAGTTCAAATCCAGACTCGGACACTCATTAGCTATGTGACCTTGGACAAGTTACTTAATCTCTATTTACCTTGGAGGAAGGTCAGTGGTTCACTGGATAGTACACTGGGCCTAGCAGCAAGAAGACCTGAGTTCAAATTTGACTTTAGACACTTACTAGCTGTGTGACCCTGGACAAGTCACTTCACCTTGTTTGCCTCAGTTTCCTCATCTGTAAAATGAGCTGGAGAAGACAATGGCAAACCACTCCAGCATCTTTGCCAAGAAAAATGGAGTCACAAAGAGTCGGATATGGTTGAACCAACAACTTGGTCATAGAAAGTAGAACTAAGATCAGTGAACAGAAGAGACAGGGAGGCAGATTTCAGCAAAATATTTTTTAAAGAATTTTTAAACTATATATATATATATATACATATGTATATATATATACACATACACATATATGGATATATATGCAGATTTCAGCAAAATACTTTAAAGACCTTTTAAACTATGTGTATGTATATATGTATACACACACATGTATATATACACACGTCAAATCCATGCACTAGACAATCTCCTTAGGGAGTGAGCAGAAGCAGAGGCAGCCTGGCCCTGTTGGGGATGACAGGCAGCCACCCAGTATCATAAACAAGAATGGGATTCAGAGTCCAAAGATCACCTGGATTTGGGTGTAGACTTTTTTTTTTTTTGCTTTTTGGAGGGCAATTGGGGTTAAGTGACTTGCCCAAGGTCACAAAGGGCTAGCTTTTGTGTTAAGTGTCTGAGGCAAGATTTGAACTCAGGTCCTCCTGACTCCAGGGCTGGTGCTCTATTCACTGCACCACCTGATTTGGGTGTAGACTTTGACATTTATTAGGCCTATGACATTGGGCAAAATACTCATCCCTCATAGTGTTGATATCTCTCTTAGCACTGAATGGAAACCGACATTCGCTCCATTCTGGTGGAGTAATAAGGGTCAGATTTTGAAATCCTGAAGTGAATGCGTTGCCAGTGAGAAGAAGAGTGGGAAGGAAGAGGAAGATCCAGACACTTCTTACTGACTCTGGCCTTCCCTCCCCCTGCTTCTCTGTAGAGGCAGGAGAACGTTGCCTATGTTAGACTTTTATGTCTTTTTTTAATTGTTTTTCCTCTCTTCCATTATTTGTTATGAAATGGCTTTCTGAAAGGGGAAGGGCAAGAGAATTGTAGGTGACATGAAAATAATAGACTTCAAAAGGAATTTTTTTTAAAGAAAAAAAAAGCACTGGCTTCTCCAGCTCATAGAGGAAGGGACCCAAGTAAGATAGCAAAGTCTTTAAGAATACTATGTGGGGGGACAGCTAGGTAGCACAGTCAATAGAGCACTGGCCCTGAAGTCAGGAAGACCTGAGTTCAAATCCAGTTCAGACACTTGACACTTATTTGGACAAGTCACTTAACCTCAATTGCCCTCCCTTCCCCTCTCCAAAAAGAAAAAAAGAAAAAAAAAGACCACTATGGGTATCTCAGTACCCAGCCCCAACCTTTATTCTCCCTAGCCAAGATGGTGTGACCTTTCCTGGACAGAAGGGTTCCATCCCCAACCACAAGGACTGTGGAAAGCCTCAGGTTGTCACCTACTCTGTCCCCTCATCCCCTCTCTTATCGTCCTAATTAATTTAAAAAAAAACTGAAATTTATATCAAATTGATACTTGCATTTCAGTTACAAACCATTTTATGTACCCAATAAAAGAGGTGAAAGACTCAAGATGCAGAATGAGACCCATACTTTGGATATGGCCAAGTAGGGAATTTTTCTGCCTGACTATGCATATTTGTCACAAGAATTTTCTTTTTCTTTTTCAAAGTGGGGAGCAGAGAGGTAGAGGGGAGAAAAAGTAAATGGTTTAAAATTTTTTTTTAATTATTTTTACCTCAATTCCTTAGCTCAAAATCCATGGTCCTATGATCCCTTTCAGATCAAAGCAATTCTGCACATAAGCAAGTTGGTACACAAGATGCTACCTGCCGTCCAGGCCGCAAAGGCAGGCCCAGCTCCCTAGGAGGAGACTGTCCATCAAACTGGGGAAGCCAGAGATGCTGAACAGCAGCCACGTGGGAGGGATGCCCAAAGGTGACGACTGCACGAAAGCTGCCAATAAATCCCACCCTCCTGGCTCACCATCTGTCTCCCCCTCACTCGCCCCAGAGGCGGCATGGCTGCTGATGCCTAGTTAACAGTCAGCAGGGCTGGAGGAGTCTGCTGCCCCAGCAAGGCGTGTGACCTTCAGCAAGGAGCTTTATCTATCAGTTTCAGGTTCCTCTTCTGGGAATGGAAATCATACAGAGACTAGCATCCCTTGTACACGTAGCAGGTGCCAGCAGGAAAAAAATAGCTTGGAGGAAGTCTGTGGAAGACTGGAAAAAGTGCCGACTTTGGAATCAAGGGGCCTGGGTTCAAATCCCTCCTCAAATGCTTCCTGCCTGCTCGACCTTGGGCGATTCTGTAAAATGATGAGGTTGGGTTCTCAGGCCTCTGAGGCCCTTCTCCAGCTCTGCATCAGGAGCCTCTAGCCCTCAGGGTTCCAGCTCATAGTCAGTGCCCTTACTGACATGCTTGGTTCTCTCCCTGGGCCAAGGAAGTGGGTGGGGCAGCAAGAGGTCCTAGTCTGCTTTCAGTCCTGGGAAGCTGGGATGCTCAAGGATGTTCTCTCTCTGGTCCCATGTTTCATGGTGGGGTAAGTGAGAGACACAGACTGCATCCACTCCTCGGTGGTTTCAACTTCTGACCATCTGGTATCCCCTCCTGCAGCTACCATTTTCCCATTTGTAATATTTAGGTCTCCATGGGCTCAGAGTCTGCTTTCAGCCTCTACACACAGGGATCCACAGAGATATCTATTCCCTGAGCCTCAGATATTAAAATGTCTACTGATATTAGGACAACAAAAGTCAAAGACTGGAAGGTCCTTTGAATATTGGCTGTTAGGTATTAACCTTAGAACAGGGAATGTGAGAGCTGGGAGAGCCCTTAGAACACAGGATGTCAGAGCTGGGAGGGCCCTTAGAACACA
>NW_027187400.1:16719295-16726367 GCF_028583685.1 Petaurus breviceps papuanus
ATGTCAGAGCTGGGAGGGCCCTTAGAACACAGGATGTCAGAGCTGGGAGGGCCCTTAGAACACCAAATGCCAAGCCTAAAAGGAACATTCATCCCCCAGGGAGTTGGCATGGTTGGGTGAGTGCTGTACTTAGAATCAGAAAGACCAGAACTTTAGTCTTGCTTCAGACACTTGTCATGTGATCCCAGGCAAATCACTAAATCTCTCTTGGCCTCAGTTTCTTCGTCTGCAAAATGGAGATAACAACAGCATCTACTTCACAGGGCTGTTGTGAGGATCTAATGCAACATACAAAGTGTTTTGCAAACATTAAGGTGCCGTATAATAAACAAATGTTCGCTATTATTGCCCTGTCACTAGGCTCACACTCCAGTGAGGCTTTTTCTTTCTTCTCCCAGGCCTGTCCCTGACCTTCTGGACTCGTACTTTCCTCCTCCTCTCCCCCCTCCATCGCCTCTGCTTTCAGCTCCCTCATTAGAATAAAAGCTCCTAGGAGATAGGAGCTATCCTTCTTCCTACTGGTATTTGTATACCCAGAGCTTGCTTACATAATAAGCTCCTAATTAATATGTTTCCTTTCTTCCTTATTCAAGACAGAAAAAACGCCTAGCTGCGCAAAAATATTCCCAGCAGCATTATTTGTAATAGCAAAAAAGATGGTGTCCTAGAGTTGAGCTCTTACCAGCTGGAGAAAGCTGATTGTTAAATTTACAGCAGGATCTTTTACACCTTGGGAAACAGCAAACACAACAAATCAGGCCTGACTTACTGTTTTGGTGATTTTCTTGACTGGAGAAAGTGATGGAGCAATTCTTTTTATTTTTTTTTTGATGGAGCAATTCTTAACAGTGCAGATTAAATTTAATTGTTCCGTGGGTACATTTATTTCCTTCCCGGAGAGTCAGTTGTTAAACATTTACCAGCACACCTCAGAAACAAACTATGGACCCAGCAAAGGGGAAATGCTTGCACAGACTTTGAGATGCATGGAAAAGTACTGTGTTTAAAGAATGACCAATATGAAGGACTGAAAAAACTTTAGGAAATGCTGCAGAACAAAGAAGGCAGATTGGAAAGAACAAGATGCATGCAAATTGCAAACACGTAAATGAAGATAATGTCAAAAGACAACAGATTCAGGATCACCTAATGCAGTCTATCAGTAGAGTTAAAGTGAATGCATGTCCCCTTCCTGTCTTTTAATTCTAAGAGTAAGTGCAAGGCAGGGCAGGGTAGACAGCACTAAACTTGGAATCCTGAAGGCCTGGGTCCATGTTCTGCCTCTAAGCCACCAGCTGGGTGATTGCGGGGGCCGGCATCATAGATGTACAGTCAGAAGGGACCTTGAAGGGCACCCAGTCAGCCAGCCAGACTGTCAGACTACATGCCAAGCACTGGGCTAGGTGCTAGAGATACAAAAAGAGGTAAGAGACAGTGCCTGCCTTCACTGAGCTTATGATCTGCTGGGGGAGACAACATGCAAACAGCTACGTATAGACAAGGTATAGAGAGGATAAATGGTGGGGGGGGGGGGTTCATTAGAGGTAAATCACTAGAATTAAGGGAAATCAGAATAGGTGTCCTGTCGAAGGTGGGGTTTTAGGAAATTGAAACCCAGAGAAGATCTTAGGATCAGATATTTAGAACTGGAAAGCACCTTAGAGGCCATCTAGTCCAGTCCACACATAAGGAAACTAAGGCCCAAGGAAGTAAAATCATTTGCCCAAGATCACACAAGTACTAAGTGGAAAAACCAAGCATAGATGCCTTCCTAACCTTGGTTTTCACATCTGTAAAGTGAAGATAATCATGCTGGCCCTACCTTTGCCACAGAGCAGTGGGTATCAGACATTATAGGGAAAGGGCTTTGCCAATTTTAAAGGGCTATATAAATTTCAGTTACTATTACTACTATTATTAACAAATGATTAAATTAACAGACAAGATAGTCATAAAAATGTGTTTGTTTTGCTTAAAACTGGAACTATCCTATCACAGAAATCTCCATCTAAGAGTGAGAAAGGTCCTCAGTGGTCATCTAGACCTATCCACACACCCAAAAAAGGATCCCCACTCCATTGGAATGGGTGACCCCTTAAAGATCTTTAAGGAGAGGCACCCCTTCCACCACCTTCCCTACCTCTGGAGGCGTGACATTCTGCTTTGGGTAGCTCTGATTGGCAGGAAGTCCTTGGCATCGAGCCTAATGTGGCTCCTCTGACTTCCACACAATACTGGGGTCACAGTTTATTTATGTTTATCAACTGTGTTATAAAACAAAATCTAACTGTGTATTTATCTATAATTATTGTTTATTTATTTTATTTTTTTTAAAGCTTAAACCACATTGGCAACAGGCCCAGTCCATCCTCTTACTCTCATACACTGCTAATAAACAGGCTTTCTCCCCAGGATACCAAATCTACATAAGTCAAACAGAAATAGGAAAAAGAGAATAAACTCCAGCCTGATTTCATCAGTGTAAGGGGCTTTCTGGTGAGGAAACTCCCTGTACTGAATCAGGTTAGCACCTTCTCTGTAGCCAATAAGTCTGGAGAGCTGCCACAGAGGTTAAATGAGGTCCGGGAGTCACACAGCCAGTATGTGTCAGAGGCAGAATTTGAACTCGGGTCTTTCCTGGCATTAAGGACAGATCTCTATCTACTAGGTCGAACTGGCTTTCATTCAAGCAAAATAACCTCATAAATACAGGGTTGGGCATATGGCAAACACTTGATAATAGCCCGATTATCTATAGAGTGTTTTAAGGTTAGTAATAGTTCTTATATCTACATAGTGTTTTAAGGTTTCTTCTCAACAAATTTAAAGCATAGGCAGAGCAGGTATAATCCCCATTTTACAGATGAGGAAACTGACACTCAGAGGTTTCAGGACTTGTCTGGGGTTACAGGGGTGGTTAATCTTAGGAGCAGAAGTAGAAAGACCTTAATACCTGCTTTGTTCAAAGGCCCAGCTCAGGAACTCATTGCCTGTCCCCTCCCTTCTCCCCCCAAGTTTGAGTCGAGGTCCTGTACATGGGTGTTCCTGGGGGATGACCTGAGCAGGGGGCTGAACAGTGAAAAGCTCAGCATGAGAGAAGGTGGGATCTGAGGCTCTTTTCTGGGTTTAATTCCACTCAACGTCAAACTCACAGGTGGTATATGAAGACCTCTGAAGACCTTTAACAGGTCACCCACTGGCAAAGTGAGGCCCCTCTCTGGGCCTGAATTTCCTCATTTCTAAAGTGAGATTACAGGACCAGATTATCTCTAAAGTCCCTCCCAGCCCTGACCTTCTGTGTTCTAAGGGCCCTCCCAGATCAGACACTCTTTTCTCTCTCTCTCTCTCTCTCTCTCTCTCTCTCTCTCTCTCTCTCTCTCTCTCTCTCCCCCTATATACATATATATTACACACACATATATATGTACATATGTGTGTATGATATACATATCTATATGAATGTATATCCAAACATATGTAAATATAAGTGTGTGTGGTTTTATACACGTGTGTATATCCATGTCCCTCTATGCACATACATATAACATATATATGTACCAAAAACACAAAGTAGCTGGGGGAAGGCAGTCACCAGCAGCTGAAATGATCACAAGAGCTTTCCTGTAGAAGGTGAAGAATCTTGAAGCAGTTCAAGGACTCTAAGAGACTAAATGGCCTCTTAGCTGATGCTTCTAGTGTCTAATCTGTGATTCAAGGACTCATGATATTCTAATGGCTGCATATTCCCAGGGTATCCAACACCTGTAATAACCAGGGGGAGAACAAAACCAGAAGCAAGTCAAGAAGCCAAAAGAATGACTGAGGATTCCAAAACTGGCCCAGGAGTGCTGTACAAAGAGGATAATCGATTGTGTGTCTGGGCTGGGTTTACTGGTGTCCTTTGTCACCAAAGGCATTGTACTGAGTACAATGAGGGTGGTTAATGAGCTGGAACCCACAAAGTTTACTTCCAGTCCCTCTTCCCGTCCCTTGACCTCTGATGTATTTGCCAAAGATTGAGCTCCTAGCTTCAAAAGGGCTTCTGATCCCTAGAAGCATACATCTAAGAAACACCAGATCTCTGAGGGCTCATTTTAGCTCAGGTCCTGAAGCACCCCAGCAAATTTTAGGGGCCCTGGCTTCCTTCAGTCTCAGCTCAGGTGCCCCCTTCTACCTGAGGCCTTTCCTGATCTCCCCACCTGCTAGTCCCTTATCCCCTCCCCTTCCCCAAATAGCCTCGTGTGTACTTTGTAGGGATTTTACATATACTGATGTGCAGTAGCATATGTAAATTACTGGACAGAGAGATGGCCTCCAAGCCAGGAAGACCAAGGATCAAATCCTGATTCTCCATACATGCTGACTTTCAGAACCTGGCCAACTCACCATCTGAGGGCTCTAGGTCAATGGTTCTCAAGATTTTTTCAAAAGGCCCAAAGGGTCAAAATTATTCTCATCATAATACTAAAAATGTGACTTTCCTACTAAAACATTCCTCCCTTTTCTAACTCCGTATCTCATCCCTGCATGAAGCCAGATTTCTTCATATGCTTCACAAGCCAAAATAACATATTCCAACAGCCTGAATTTAGAAGCAGATAGGAAAATCCAGATGTCTTCTATTAAGGCAGACATTTCGAAGAGATTTGCAGAAATATGTAAACAAAACCATTCTTCTCGCTAATTGTTTCGGAAAATAATAAGCTAACATTTTTATAGCACTTACTATGTGCCAGGCACTGTGCTAAATCTCATTCTGTCCTCACAACAATCCTGGGAGGTAGGTGCTATTCTCATCTCCATTGTACAGGAGAAGAAAATGAGGCAAATAGAAGTTAAGTGACTTGCCCAAGGTCACCCAGCTAGGACTTGTCTGAGGTTGAATTTGAACTCAGCTCTTCCTAATTCCAGACCTTGTGCTTTTTGTTAACATTAATGGGTTTATTACTGATAAATTAATAAATATTTTATAATTGTATTAGTTTTAATTTTGAATACATTTTAAGTATCATAGGCATAATCTTTGGGGTCCTCAATAATTTTTGAAGAGTGTAAAGGTACTGAGACCAAAAAGTTTGCTGCTCTAAGGGCAACTCTCTACGACTGTAAGTGGCAGTAGAAGGGTTGCCCTGCATGGTTGAAGGGCATTCTCTATATCAATCAAAACACCTCATCATGTTTCCCACAGTGGAATATAAACCTTGAAGGCAGGGATTGCTTCTCTTCTGTACCTCAGACAAGCTTTATAAATGCTAGTTGATTGAAATCACTTCACCTATATGGGCCTCAGTTTCCTCACCTGTAAAAGGAAAATGGGAATACAAACCCACCCCATGCTTCCTGCCAGACTTTTCTCTGAAGATCTTTGGAAGTGAATGCAACATCTTGTTTCATTCATTTATAGAATAAGTGTTTGGGAGGGTCTGGAGGTATGGAGGGAATCTGGAATTTTCAATTAAGAAATGAATGCTTTGGGGGTTTTTTTCCTCTTCCCAGGGTGTTATGATAGGGTTGTTCCCAAGGGACAGGCTGGCAATATGGATTGTTTTGAATGAGAAGGAGTATTTATAATTGTAACACAAGTTAGAATTATCTAAGTGCATAAGAAAAACATACGTAAAAAAAAAAACCCTATGAGATCCTAGGAGTCAGAGAGAGAAGGGGTCTCAGATACAGCCCAATCCAAATCCCCCCTTTTTACAGCTCCCCAAACTGCAGCTCAGAAAGGGGCAGTGCCTGCCCAAAGCCACCTAGGTTGGTGAGTCCCAGAGCCAGGGATAGGACTGTCACTTTCATCTTCCAGCTGCTAAAGCTGGAGCTCCTTTCGTTGTACCCCAAGATCTCTCAGAGAAGGGAGAGGTCATTTGGAGCTGAGGTTAGGGAGAGAGGAGATCAGGAAGCAAGTAAATGGCATTTCAGGGGGGGTCACACCTGGGAGCCATCAGAGACTTTTGAGCAGGATCATGATAAGGTCCCCTTGGGAAGATGACCAGGGCAGCTGTGGGAAGGTCAGATTGGAATAGATGCTGGGGCCAGAGGAATCTTGTAGGAGGCTATCCCAGTCACCCAAGCAAGAGGTGAGGATGGGCTATATCAGGGAGGCAGCAGTGGAAAGGAAAGATGTCTGAGAGATGGGGGCGGTGTCAGGGAGACAAGGGACAGAATTTAGTCACCGTACTCTGCACCTCACCAAAGTAACATGTCCCTCTCCTCCCATAGTTCACACTATTCCCTCGGCCTAGAATGCTATCTACTCTACCCCTCTCTATTGAAAGCCTCTGGTAATAATTGCCTACTACCTAGTGGCCCTCCATTTCAATCCATGGTGCCCACGCAAAAGGGGAAAGTTTTAGTGGCTCCCTATTGTCTCTAGCATCAAACAGACTTTTGTCTGGCATTCGAGGCCCTCAAAGCTATGGTTCAAATTGCCCTTCCTGGCCTCATTTCACTTTACTGCCCTTCCTAAACCCTACATTCCAGCCAAACTGAACTTCCAGCTTTGCTCCTGCCTCATTCTGCCCTCCTCTCCCACCTCTTACTTCCAATCCATTCCCACAATCCACCCTCTTGTGCCTTGAACCACACATCCTCATAGCTCTACCTGTTGAAACCATAGAATCCTAGGATCATAAATTGAGACCTGAAGGGAGATCAGCAGCCTCCTGGTGCCACCCCCAGTGAGGAGGCAGATGAGAGAGTGACTTGCCCACAGTCACTCAGATAAAAAAAGAAACAGAGATGGAATCCAAATCCAAGTCCCTTTGATTCCAGATCTGGCAGGGTTTTTTTTTTTCCAGGCTTATCCCATTGTTTCCTAAGGCAAATTCTCTCTTTTTTTGTCCTTTTTTTGGAGGGGGGAAGGCAGGGAAATTGGGGTTAAGTGACTTGCCCAAGATCACACAGCTAGTAAGTGTTATGTGTCTGAGGCCAGATTTGTCCTCCTGACTCCAGGGCCACTGTTGCAAATCTTCTTTTCATTCAAAGCCCTGCTCAGATAACACTTCCATGAAGCCTCCCCTGATTGCCCCTCCTATCTAAAGTCATCTCTCCCTCCACAGATTTCTTCTTCTTT
>NW_027187400.1:16726377-16763547 GCF_028583685.1 Petaurus breviceps papuanus
CCCTCCTATCTAAAGTCATCTCTCCCTCCACAGATTTCTTCTTCTTTTGTTTTTTTAGGTAATTGGAGTTAAGTGACTTGCCCAGGGTCACACAGCTAGTATCTGAAGCTGGATTTGAACACAAATCCTCCTGACTCCAGGGCCAGTGCAATGTCCACTGTGCTACCTAGCTGCTCACCCCCTCAGATTTCTTCATCAGAATCTCCCTCCACTCCAGCCAATTACACTTCCATTTACACTATGTATAGCTTGTTGGTACATAATTGTTAGTATGTTGTCTCCTCCGTTAGAACTGTGAGCTCCTTTGGGGATGAGACTGTTCTGCCTTTCCTTGTACTCCCAGCACTTAACCCCATGCTTGGCACACAGTAGGCTCTTAATAAATGCTTGTTGGTTGGTTGGCTGGGTTAATTTTGTACATGGCTGATCCTGTATAAGAAATTCTGCCTTCTCTTAGAGGCATGACCATATCACTTTTCATCTTTATAATGCTTGCACTCAATAGCACTACACATACCAGGTGCTTGGTATGGGTTTGTGAATTTTAAATGAATTGAGTTAATTAGTAAGGAATAAGACTGGAAAAGTAGGCCAGAGACAGAGACTGTTGGGAGAGCCTTGCATGCATGCCATGCTGAGGCATTCAATACCTTTGTTCCAATTTCTGAATACAGTAAATAAACAGTAAGAGTTCCATTATGCAAATGAACAAGGTCTTGCCCTGGACCATCTGTCAGTGGGTGGGGACCAGGTCTATATTTTCCAAGGCATCTTCTTCCTTTCCCTCTCTTCTGCCTTTTTCCTTCCCTTCTCTGGTAAAGGCTATCTTCCTCCATAAGAATGTAAACTCTCTAAGAGGAGGAAGTATCTTTATCTTGGCTTGTATTTATAGTCCCAGCATTAACAGGTGATGGTTCACAGTAAACATTTAATAGATTCTCTATTTATCTGTCTGTCTCTCTGTATGTCTTTCTACCTATTTATCTAACTCCCTGCTTTAATACTGAATCCCTTTGGATGGATTAGACCCACATAGGTTCACACTCACCTCTAACAGTCCACCCTCTAATCCCCATCCATGATCTCTCTTCTTAGCACTGGAAGGAGTATTGAATTTAATTTCCTGGACCCTCATCTGCATAACTCTATCCATGTCTTTTTCCAAGGGGTTAACTTTCTTTTCAGAATTGTCTTGGATTGCTTTTATTTTTTTCCCTAATTTCTCCTCGATTTCTCTCATTTGATTTTTGGGTTCCTTTTTATTTTCGTCTAAGAACTCTTTTGGGGCTTGTGACCATTTGATGTTACTCTTTGCAGTAGGGGTGGCTTTTTTATCTCACTATCTTCCTCTGAATATAAACCCAAATCTTCTTTTACACCGAAGTAGTTATATGTGGTTGGGTTCTTTTTCCTTTGCTTACTCATTTTTATTTTGTTTTATTTTATTTTCAGTAGCTTATCATTATAATCAAGCTGATTTTTTTAAATGAACATTTGGTAGACTGAAAGACTTTCAGATATTCATAACAAAAAGACCAAAACTCAATGGAAAATTCAATATAAAAGATCCATAAGAAATATAAGGAAGACATTAAAAACAAATTATAAGGCACTCATGAAGGTCAAACTATTTACTTATTTCATTCATATATATATGTATATATATACATATATGTGAAAATGTTATCAGTATTCTTAAAACTGCCATCATTACTAAGGTAGTTGTAAGAAAGGTTGGGGCTAGGTGGAAGGGTGTAGAAGTCTTCTGAACATGTAAAGAGGAGAAAAAAAAAACTCCATGCCTATCTAACAACTTCTCAATTTCCATCCACCCCAGCTCATTCACTCAAGACTTTCCTCAAATCCCACCTCCCCTGAGAAGCCCACCTTGATGAAGCAACCTGAGGGAGAAAGCTGGCTCCTTCCATACTCTGCCACCCCAGCCCCAGTGCCTGCTACCCTCCCTTCCCTCCCCCACCCCCATCAGGACATTCAAAATGTAAAAGAAATCACACCCAATCAGACAACAAGTAATTGAAAATATTGCAGAGATTGTCTTAGGGGGCCAGGTATCTTCTGCCTCCCTTAAAACACAGAGTACATAAGCTGGTAGGACATGTCAGCAATAGAAGAGACTTTAGAACATGTCAGAGGTATGAAGAAAGTCTAGAACATAGAATATCAAAGATGGGAGAGAACTTAAAACATAGAATGTCAAAGATAGAAGGCACCTGAGAATAACAAAATGTTAGAGCTGGGAAAGAAGCTTCAAACATAGAATATTGGAGCTAAGAAAGAGGCAGGGACCAGAGGCTTCATGGAAGAAGAGTCTTCAAAGCTGCCCCTTAAAGGAAGACAAAGGTTCTAGGAGGCAGTGAGGAGGAGGAGGGAATAGGGGATAGGCAGGAGACAGAGTAGAGAGTCTGAGATACAGCTTAGAGGCCAATAAGGAGGCTTAGTACAATAGCCCAGGACAGAGATGACAAGAATCTGGACTATAAGTAGGAATCAAAGGGGTCTTTCAGTTGTAGAAGGCTAGAAGGTAGATCTGACTGGAACATGGACTTCCATGGGTACCCATCTTCTCTCCCACGTAACAGTAAGCTCCCTAAGGGCAGGGAGACAGATCTTTCTGTCCCTCGGGGCACCCTTCTATGCACAGGAGACACTCAATAAATCATCATTAAGTGAATCTGTAATCCAGGAAAAGAAATCTAATCTAAACAGAAAAGTTTGGAAACTAGACCATTTTGTACTTGGGTGTACTTGGGAACAACCTCACCTGTAGGAGACAAAGCCATTTTTAGGAGACAAAACACCTGAATTCTAATTCCTGTTCTACAATGGCTATACTGCATGACCTAGGGCATGTAACTTCATTTCTCTGACTCTCAGTTTCCCCATTTGTAAAATGAGTATGATGCCACTAACTTTGCCTGCCTACCATAAAGGTAGTCAAAAGACTCAAGTGAATCTGTTTCAATATTTATTTTTTCCCGCTTTGGTCTCTGAACTTTTTTATCAAGCACCCCTACCAATAATTATTTTTTTCCTTGTTTGTATGAATAGGGAGGGGAGAGCTTTTCCCAATAATTCCTGCCCAGCTGCTACTATGGGTGCCTGGATTGGTATTAGGTTATAACTGTCCTATGGGATTGATGCCCAAATTCACATGGGAAAAGTTTAGAAGCCTGCATAGATGTGGGAGAAAGGGAGTGGAGGAGTGCTGGGCTATATTGTGTGATAGACACAAGCCCCCTGATTGGCTGTGAGGGGGGGGAGATAAGATATGACCCATCTTCCCACCTTGCAAGTGGTTAATCCCATATCCCTTGGGGTGGGAGAGATCAAGCCCCAGCTTTCTCAGGGTCATAACATGGCAGCCACTTTGGAGATTACTGGTCTAGACTATGATGATAGCTTCCTAACTGGTCTTCCAGCCTCACCTAACAATTCTCCATCCATCCTCCTCTATGTACTGCCTAAGTAATCTCCCTGACCTGTTGCTATGATCATGTGATGCTTCAACTCAAAAATCTCTTGTGGATCCCCACTTTTTACTGAATAAAGTATCTACTCCTAACCCCAGCATTCAAGGTCCTTCACAATCTGGTACCAACTCATCTCCAGCTTCATCCCCTTACTCCTTACTCATCCTCCATGATCAAAAACAAAAAACAAAAAAACAACCCTGAGATACTCTGCTTCTTCCATTCTCATCCTGCCATCTCTCCTTTCATCTCTGCTCATGACCACACATCCCCCCTGCTTGGAAATCCCGCCTTCCTCCACCCCCATCTGTTGAAATCCTTGCTTCTTCTTTGATTTAGAAAACTTCTAATGTGGAAACTATCTCTGCCCCCAACAGACCAATAGCTATTCTTTGATTTAGAGCATTACCCAGAGAACCGAAAGGTAAATAATTCAATCAATCAACAGGCATTTATTAAACACTTACTATATACCCAGGGCTACTGGGGATACAAAGAAAACGTGACTCCCTCCAGGTCACACAGCTGCTCTGTGTCAGAGGTAGGACTTGATCCCAGGTATTCTAGAAGCCAATGCCTGTCCTTTAGCCAGGACCTTTCATTTCTCTCAGGGCTAACCCATGTGTCCTTTCTTCCAGGAAGCCTTCCCTGGCAGTCGCCTCCTTCACCCCTAATAAAGATGATCACTGTTGCCTCATATTGCTGCCAAAGTACATAGGAAGACTATATGCTGGTAAGAGATCATTCCTCACCTTTTCTAATAATATCACTCTTTTATATATGACAGGCATCTGTATATTTGTTCTTCCCTCTCCTACTTTCTCATTTTAAGATCCATGAGTACAGAGATCTAACCCCCTAATTTTGCAAATAAGGAAACCGAGGCCCAGGGAAGTTAAATGGTAGAGTCAGGATCAGAACTCAAGTCCTATGAGGCCAAGTTCAGCACTCTTCCTAGTGTCTCTAGATGTAAGCTGCCTGAAGGCAGGATTTGGGTTGTCTGTGTCTTCATGTCCCTAGCACTAGCACAGTACAGGATACATACAAGAACAGTCAAAGGTATGCAGTTAGTTTGCTCAGTGGTTAGAGCACTGAGTCAGGGGGACCTGAGTTCAAATGGGGGCTCAGACACTTACTAGCTGTGTGACCCTGGTCAAGAGGAGGCAGGGGGAGCGAGGGGGGAGAAGAGATTCCATGACCTTGGTGTGGTACAGTGGAAAAAAGCTGGAGCTCTGGAATGGAAAGGACCTCGGTTCCAATCTCACCTCTGACATTTACTTGTGTTATTTTAGGCAACTTGCATAATCCCCCCCTGGGTACAGGGTCTCTTCAATTTTCAAAGGAGGAGGTCTAGCTAAATGACCCCTCTCCAGAGGTGCAGCTCAACTAACATAGCTCAGGTGAAGGTGCTCTTTACCTCTGCCCCATCCTGGGACCTTGCCTTCACCTTCAATGAATGAGCTGAAGCTCTTGGTGCAAGCATAGGAATTCTTCACGATCTTGGGTGACATCCAGAGGAAAGGAGGTTGGAGACTGGTCATAGCATTTAGGGACACTTGGGACCTCTTCATTTTACAGATGGGAAAACTGAATCTCGAGGTTAAGTGACTAGCCTAGGGTCTCACAGCTAGTAAGTGCCAGAGGCAGGGCTTGAACTCAGGTCTTGGTGACTCTTGTACTCTCTCCGCTGTCCCATGCTCACTGTTGCCAGTTGGCTAAAAAGTTCTTGCAGCTTTAGGATCCATGGTTATTATCGCGATACTTGAAATTTGTAGAGCACTTCATATGTCTTGTTCAGCAACAATTCAACAGAATAAACATTTATTAAGTACCTGTTATGTGTCTGGGGCAGCGTGTTAGAGCTTAAAGAGTAAGGAAGACCATGCCTTTGACAATTTTAGCTGTGTGATCTTGGGCAGATTCCTTAGCTTCTCTGTTCCTAACTCCTAGGGCCCAAAACTTCACTGCCAAGTCAGATTGCAGTGTGCATTGGTGGAGAGGGTTTCCCAAGTTATAGGTTCACAGACTATACCTCTGGAGAGGGGTCATCAACCTTCAGAACTTCCTGCCTGGTTCCCTCAACCGCATTCCAACTCTCCAAAGTTACACAGAATTTGAATCTTGGTCTTCTGTCTGTAGACCCAGAGCCCTTTCCATGATACCACAAAAGCTAGGCTCCCACCTCCAAGCCCAAACACCCCCATCTCTCACAGACACAGGTAAAGGAAACCACAACTTTATTTGTCAATATTCCCGTCAAATAAGAGTCAGGAGGAATTGAGGGTCTTGGAGCTAAGGCTAAAAGATGTCATCTAGTACAAGGGTTCTTAATTTGGCGACCATTCATGGAAAATATTGCATCTGTATTTCCATATAATACATTTCCACTGTAATCCTATGTGATTTATGTTATGCATTTTTTAACAATGCTGAGAAGAGATCCATGGGTTTCAACAGACTGCCCAAGAGGTCCAGGACACAAAGTTTAGGCACACTTTTCTCACCCAACCTCCAGATTTTACAGGGAAGGAAATGGAGGTCCAAAGAAATGAAATGATTTTTCCCAAGGTCACTCAAGTAAAACCCAGGCCCTCCAACTCCACATCAAGAGCTCTTGCTACTATTCTATCTCAGCTTCATCAAGTCCCAGCTCGTCCCTATTCTCCTCCTCAGCTTTCCTGGGGAAACCTCTATGGTGACATCTCTGTCTAGCACCTTGGAGGAGTCATTCAGCCTGTGTGCTTCCCCCCCCCCCCCCCCCCCCGCAAAAAAAAAAAAAGCAACAGCAGCTCCCACTCCCCCAAGCAGAGGTTCTGAAGGTCCATGAGGTGGTATGTGGTAGGTGTTTGGAGTCCCTATTTACACAAGTGAAAGGGTTCTTCAACCCACCCTAAGTTGCTTTTTTTCTTTTTCTTAAAGTACTGACCCAAAACAAAAAGAAATCCACAGGGCTTGTCTTTTCTCCCAGGGACCAGTAATGTCCTATCTCCTCAGTCCTCCACAAAGGATCAGAAAGAAGTATCACAGGACACTAAGGCAGAAGGCAGGTCTTAGTTTGTCCCTGTTCCCCCTCCCCCTATGAGAAAACGCCAGGGGGTCTCCCATGGTTACAGACTTTTGTGCAGGAGAGGAGAGAAGGAGCGGTAGATTGGAGCCTCATGGCTCCAACCCCTCTGTCTGGCATTAGCACAGCAAAAGCTAGGACCCCAGATCCCGTACCCGAAAACAGTAAAGTACCCCCCAGACCCACCCTTCCTATTTCTCATTCCCGAGTTGGAGAGGTTCAGACTGGGGACCAGAGTCCCTCCTTTCCTGACTCAGATCTGAAGGGACCAGGGCTGTGAGAATAGGCAGGAAGGACAATAGGAGAAGATGGTTCCCTGAACATCGGAGAAAAGATGGGGATGGGGAGGGTCTGCCTGCCCCCGAGAGACACTGAAGGGGAAGGGGGAAGGCTTTGCGTTTCCCAGACTGGAGTCACACATCATACACACACACTACACACAGAAGCCCATAAGCACAGTTACACTCTGCACACAGACACAAATACACAGGACACATCCTGACAGGTCACCCGGGGCTATGCACAGATACCCACTACTCACAGACAGAGGCTAGACACACAGCTACATACTGACACGCAGCCACACAACATTAGATACACGCCCAGGGTCACATAAGCACATCTATGCATCCCCACCCCCAGAGGCTCCCAAACTTGGTGCTCGCTCTCCCAGGTACACACAATACACACACTATCCACGCACACACAAACACTACACAGAGACACTCTCAGAAACGGTCACTCAACGGCGCCCCGGGCAAAGCCCCAGCAGCCTAGGGAGCAGGCGGGGGCGGGGGGAGGGGGCGCGGGGAGAAGAGACGGTCCCCACTCACTTACCCGGGTCTCGGGTGTAGGTCCCAGCTCTCGGGTTGGCGGGCTCTTTGTGGTGCGGCAGCAGGGGACTTACAAAGGCGCCAGGGGCAGAAGACGAGCCGGGGCCAGGGCCGGGGCTGGGGCTGGGGCTGGTGCTAGGGCCAGGCCAAGGGCAGCGCTCGGTGCCCATACCCGGCCGGCCCGGGCCGTGCGCGGAGCCTCCTGCTCTAGGTCTCCTCTCCTGCGCCCATAGCACCAGAGCCTCCCCCAGCCCTGGGCCAGCCTTGACCAGCCCTGACCAGCCCCGCCCTGCTTTGCACTGTCCCTGCTGGAGTGGATCGGGCCGGCTTGGATCGGCTCGGCTCTCCTTTCCCCTGTCCCAGCACCGGCCCGGGCTCTGCCGCCGCTCTGCTCTCCCGCCCCTTCCACCAGTGATCAGGGGCAGCTCGGCCCTGCTCCGGGCCCGGGTGGACCCGGAGCCCTCCCGCCCTCTCAGGCTCCCCGTCCGGCCCCGCCCCACCCCGCAGCCAATGGGAGAGCCCTCAGCTCTCCCTCCGCCCCCCACATTCACTCCCCGCGCGGGGCCAGAGGGCTGCCGGGCGCTCTAGGTCGTGGACACTGCTGAGTGCTCAGCTGCCTCGCTGTCCAAGGCCCCGGATAGGAAACCTCTTGCCCCCGCCGGCCCTCTCAGATCTCACCCTGGGGATTTGGACCCTGAGCAGCTCCCAAACTAGGCGCCAAGTTGGGAGATGCTCGAGTCGGGATGCCGGGAGAGCCCAGTTAGCCCTGTCTGGTGTGCGGCTCTGCCCCAGGCCCAGCCAGTGCCACCGAGGCCAGCGCTGAGCTCAAGCTCTTTCCAGATGGAAGGCCTCGGACCTCAGAGATGACTCACTCTCCAAGCCCCCATCCCACTGAAGTGCTTCCCCAAGGTCACCCAACAGGTATGGGGCAAACAGGCTTCGTTCCAGGGCCTTTCCCACCACCCTGTGTTCTGTCACTTAACCCCTTGTAGCCAAGTCTACTACAAAAGATTGGATGCTCTCCCTAAACCCCCTGTTTGGAGACACTGAGATTAGCCGAGAGGAGGTGGAGAGGGGAGCATTTGGGAGTTGCCTCACACTTCCAGTGTCTGAAATCCAATGACATCTATATCTCCCTTCAAGCTCCAAATATAAGGTCCTGTGACTCTATACTCTGCGGTTGAGTGGAAAGAACTCTGATTTGGTGTCAGAAGACCAGAGTTAAAATTCTCACTCTGTTACTTATTATCTCTTCCATCAAAGTCACTTTTCCTCCCTGGGCCTAAGTTTCCTCCTCCAGAAAATGGGGATAGGGGAGTGGAATTGAGCTAAAAGATAGGATCAAATATTTAAAACTGAAAGGGACCTTCGAGGCCATCTAGTCGCCTCTCCCTTCACAGAGGAAAAATAAGAGAATTTAAGTAGATTGCCCAAGGTCACTCAGGAAGCAAGAAACAAGATTGGAATTTGAACCCAGGTCCTCTGAATCCAAATGCAGTCCTATTTCTTTGGCACAGTGCTACCCTTAATGAGTTTTGAGGTCTGTCCCAGCTTCAAATTCAATGGGATTCTGGGAGGACAAAAAAATACAGGGATTATCCCCATTTTGCTGAGGAAGAAACTTAGACCCAGAGAAGTGACTTGACTGTGGATTTTAATCAGTGCCAAAGCCAAGATTAGAACCTTCTGGAGTTCTTGACTTCCAGGCCAGCTACTTTTCAAATCAACCAATCAGCAAGCATTTACCAAAAGTCAACAATGTGCCAGACACTGTTAGATGCTGAGAATAAAAAGACAAAAACAAAACAGTTTCTGCTCTCAAGGAGCTTACACTCTGCTATACTAATTACTTTTCATCCTTAATACGATGGGATGAAACTGTAGAAAGCGGGTTCCAGAGACCTTGGTTTGAATCCTGAATCTGCCCACTTAGCACAGTACTTGGCCCATATGGTACTTCATAAACACTTTTATTCACTTAATCTTGGGCAGGTCACCTAGTCTCTTTTGGCCTCAGTTGCCTCATCTGAAAAATGAGAAGGCTGGAGGAGAGGACCTCCAAGGGTCCTGCCACCTCCAGCAGCAACTCCAGCTTGAGACCCCCATGATTCTTGACAAAGTGAAACCCAAAGGGGGAAATGAATTACCTGAGGTCTCCCAGCTAAATGGCAGATAAGGATTCCAGCCTCATTTGGTTCTCAGTTCATCTCTCTTTCCACCAAGTCACACTTCTGTCCAAGTTACTCAATCTGTCTCTTCAGTATGAACCACCCCTATGTTCCTATTCTTCCAGTTGCAAGAACTGACACATCACTTCCCTCTTTTCTTTTACTTCAAGCAACTCTTGCAAACAAAGAGAGTGACTACTTTTAAAAGATGAAACTTACTGACAACACGAGTTCATTCCATCTCCAACCTCCATCTCCCCAAGGTGTTGTCTGTCCCCCTGGCCAGATAGCGCTCCCTTATCACCTTAGCACCTTCCAGGCTCTAAGGCTTCAAGGCACAGCTCAGTATGCCCTTTTCTATGGGAAAGCTTTCTTGAGCCCCTTAATTTTAATTTTTAACTCACTCCCTTCTCCTCAAATTACCATGTATAGATTTTCTCTTTCCATATTGTATTCTTCCCACACACACCACCAACACTCTCCCTAGAGCACAAGCTCTTTGAAGTCCAGGTCTGACTGACTCACTGTATCCAGGCACTTTGCATTTGTCTGTTTTGTTATCGTTGCTGTTCTGGTTCACACCTGTGATTTTGCTGGAGAAGGGAATTCCCAGATTGGAAATCACTTAATCCTCAGCTGCTAGTGAACCTCCTCCCAAAACAATTTGTTTTCATTTCATAGATATACTCTATATACTCATATAGATACATGTGCCTCCCCTGCTACAATGTCACTTCCTTGAGGGCAGGAACCATTTTCCTTTTGTCTTTTTATTCCCTGGTTAGCACAGTGATTGGAATACGGTTGGTTGGTTTATGTCCTGCATTCTCGAAGAGGACAAAATGACATCACTGTGGTAGAGTCAAGTTTCAATGTGTCCAACTGCTGCCAATCAGACCAATATGAGCTCAGAATGCTCTACCACAGGTAGGGTACGAATAGTCCCTGTGAACATTTGGGGTGGATTCTCTAAATTTGTGCATCCTGTTTTTTCCTTTGAGTTGTTTGGCTTCAGCCATAGGCCACAGAACCTTCTCTGATGTGGGCACTCTATGCTGAATGGTCTTGTGCCAGTGTCTCCCATGTCACAGTCAATTCCAAAGTTGTTGAGAGAGACCTTGAGAGTATAAGTATTTAATAAATCTTGTTGGTTCGTTAGTGTTGGGGGAGGGAAGTGAGAGCAAGAACTCTTTCCCTTTTGCCTTTGTATTCCCAAATTAGCACAGTAATGGGTACATAGTAAGTGTTTCATAAATGTTTATTGGTTGACTAGAGTTGGGGGAGGGGAGCACTGAGAGGCTCATTGACTTGTCTTTGGTCACATACTTAGTATGTGTCACAGGAAGGATTTAATCAAAGACTTTCTCCCTCTCAGTGGGCAGCTCACCTATAATTCTTCTACGAACCTTAGGAGTGGTAGATGTTTAACAAATCCTACTTGGAATGAATTAAATCCACATGGTTAAGAGTGTTTTAATTCACTTACCAATCACTCAATTAACAAGCATTTGTTGAATGCTTCCTATGTGCCAGGCATTAGGTGGTAAATGGCAGGAACAAAACCTACCCTCAAAGAGTTTGGGGGAGACCACACATGACAAATATCAGAACAAATAAGAAAAATACAGAATAAATGGGAGGTAGCCTGATACGGAAAGGGAAGAGAAGGCCTCCTGGAAGAGGTTACACTTAGATAAATTCTTAAAGGGAAGCAAAAATGTTAACATTTGGAAGTTAGAGGACAGGGTGTTGTCGGCCTAGGGGAGAACAACTACGAAATCATGGAGATGTAAGATGGATCATAGGGGAGGAGGAGCAAGTGGGTCAGTAGGACTCTAATGGACAGTGCTTTGAGGAAAGCAATATATATTAAAGCATTGGAAAGGGAAGAAGGATGAAAGCGAAAAAGAGATCTGAATTCCAAACAGAGAAGTTGATATAATTCTTGAGCCTAGAAATAAAAGAGTCATTGTAATTTATTGAGCAGCAGGCCTACTCTTTGCAAAAATTGCTATGAGTGCTATGGAGGATAGATTGGAGAAAGCCTTGGAACAGGGAGACCAATTAGAAGCCTTCCTCAGTAGTCCAAGAGAGGGGCAATGAGAGTTGTTTTTTTTTTTAATTTTGTTGTGAATTGCTTTGGGGTTTTTTTTTTTTGGTGGGGGGGAGGGTTTTGGAGGCAATTGGGGTCAAGTGACTTGCTTCAGGGCCACATAGTTACTAAGTTTCTGAGGCCAAATTTGAACTCAGGTCTTCCTGACTCTAGGGCCAGGACTGTCCACTGCACAACCTAGCTGCCATGCCTTGAGAGTCTGAACTAGGATGGTGCCTATGTGAAGTGGGGAGAAGTGGAAGAAAATAAGGGAGAGGTGTTATAGAGAAAGAAATCTCAAAGTTTGGAAATTATTTCAATGTATGAGGAGAGTGAGAGGAGTTGAGGAAGACACTGATGTTTTTGAACCTTAGGTGGCTAAAAGGATGGTAGCACCCTGGACAGCAATAGAGAAGCTCAGAAGATGAGTAGGTTTGGGAGACTTGGCTTTCAAACAGTCTGATTTTTTTCCAGTTCGTATCCCAGCTTTCAGTCCCAAGGTCTAGAAGCTTCCAACCCCTCTCTTCTCTGTTCTAGAAGGAGAAATGTTTTTGCCTCTGGGCTTCTATTATTATGTCACTAATTATGGTGATCATCATTACTATTAACAAAAGGGTTCATTCTTATCAACAATTCCTCCTTAATTGATGCTAATGATAATAATATCTTTCAAGTCACTTCCCCACTGGCAGCTTCTGTATCCTCATCTGTAAAATGGGAGTCCTGATCCTAGCACTCCCAACATCTCAGTACTTTGTAAAACCATGTTTTAGGGCAGGGCTAGAAAGGATGAGAGAGTGCCTGCTTTGTGTGATTAAAGCTTATGTTCAATGTGACAACTCCCAGTGAAGATGAACAGAGTTGAGCTGAACTTGGGGCATGCACTAACTCTCTCTCTCTCCTTTGCATGATCTTGGACTGAATAACAAATGAAGCTACAGCATATGCTTGTATCTAAGTGGTAGTTAGGTGGCACAGCAAAGTGAGTGGCAGACCTGGAATCATGAAGACTCATCTTCCTGAGTTCAAAGCCAGCCCCAGACACTTACTAGCTATGTGAACCTGGGCAAGTCAAGTAACCCTATTTGCCTCAGTTTCCTCATCTGTAAAATGAACTAGAGAAGGAAATGGCAAACTGTTCCATGTCTCTGCCAAGAAAACCCCAAATGGAGACATGTAAAGTCTGAAAAGGGTGAACAACAAAATTATCATTATTACCTTTACCTCCATGTTAGAAGAGTTAGTACTCAGGTCCTCCTGTACTACATGAGGCCATAGATATAAAATAGAATCAAAATAAATGCCTGGTGATTGGGGGTAGGAGAGGATCCTCATGAACTCAGCAAGGCACTTAGCCCTTTGGGACCTTCCTTGGCTGAGAGCTGGGTTTCCTTGTCTATAAAATGGAAAAATAATTTTTCTTCCTCCCTGCCTGTCAGGGATGCTTAAGCTTTAGTAGGCTGTCTTCAAAGGACGTGAAACCTCTCATTGACAGACTCTAGATGACATAATGCGTGATTTTAGAATGTTCTCTCAAAATCCTATAATAAATATATCATTCATAGTACTATTAAAACCTATATTTGTGCTCTCCAAAACCCTAAGCACACACATACACTCAGCCTTCTCAAAACTATGATTTGAAGCCTTGAAACATCATCAGGAAAATACTGGTTAACAGTTTGTTTATTTGTTACCTTTCTTTGTATTTCTAGACCTTAGCACAGTGTCTTGTACATAGTGGGCACTTAGCACAGGGCCTGGAACATAATAGATGTTTAATAAGAGTTTGTTAACTGACTGATTAAAGAAATGGAATTTTACATCGAGGTGTAACTTAGGACAGTTTCCCAAGGGTCATCCAGGTTTCTTGCTTCCTATTCAATTTTCAGCCCCACTGACTCCCTCTGTGGTGTCTGTCTGAGATGACCTGATGAACTAACTCCACGGGCTGCCCATCCTACTGAAAGGTATAGTGTAGAACTGTCCCACGGTGGCCACAATGCTGGGCCATAGAAAGGCACTCACATCCCAGAGGTATATTTTCCATTTTCAACCTAATTACTTAATAAACATAACTGGTAGATATTTCTTTTGGCCTAGGGGGCATCATGAAAAAATTACTGAGAGAGTTTGGGCACCTCTGGAAAATAAGCACTTTTTCAAAATAATTCAAAAAGTATTTAAGTATTCACTATGTTTAAGATACTGAGTTAGGCATTAAAGCACAGAAAGTTCCTGCCCTCAAAGAGCTTACATTCTACTTGGCAGTGGGGAACAGATGAGGTGAGGACAAAAAATGCCACACAGATAAGTAAATACACAGTATATTGGACAGGCTTTACTAAAAGTAACCCTTGAGCAGAGGTGTGAAGAAAAATAAGGATTTTGACATACAACAGTAAGGTAGAAAGGTATCTCAAGCATTGAGGATGGTTCACCCTCACAACCCTGGAAGCTACTATTTTTGCCCCCATTTTACAGTTGAGGAAACTGAGTCAGACAGAGGTTAAGTGCTTGCCCAGGATCACACAGCTGCTAATCTGCTTTGGCTGAAATATGGAGAGGGCATAAAGGAATATAATAGTGAACTAAGACTGGATAGGTAGGTTGCAGCCAGATTATGGAGAGTACCATATGCCAAGCCAAAGAGTATATTTTATCTTAGATCATGGGTTCTTAAATTTCATTTGTTTGGGGTTTTTTTCTTATTTATATATCTGTTGTGCCATGGATCCCTTCAGCAGTATGGTAAATCCTGAGGATCCATCTCAGAATAATGTTCTTAAATTCATAAAATAAAATATGTAGGATTATAAAGGAAACCAATTATATTGAAATAGAGATGTGATGTTTTTCCCCTTTCCAAGTTCCTTGAGGGTCTGAGAACCCTTGGTTAAGAATCCCTGTTCTAGAAGCAATAGGAAGCCAATTCAAGTTTTTAAGTAGAGGGGTGACATGGACAGGTCTGTGCCTCAGAGCGATGCTTTTGGCAGCTGTGTGGAAGAGGGATTGGAGAGGGGGTATGCTAGAATCAGAGATGCCAATTATGAGGTTATTACAATAGTGCAGGTGAGAGGTAATGAGGGGATAAACTAGGGTAGTAGTCATCTGGGTAGAAAGGAGAAGACAGAGGTGGGGAAGATAATTGTAGCCTCAGCAAGGAGGTAGAAAAGGTGGGTTTAGAGAAGAGTATCAGTTCATCAACAAACACTGATTAGGGCAGAGCCAAGATGGCTCAGAAGAGGTAGCAATCTGGCCAAGCTCTCACAACAAACAAGTTTAAAATAATGCATTAAATTCCAGAACAGCATAGCCTACAAAAGATTGGGGTGAGACATTTTTCCAGTCCAAGACAATTTTGGAGGTCAGAAGGAGAGGTCTGTGACACTGGAGTGGGGGCTGCCCCACACCCAGCAGCATCAGCATGAGACCTTGGAGATAGCTGTGAAAGAAACAGCAGCAGCTTCAAGAACCCAGAGGGACTCCAGATAAGCAGCAGCTGTGGCCATTTCCAGAATTATCAACACATAGATGTGAAGAACAAAGTGAGAGGTCAGTGCAGTCTGGATTTGGGACCCAGTAAGTGGAAGTGCATCAGCTTTTGCCCCCAGGGTGAGAAGCCGCTGAGAAGCCGCTGAGACGCCCAGCACAGCCAGCCAGCACCACGTGGCAGCTTCAGCTCCTGGCCTGCAGAGTGTAGGGAGACCAAGCGACCAGTCTGAGGGGTAATAGCTCTTGCTTTAACCTGCTTGGATCTGGATTGCAGTCTAGGGTGGAGGTCCTGGGTTGTGTATCCAGCTTGCCAGAGTGTGTGGAGGCCTCAGAGAAGGCACCCATCTAATACCTCCGGCATCTGAGAAAACCCCAGTGTTTGGGACAAAAGCTCCCCTGTCTGGTGGCAGAGTCTTACTGTGGCAAAAAGCCCAGGGGTTAAGTTTCTAAGGGGTGACATGACCAGGCAAAGGAAACAAAGCAGCAGAAGATTCCAGCAATAGATTCCTATTTTGGGGACAAAAAGGAGCAAAGCATGGAACAGGAGGAAGACTGTGAAGTCAGAACTCCTGCATCAAAAGCTTCAAAGGAAAATACGAGCTAGTTACAGGCCATAGAGGACCTTAAGAAGCAGATAAGAGAAGTGAAGGAAAAATTGGGAAGAGAAATGAGAACAATGAAAGAAAATTATGAAATGAGAGTCAACAGCCTGACTGAGGAAAATAACACCTTAAAAAATAGACTGACTCAAATGACAAAAGAGGCTCAAAAAGGCAATGAGGAGAAGAAAGCCTTAAAAAGCCGAATTTGCCAGATGGAAAAAGAATCTTAAAAGCTCACTAAGGAGAATCATTGCTTCAGAATTAGATTGGAGCAAATGGAAGCTAATGACTTTATGAGAAATCAAGATGCTGTTAAATAGATCCAAACAAATGAAAGAATAGAAGGCAATGTGAAATATCTCATGGGAAAAACCACTGACCTGGAAAATAGATCCAGGAGAGATAATTTAAAAATTATTGGACTACCTGAAAGCCACGATCAAAGTAAGAACCTAGAAATCATCTTCCAGGAAGTTCTCAAGAAAACTGCCCTGATGTTTTAGAACCAGAGGGCAAAATAGAGGTTGAAAGAATCAATCACCTGATCACCTCCTGAAAAAGATCCCAAAAAGAAAACTCTTAGGAATATTATAGCCAGGTTCTGGAATTCCCAGATTAAAGAGAGAATATTACAAGCAGCCAGGAAGAAACAATTTGAATATTGTGGAAACACAATCAGGATAACTCAGGATCTGGCAGCTTCTACACTGAGGGATCGAAGAGCTTGAAATATGATATTCCGGAGGTCAAAGGAGCTGGGATTAAGACCAAGAATCACATACCCAGCAAAACTGACTATCATATTTCAGGGGAAAATATGGTCATTCAGTGGAATAGAGTTATTGATGAAAAAACCAGAGTTGAATAGAAAATTTGACATTCAGATACAAGAAGCAAGAGAAGCATGAGAAGGTAAACAGGGAAAAGAAATCATAAGGAACTTATCAAAGTTGAACTATTAACATTCCTACATGGAAAAACAATAATTGTAACTGATGAAACTTTCCTCAGTATGAAAATAGTTGAAGGGAATAAATAAATATATATATATATATGAGGGTATATGGGCATATGAATACATATGTGAATGTGTATATATATGTTTACAGGTATACATAGATAGAGGGCACAAGACCAATTTAATAGGAAGGGATGATACTTAAAAGGTGAAATTAAGAGGTGAGAGAGGAATATAATGAAAGGAGATGGGGAGAGACAAAATAGGATAAACTATCTCATACAGAAGAGGCAAGGGAAAATGGTTACAATGGAGGGGAAGAATAGGAAAGCAAAAGGGAATTGGTCAACCTTATTCTCATTGAATTTGGCTTGAGGAGGGAATGAAATACATACTAAATAGGGTATCTCACCCTACAGAAAAGTAGAGGGAAGGGGATGAGAGGGGGGATGATGGAAGGGAGGGCAGGCTGGGGGGGAGGGAAGTTGGAAGCACCCACTTTTGAAAAGGGACGGGATCAAAGTAGAGAATAGAACAAGTGGGAGGTGGGATAGGAGGGAAGGAAATATAGTCAGTCTTTTACAATATATCTACTATGTTATTGTTTTGCATTAGCTACACATGTACAACCTATACTGAACTGCTTATCTTCCCAATAAGAGTGAGTGACAAGGGAGAAAGGGAATGAATCTGGAATTCCAAGTTTTAAAATAAAATGTTTAAATCATATATATACTATTATTAATACTATTTTACATGTAATTGGGAAATAAGATATACAGGCACTGGGGCACAGAGATCCACCATGCCCTACTGGAGAAGTCGAAAGGAGTATGGGAGAAAGTATAGGAGAGAGCAGATTGGAGGAGGGGATATCCTGTGGAACTGCTATTTTGGGGCATTGGGTAGGGGAAAAACGGGGAGAAAATTTGTAACTCAAAATCGGGGGGAAATGAATGATGTAAATCAGAAGTTAATAAAGCATTTGAAAAATGGAAGAAAAGAGGGCCAAATATGGGCACAATCAGTGAAAATATTGAGAGGTGGACTAGCAAGGAGGCCAGTGTCCCTGAATCAAAGAGAACTTGGGGGAAAGTTGGTGCATGGTGTAAAACAACTGGGAAGGTAGAATGGGTCAGTTAGGGAGTGCTTTTAAAGCCCAACAGAAGATTTTTAAAAATGATTTAATAGAGAGTTACTGGAGTTGATTATTCAAAGTGTTTCCTTGTCCTTTTAAAATTTGTATAGATTTATAAAATAATGCCAAGATCATTAATTTCTGTTACCCATGATTGAAAAGAAACACTTTTGTTTTTCCTATAAATAATTTAGTTTGACATAAAAAAATAGAATTGGCTAAATGGAAAAAGAGGCACGAAAAATACTGGTTATAAAGCAGAATTAGCCAAAAGGAAAACCAAATCTTATTGAAGAAAGTAGTTCCTTAAAAATTAAAATTGGACCAGTGAAAGCTAATTATCCCATAACATCAAAAAACAATAAAACAAAGTCTAAAAAATGAAAAATAGGAGAAAATGTGAACTACCTCATTGGAAGAATGACTGACCTGGAAAATGGATGAAGGAGAGATCATTTAAGAATTATTGGACTGCCTGAAAGTCATGATAAAAAAAAAAAGCCTAGACATCATATTTCAAGAACTTATGAGGGAAAACTGCCCTGATATCTTAGAATCAGAAAGTAAAATAGAAATTGAAAGAATCCACCAATCACTTCCCAAAAGTAATTCCCAAGAAAACTGCCAGTAGTATCATAGTCAAATTTCAGAGCTCTCAGGTAAGGAAAAAATACTGAAAGCAGTCAGAAAAAAAAAACATTCAGATACCATGGAGCCACAGTCAGCATCACATAAGATTTAACCGCTACCATGTTAAAGGGCTTGGAACAATATTCCAGAAGGCAAAGGATCTAGGATTATAACCAAGAATAACCTACCCAGCAAAACTGAGTGTAATCTTTCAGGAAGAAAAAAAATGGATATTTAATGAAAGCATTCCTAATGAAAAGATCAGAACTGAAAAGAAAAATTGATATTCAGACACAAGACTAAAGAGAAGCATAAAAAGCTAAACATAAAAGAGAAATCATTAGAAACTTAATAAGGTTAAACTGTTTACATTCCTATATGGCAAGATGATACACGTAACTCCTAAGAACTTTATCATTATTAGGGCAATTAGAAGGAGCATACACAGACAGAGGGCATAGGTGTAAGTTGATCATGTTGGGAAGATCTCAACAAGCATTGAATCAGTTCCCACAATGAGCCAGGCAGTATGTTAGATGATGAGGGTACGAGTACAAAGACAGAAATTAAGCATTCTCCATTTTGCACATTCCTCAGCCCTTTGCATTTTCCTGTAATGGGGCTTTGGGGCATAGCCAGATCACCGGAGATGTAGGCAGCCATGTGGGAAAAAGCAAGCTCCTGCTTCTGGGAGAACACGTTCTTCTTTTCCTCAGGTGAGTAGAAGCAGCCTGTTTCCATGGGCTGTGTACCAGACTGGAGAATTCTCCTTCTAGATGACTCCAAGGGTGAAAGTCTTGCTCACTCACAGTCTGGGCACCATACATCCAATTGAATGTGGAGGAAGAACTACCCTTTCTTCTCCCTCCCTTTAGGATGTGTGACTCAAGGAATAGGCCTGGGATTTTGGTTTTGTTCCAGTTCTAATTATAGATAATAGAGAAAACTAAATGGTACAGTCAATAGAGAGCTGGTCTTAGAATCAGAAGGACCTGAATTCAAATCCAGATTCAGATACTTACTAGCTGTGTGACCCTGGGCAAGTCACTTAACTTCTGTCTGCCTCAGTTTTCTCAACTACAGAAAGGGGGGGAGGGGGAATAGTAATAGCACCTGCCTCTCAGAGTTGTTGTAAGGATCAAAAAAAAAATTGTAAAGTGCTTAACACAAAGAGCCATAGCACACAGTAAGAAATAAATAAATACTTATTTCCTTTCTTCTTTTCTTCCTAAACCTGGGAGCTCCAGACCTGATGATTCTGGGGTGAGGTTTCCAAGTAGTCAGATGCTACTACCATGTACCAGGGAAGTCCTAAGAAACCAGAATGCCTGGGGTCAAGCACAGGGGAGCTTTGAACTTGAAACTTCATGAGATTGAGTTACATAGGAACTGAGTTAAAGTGTTATATGTTATATAGGAACTGAGTTAAAGTGTAAGTAATTCTAATCCTCCTCCCTTCCCTGGAGATGATAGAGGTTGGAAGGGTGGATTATGCTGCCCAGGTGATAGAAGGAAGAATGTTTGTATGTTTGTTAAAGCAAATCTAATTATTAAGTAGATAAAAGAGACTAGAGTACAAGGAACCCTTCAAATTAGAGGGGAATACCATCAGAGGGGCTTGAGACAATGACAGAGATTAGACACCCCTGGATCCCCTTAAGAGAATCCTGGGATGAAATGTACTAGATGACCTTCAGCAAGGGACAGGGTAGTCACTGTCACATTCTTAGATGAGTTGTTAGCCTACTCTTATTTGGGGGGCTCACGCATGAAGCTCAGACTTGACACGACCAGCAAGATGTGGTCCACAGACTGGAACATTTTGGAAGGCCTTCTTGTCCAAGAAAGGAAAACCTTCCTAATGACAAAAGGGGTCCCAAATGTAAGGGGTAGCTTGATGGCATAGTGGATAGAGCAGTGGGTCTCAATTCAGGAAGACCTGGGGTTAAATCTAAACTCAGAAACTTTACTAGCTGTGAAACCTTTGAAAAGTCACCTGAGCACTGTTTGCCTCAGTTTTCTCAACTGTAAAATGGGGATAGTAATAGGACCTACCTCTCAGGATTGTTATGAGGATCAAATAAGATATTTGCAAAGTGCTTAACATGGTACCAGGCATAGTACACAGAAGGTGCTTTGCCCTTCTCCCCTTCCCAAAGGAAATGGTCTGCCTGCAGGGGCTCACCAGAGGTCTTCAAGCAAAGGCTGGGTTTGGTATGTGATTTCATCTACTATTACACCATATCATTTCAAAGATTTAGGGGCAGAGCCAAGATGGCAGAGTAGAAACAGGACTTCCCTATGGCTCTGGCTTCCACCTCCTCCAATACATGTAAAAAATCACTCTACACCAATTTTAGAGCTACAGAACCCACAAAGTGACAGAGAGAAACAAATCTCCTGCTGAAGGCAGCCAGGCAGGCTGGCAAGAAGGTGCTCTCGCACTGCCCACCCTCCCCCCCCAGCTGTGGTTTTAGCCCCAGGGCAGCCCAAACCAATAGAGGCCAGAGCAGACTTCAGGAGAGTGAAGCACCAGCAGCTCTGGTGGTTTCCAGACTTTTCAACCCATAAATGCCAAAGACAAAGTAAAAGTCAGTGTGGAACTCTGTTGGAACACGGGGGAGACAGAGCGTGGTCAGGCCCCTGCCCCCAGGGCAATAAGCAGCAGAGGCCTGGTGGCACAGCCACATGGATGCCTCAGGAGCTCCTGGCCTGCAGATTCTAGGGGGACCAAGCGACCATTCAGAGGGCAATCGCTCTTGCTTTCACCTACTTGGATCTGGATCGCAGTCTTGGGGGGAGGTCCTAGGGTGTATGGCCAGGTGCCAGAGCCTGTGGGGGTTGCAGAGAGGGTGCCCTCCTAATTGCTTGGGCAGCTGCAAAAACCCCAGAGATTAGGGACAAAACTCTTTCCAATATGAAAGCAGAGTTCTACCAGGGTGAAGAGTTCAAAAGTTAAGTATTTGGCTGGCAATATGAGCAAGCAGAGGAAACGCAATCCTACCATAGACTCCTTTTTCAGGGACAAAAGGATCAAAGCATGGAATGGGAGGAAGACAATGAAGTCAGAACTCCTGCATCAAAAGCTCCCAAGAAAAATATGAACTGGTTACAGGCCATGGAGGAGCTGAAGGAGGATTTTGAAAAACAAGTAAGAGAAGTGGAGGAAAAATTGGGAAGAGAAATGAGAATGATGTAAGAAAAGCAAGTCAACAGCCTGAATGAAGAAAATTACACCTTAAAAACAGACTAACTCAAATGGCAAAAGAAGCCCAAAAAGTCGTTGAGGAGGAAAATGCCTTAAAAAGTCGAATTTGCCAGATGGAAAAGGAATTTCAAAAGCTCACTGAAGAGAATAATTCCTTCAGAATTGGAGGGGAAGAAAGTAGTAACTGCAGGGGGGTAGGGCAGGGGACACTGCATTAGGCCTGCAGAAAGTGAGATTTAAGCTCATTGAAGGACCTCAGGGAAATCAAAAGGCAGCAGTGAGGATGGAGAGCATTCCAGGCTGGGGCCAGCCAGTGAAGGATCAGAATCAGGGAGTGAAGGGTAGTGCTTAAGGGACAGCAAAGAGGCCATTGGGATTGGACCATAGAATGTGTGGAAGGAGGTAGGGAGACATGGAGGGCCAAGTTATGAAAAGCTTTAAATGACTACTATTAGTCATAATTATTATTATTATAGTTAACATTTAGATAGCAGTTACTATGTGCTAGGCACTGTGCAATACAAAAAGAGGCAAAGGCAAACTCTGGTGTTGAGGAGCTTACAATCTTTTGTTGTTGTTGTTGTTGTTGTTGTTGTTGTTTGGCGGGGAGGCAATCATGGTTAAGTGACTCACCCAGGGTCACACAGTAAGTGTCTAAGGCAAGATTTGAACACAGCTCCTCCTGACTCCAGGGCCAGAGCTCTATTCACTGAACCACCTGGCTGCCTTGAGCCTAGAATCTAATGGAAGAGACATCATGCAAATATGGACAGACACACTTTCAGAAAATCACTTTGAAAGTTGGGTGGATGGTCGATTGGAATAGGGAGAGACCTAAGGCTCGGAGGCTATTGCAGTAATCCAAGCATGGAAGGGATCCAGGAATGGGAGCTTGTACCAGAGGACAAGTCATATGAGTGTTAAGAAGGGAACATGCTAAGAGATGTTGTGAAGGGATGTGGCATCCAGACTGGATCGGAATCCAGAACCTTTGGCCCTAAAGGCAACACTCTTTCCACTAAACCACACATGTGATATGTTCTCAGAAACAATATTAGTAACTAATAGGGAGGAAGGAAACATTTATTAAGTGCCTACTATGACAGGTACTGTACTCAGCATTTTTCAGATATTAATTCATTTGATGTTCACAGTCCTGGGAGGTAGGCGCTGTTATTATCCACAGTTTACAGATGTGAAAACTGAGGCAAACAGAGGTTAAGTGAGTTTCCCACAGTCAAATAGCTAGTATGTGAGGCTAAATTTGAACTCAGGTCTCCTTGACTCTAAGCCAGGCCTGCACAACTTACGGCAACTTAACAGCCCTCGACTTGAAGCATACCAAAGGATTTAGGGCAGGCCAGTGAAAAATGTAGAGGAGAACATCTTTTGTATGTAGAGGAAATCCTTCAGTGGGAGGCAAGTGGCTGATGGACTCAAGTTGCACAGGCCTGCTCTGTGTGCAGCATTCAATCTGCCTCCCCATCCAGCTGCCTCAAGAACAATGAAGATTCCCCTTTCTATACTTTCCTCATAATCACCCCCTGGAGCTGATATTTACTCTTGTTGAGTCTTTTCAGTCTGACTTTCTGTGACCCCATTTGGGGTTTCCTTAACAAGGATACTGAAGTGATTTTGCCATTTCCTTCTCCAGTTCATTTTACAGATGAGGAAATTGAGGCAAATGGGGTGAAGTGACTTGCCCAGGATCACACAGCTAGGAAGTATCTGAGGCAGAATCTGAACTCAGGTCTTCCTGACTCCAGGGTCAGTGCTCTATCCACTGCACCACCTTGCCACCCTGAAGCTAACTTTGCAAGGGAGATAATCCACATTTTACAGCTCAGGTAACCAAGGTCCAGAAAAGTCAAAGGATTTGTCATACAGATGTGTTAGAGCCAAGATGGTGATATCAGTTGTTTTTTTAAAAAGATGTAATACTCTATCCTGCTGCCAAAATCAATGCGGAATGTTACCAAGTATGAGATCTGCTCAGGCTTTCTCCCTCCCTCTCTCTCCTCTCTCTGTCTCTCTCTCTCTCTGTCTCTCTCTCTCTCTCTCTCTCTCTCTCTCTCTCTCTCTCTCTCTCTCTCTCTCTCTCTCTCTCTCTCTCTCTCTCTCTCTCTCTCTCTCTCTCTCTCTCTCTCTCTCTCTCTCTCTCTCTCTCTCTCTCTCTCTCTCTCTCTCTGTCTCTCTCTCTCTCTCTCTCTCTCTCTCACACACACACACACTCTCACACACTCACACACATTCTTTCTCACACATATTCTCTCTCACACACACACTCTCACACAAACACTCACACACATTCTTTCTCATACATACACACGTATTCTCTCACACAGACACATACACACTCTCTCACACACACTCACACACACACTCTCTCACACATATTCTCTCACATACACACACACTCTCTCTCACACATGCACACACACACTCTCACACTCACACACTCTCTCACCTCTCTCACACACACACGTACACATTTGCCCCCTCTATTTCACAAAGAACACAAATGGTATCCCCCCCCCCCCCCCCCAATCCTTTCCCACGTAGGCATCCAGGGGGCCTGTCAGCAGCTCACCAGCAGCAATTTTAGCTCGCCGGTAAGCCACTAGATGGGGCAGCAGAGCCCGTGTCTCATCTGGATTGTAGCTGTCTTGGCCTCTCTGCAGAAGGAGTTTCATGAATGCTTCGTTCCCGAAGGCTTGCTCAGGGCGGTTGGGAGGACTGGAATGCCTCCATACTTGAGAAAGGAAAGGGGAAGAGCTTATGCCACTGTTGAGGTCTCTGGACCTCTGACCAAGTCCTCCAAGGCCTCGCATCTAACCTCCAGAGCCCCCACAGTGGACAGCTAGAAGTAATCCACCCACATGTTCCCAGCCTCCACAAACAAACATGCGTAGGAGTGGGGAACAGGACAAAAAGATTCCTGGATAAATCCAGCATTGCACTAGCCAAGCCAGCAGAGAGAAGTCTCTCCACATGCAGTTTGCCTTTAGCTCCTGCCCAGGGGCCCTTCTGTAGGAGCAAACCAGCTCTGGGCCTCCTGGGATCCCTTGGAACCTATCACAACCCAATGAGTCCTATCCTACAGAGAGTGGGCTGTTCCATGGAGCCACCCATCTCTCAGGAGAGCCACACAAAGTTTGGATTTCCCTAGCTGGGGTCCAGACCAAGGAACTCCAAAGGACAAGGGAGGCTTCACTTCCCGGCATCAGGTTTCCTCCTTATTCAGTAGAGCTAAGCAACTCCCAGAATGGATTAGGGCTGAGATAGGGAACATGGCCAGTTAGACAACAGGAAGGCAGAGATACTGGGGGTTACTTGCCTTCCAGGTATCATCACTTCTTGGGGGCCTCAAGATGGCTACCCACTAATGAGGGGGTAAGGGAAGGGAATGTCCCTGGGCACAGAGGGAGGACATCTGAACTAGGAAAGTCTCTACAATGCACCTGGCCATTATGGAACTTTTAGGCCAGGCTCCAAATTAGAGCAGGCTGTCCAAACAAAAAATAAACTTGGGCACAGTGGAAAGAATACTGGATTTGGAGAGGCCTGAGGTTCAAATCTTTCTTCTGTTACTTTCTACCTGGGTAAGAGTGGGCAAATCATTTAACTCAATTCCCTCAATTGTAAAAGGAATGAGTCTGAGTAGATACCTTCAAACATAACCTCTGGTTTTAGATTCTTGACCCTATAGAAGGGAGAGAAACCACTAGGCTTTGCAAAACCTAGCTTAGCAAATGTTTTCTGAACGGGAGGGAAAAAAACCGAAAACACCTGGAATTTATTGGGTTTTGCTGAAGGCATAAAAGCCAGGAATTTTACAGCAGGAGCTCCTCTGGCCTTCCCCCAGACACCCCTTCTGTAACAGGAGCCTGGCAAGGGTTTCAAGGTTTCACTCTCGGTCTGGGAGAACAGGCAAGATCCAGAGATGAAAGGTGTTTTCCAAGTGTTACAAAATCCACCCTCAACACAGAACAATGCACTTTTATGTAGCGTCCTGCAAGAAAACTATCATTAACAGTGAGCTAAAAGCTGCAGACTGGGGCGTTTTAGTAACATTACAGCCTTTCCTCACTGAATACCCTAACTAGGTAACTAAATGTTGTAGACACCTCCCCCCACCCCCTATGGGCAGCCCTCTTCTGCTTCCAGGGCTTCTACTACCAGTATGGCATAGAGAATAGAGTCCACAACTTGGAGTCGAGAAGACCTGAGTTCAAATTCTGACTCAGATACCAATTCTTCAAAGGGTCCCTCCTAACTCTGTCATTCTGTGCTCTAAGGTCCTTCCCAGATCTGACATTCCATATTCTAAGATCCCTCCCAGCTCTGATATTCTGAGTTCTAATGACCCTTCCAACTCTGACACTGTATAGGGAAGAAATGTGTCATCTGAATCACACTAGATCTGCAGTTAAAGGACTGTCCCAGTGACTTTGAAGAAATCACTTTACTTCCCTGGGCCCCAGTTTCCTTCTCAATCAAAAAGAGGGGGCTGGATCAGATGACCTTGATGGCTCTATCCAGGTCTGACACTGTCTGCTTCCTCCCTTCCAGCTCTGACATTACATGGTTCTATATTTCTCTCGTTTTGCTACTGGGACAAAGATTATGCTCCTTTAAAGTAAAAACACCAAAAGCATCATTTGGAGATAGATCCCTCCCGTGCTCCAAAGGGAGCCACCATTACCCAACTTTCCTGGGAGGTCATCACAGTCCTCACAAACACTAAATATCCTCTGCAACAACAGCAGATGTCTCCAAGGCCATCTGCCTCAATCTGTGAACTCTCTGGACCTCCCTGAAGTGAACAGCAGATGGAAAGTTTGTGTCCACTTCTCATCCCCTAGTATGTATCTCCTAGTCATCTCTTACTATGTATCCTCCTCATCCCCTGCTATGTTTCTGCATGGCGTTTCCTAGTATGTTTCTGCAGGTCATCTACTATGTATCTCCTTTTCATCTCCTGTTATGGTATCTCCAAGTCATCTCCTACCATGTTTCCCCGATAATAAGACCTATCCCGAAAATAAGCCCTCCCCTTACTGTGTAAGATTCCTCTAAAAATAAGCCCTCCCCCCGAAAATAAGCCCTATTGAGATTGCTACTGTAGTGAAGGTGATCCCTTGGGCTACAGCAGTGAGCGTGTCATCCTGTTCTTCCCCAGTGATTTGCTTGCTGGCGCCATTGAGAGCAGTGCCGCGGAGGAGAGCTGAGGCAGGACAACATAAGCCCTCCCCTGAAAATAAGCCCTCTGTTGTTTTTCTTTCCAAAAAAACTAATAAGACAGTGTCTTATTATCGGGGAAACATGAGTAGTATGTTTCTCCAGGTCATCTACTATGTATCTCCTTTTCATCTCCTGGTATGGTATCTCCAAGTCATATTCTAGTATGTTTCTTCTACTCCTCTCCTAGTATATTTCTCCTTTTAAGACAATTAATGAACAAGCTCCCAGGCAGGTTAATGAGGACAGCAGCATAGGTGGTTTGGGTCATTGCAGTGGCACCTCAGAGGCCCACGCTCTTAAACACACCCTGAAGCCTGACTCCAGGGACCAATGTCTCCTCTCCTGACCTGAGGTGGTTTCATGGTTTGTTTTCAAACTGCTCCACCCCAAGAAATTGGCACTGATCCCTCACGTTGTGTTTCTCATGTCCCTGTTACCTGCTGGTTCTCCCATGGAGATGCAGGCTCATATTTCTCTGGGAAAACAGTGAAATGTTTGCTGCTAAATGAAAATTAAGAGAAAACTCCTGGAAAAGTCCAGGCAAGGATATCAACCAAGGGGGCGTGTGTATTTTCAAAAGGAAATTTGTCCCTATAGTAATGAACTTAGCCTTTTTTTTAATGGTTAAGGTTTGTAAACTTTGCTGGTTAATGAATGTTGATTGACTGTTTGGAACAGTTTGCTAACATAACATTTTGCCAAGAAAACTTATTTTAGAATAAAGAAATATCAGAGCTAGGAGGGCCTTAAAACACAGAATGTCAGAGCTGGGAGCACCCTTAGAACACAGGATGTCAGATCTGGGAGGGCCCTTAGAACACAGGATGTCAGAGCTGGGAGGGCCCTTAGAACACAAGATGTCAGAGCTGGGAGGACCCTTAGAATAGGGAATGTCAGAGCTGGGAAGGCCCTTAGAATAGGGAATGTCAGAGCTTTGCGGGCCCTTAAAACACAGAAAGTCAGAGCTGGGAGGGCCCTTAGAACAGAGAATATCAGAGCTGGGAGGATCCTTAGAATAGAGAATACCAGAGATTATAGGGATCTCAGATACCATTTAACCCAACCACCTCGTTTTACAGCTAGGAAATCAGACCCTGAGGAGAAGTTGCTTGTCCAAGGTCACATTGTGGTAGAATTAGGAATGGGATTTAACTCTCCTGATTCATCATTTGCTACTCTTTCTACCAAGGCATTCTTGGCCAACTCCAAGCTACACTTTTTTGAGATCATGTCTTTAGCTGATCCTCTTACAGGGAGTAGAAAGAATCATCCAATTTCTGAACTCTGGCTCTAACTATGTCTCTTCCCCTCTCAAGAAGCTCCTGTGGTTCCCTCTGGTTTCCAGAACAAAATGAAAACTCTTCTATTTGACATTTAAAGCCCTTCCCAATCTGGCTCTGATCTTATCACCCATCACCCTCCTTCATGAATGCTACATCTCAGCCAAATTGGTGCATTAGCTGTTACTCACTGATGGCATTCTATCTGTCTTTGCCTATGCCAAGGGATCCAAAACTGGGGTATAAGAAGCTTAGCAAGACATTCACGGAATATTTGATAATCATTTTATCCTGTTGAAAATATCTTTATTTTATTTTTTAAGTTCTTATGTGTGGTAAACTCTAACTGGGGTGGGAAACCTGTGGCCTCAAGGCCACATGTGGCCCTCTAGGTCCTCAAGTGTGGCCTTTGACTGATCCCAAACTTCTGGATTCAAGGGCCACACTTGAGGACCTAAAGGTCACATGTGGCTTCAAAGCCACAGGTTTCCTACCCCTGCTTCTAGAACATATTTCCTTTCATATTGAATAGAGAACTCAGGAAGATTTACTGAAGGCCAAGGAGTACACAACTGAAACAGGCTGGGATCTCTGGATCCCTAACTTCCTGCCAAACTCAATTCAAGAGCCACCTCTTACAAGAAGTCTAACTTGATTACCACTTCACAAGTTACTAATGGCTTTCTCCAGGAAGTTACTTTATATTTGTATGTATTTTCCATTAACTTGTTGATCTCCATATTATTTTCCCTATAGAGTATAAGATTCTTAGATACCAGAAATATTTCATTCTTTGCCTTTGCACCCAGTAGTTCCATACACACAGTAGGTGCTTAGTAATGTTTTTTGAATTGAATGAACAATGAATGAATGAAAAAGAAGTCCACTCCCAACTTGGTATAGAATAATAGCTATTGCTAGGGTGTCTTGTTCAGGGCTTTCCCCCAAGCCAATGACAACTACGTGATTCCAGCCTAGATTCCCCATCACACTGAAAGGCCATCCCAGTGAGTCCCTTTCCTCTTCCAGGATCTACCTTCCCTCCCTGCTGTATCCTCTAACTTCCCTATTTCCCAGCCTCCAGTACCTCCCACAGGTCAGTGGGCTGGGAGCCGTCAGCTGGCCCCCAGGGACTGAATAGATCCTCTGGGGTCCCCTCTCCCAGCACAATGGGCTGCCCCTCTGCCAGTGTGGTCATGCCCTACCAGGCCAGACTCTCTTCCTCTGTGCTGCCCTTTTCCTCTCCCACCTCAATTGAATGTGCTCTGACCAGAAGGATGTACAATAAAGATCTGATCAGAAGACTTAGGGTCAGTGTCAGCTCTAATATTTACTGGCTATGTGATAAAGGAGCTTCTTAGCATGGGCCTCTGTTTCCTCATCCTTAAAGTGAGAATGAGCATATGTCCTAAGATCAGCCTTCCTCAGCACTTCACCCCCTTCCCTACTCTGCCAGCTAGTGATGCCAGCCTTTGGACTGTTCCCCTCACAGGACCCTCCCTCTCAGCTCTGGCCATTTTCCCTGACTGTCCCCCATGCATGGGATGCTCGCCCTCCTCATCTCTGCCTCCTGCCTTCCCTGGCTTCCTTTCAGTCCAAACCAAACCTTATCTTCTCCAGGAAGCCTTCTCTCCTGGCTTTTATTTCCAATGCCTTCCTCCTGCTGATTATCTCCCATTTATTCTGTCCATTCCTTGTTTGTACATATTTGTCTGCTTGTTGTCTCCCCCATTAGACTATGAGCTCATTGAGGACAGGGGCTGTCTTTTATGCTTCTTTATATCCCCATCACTAGGAACAGTGCCTGGCATATAGTTTGTTCAGTAGTTTCGGTCATAAACAACTCTTCATGATATAATTTGGAGTTTTCTTGGCAAAGATACTAGAGTGCTTTGCCATTTCCTTCTCCAGTTCATTTTACAGATGAGGAAACTGAGACCAACTGGGTTAGGTGACTTGCCCAGGGTCACTCAGCCAATGAACTCAGGAAGACATCTTCCTGACTCCAAGCTTAGCACTCTATCCACTGTACCACCTAGCTGCTCTGGTACATACCATGTTTCCCCAATAATAAGACACTGTCTTATTATTTTTTTTGGACAGAAAAACACCAGAGGGCTTATTTTCAGGGGAGGGCTTATTTTAATGAACATTGACAGCAATTTTAATAAACAGGTAAATGTGAACCAAAAAATGTACCTTTATTCAATAATGAATTCAATAAAGAACAGGATGACACACTCACTGCTGCAGCTCTGATTGGATGCAGCTCAGAGCATGGCGTGCGTTTCACCTGGGGGGGGGGGACGGTGCATACAGAGGATACTGTAATGTAGTGTGTAGCGCAGGGGATCACCTTCACTACAGTAGCAATCTCAATAGGGCTTATTTTCGGGGGAGGGCTTATTTTAGTGGAATCTTACACAGTAAGGGGAGGGCTTATTTTCGGGATAGGTCTTATTATCGGGGAAACACGGTAGTAGGGGCTTAATAAATACTTGTTCATTTCCATATATGTTACATGCCCTGTGAAGTCAAACCATGCATTTATTATTATTCCCCTTTTAAAGATGCAAAAACAGGTTCTGAGAGACTGACTAACCTGTCCAAGATCAGATCCTTGGTAAGCAATAGAGGAATAGAATTCTGGTTTCCTGATCCTTCTCCTAGTCTACAAGTCTTTCTCCTATAGCACACCACTGGAGACAGCCCCATGTAGTGGTTAGAACCATAAATTTGGAGGTAGGCTGCCTGGGTTCAAATTCTGCCTCTGATGCCAGCATGCTGCTAGCTATAGGATCCCAAGATTTTATGCATGAGATATGACCACTGAGGTTGCCCAAGTCTCAGTTTCCTCATCTTTAAAATCATGATCATACTGATATGGGTAGCTCTTCAGTCTAGCTGCCAAGGCTGTTGTACCTTAAAGCACATAAAACCCTTTGCAGGTTTTAGAGGACTATGGAAGTATCAGTCACTATCTGTGACCCACTGGGTTAGTAGCTCAGGTCATTCTGGATAAAAGTAAGAGAGCTTGGTCACAGTCATTTCTGACAGCCTCTGATTCTCCTCCAGAGTCTCTGGCTGGTGGGAAGGGGAGCAGAAATCAGAGTGGAGATGCAAGTGTTTGCCAGGACTTGGTACAGTGAGAAGCACAATGAATACTCATTGGATGACTTGTTGAGTGTTCTCTACCCTTGGGAGTGACCTGACCCCCAAAGCTTTTCTGGGACTGTGATTCTGATCAGTGGTTGGAGTCCAAGCAGATCCCAGGGGAAGATTAGCCTTGAACAGGTTGCTTCCTGTACCCTGTCTCTCCAGTTTCCACCCCACCCCATCTGGGACCTGATAACAGTGAGCTCTCGCACACACTCTCTTCTGGCCCAGTTTCTGGAATATAAATTGGAGTAAGGGCAATGGGTTGGTTTTATGAATGAGATGTGACCAGAACTTTAGAACAGTAGGTAAGTCAGAAGACCACAGCTAGAAGGGAACACAGAGAGCATCTAGTCCAATCATCCTTATTTTACAAATGAGGAAACTGAGGTCCAGGAAGTTTGACTTGCCCAAAGTCCCACAGGGAATGTCAGAGGTGGGATATGAACACAGGTGGATCAACCCCAGAGCCTGTCCTGTATTCTTTCTGCAGCACCACTACCTTCCAATGTTACCACACCTGGAGAGGACATGTCAATCAATTGTTGTATGATTCCAATAATTATCTCTGGAATTGCCCTGAACAAAAGCCTCCTCCTTGGCCACCACCCAAATGTTTCATTTTCCCATGGATGTGCCAAAGCCAGCTTGTGCTGGGCTGAGCCAATTGTTAAATTTTCAGTATGAGTATTTATACCTTGGATATGAATAAACTTCAAGTCAGGGCTTGATTTATTGTTTCATTGATTTTTTAACTTTAAAAAGTGATAGAGAAAATGGTAATAATGTAGATCAAACCTAAAAGTGTGACATGAATACTTTTTTGGTGGGGAAGGAGCAAGTTTTTAAACATTTACCAGCTCACCCACTAAATCTTCCTTTAATAGAATGTAAGCCCCTTGAGGGCAGGGACTTTCTTGCTTTTTACATTACATGGCATATACCAAGGGCTTAATAACCTTTCCCCCTGTCTATTCACTCAATCATTCTTTACAACAACCTAAAGAGATAAAGAGTAAGCCCCATTTTGCCAATGGTCATGTTGAGGCACAAATGGGTTAAGTGACTTGCCCACTATCACTAGTTAATATGTCCTTTAGTAAAGGCTCAAACCCAGGTCATCCAGGTCAAGAACAGAAGAAATAGTCATAAAAAGAATATGATCACTGTCCTCCAGGAGCCAAAGGACTGACCTATTTAAAAGCTTTGCTCTGCTTAGCCAAAACAAGCAGAGCTGGGAGCAAAAAAAAAAAAAAGCTACAAAAAGGTTCCCTAGAGACAAAAATTTCCTCAAAATGAGAACTGTCCCAAAGTGGAATGGGCTGCCTTGGGAAGTCGAGGCTCACTTCTCATTGGAGGTTTTAAAATGGAAGGTGAATGACCACTTGCCACAGACACTGGAGAAGGTGGGGATTGAATGGTTGGCTCAACTCTAAAGCTCTGTGAGGAGCAGAGCAGGAAATGTTTCAAGAGCACAGGGCATCTGGGGCACAAGGTTTCCTTTGTAGAGGTTGTTAATACATCAAACGTCATAGTGTGCACATTAGTCAGAATGGATTAGCCAGCCTCGGTTTCCAGAATTGGGCGATGCTGGTGTTTTTGTTCTGTGCTGTTCTGCTTTGTTTTTGGTCTGAACACATGAGTTCATCAGGATAGGGAACTCCAGGTAAGAAAGTCCCTACCCATGTGAATCAGCCCCTGTCCTGCAACTCTCCAGCTTAGAGACTTGTCTAGGGCACGAGGAGGGTGAGAGACTCTCCTAGGAACACTCAGGTAGTATGACAGAGGTTGGACTTGGACAGAGAAATACTACCACATTCTTGAGCAAAGAGTGTGTATGCAAATGTGTGTGTGTGTGTGTGTGTGTGTGTGTGTGCGCGCGCAGGCACATGCATCCCTAATGGTAGTCAATGTTAGAGTGATAGGAAATGAAAGAAAGGTAAGAGGTGGAAAAGGTGCCTTGTCTATCTGGACACCACGTGTCAGTCAGTTCATTTATTTTTAAGATGTTCTGAGCTAGATGGGACCTTACAATGGTAGGGTTAAAAAGAACTTTAGAGATCACCGAGACCAGCCCAGTCATTTTACAAAGGAGGAAGCTAAAGCCCAGAGAAAGGAGACAGCTTACTGTCACAAAGGAAACTCACAGCAGAGACGGCCTGAGTACCAGATCTCCTGATTCCAGCTCAGAGGTCTTTGCCTTATATCATACTGTTTAACAATATGATTTTTGATTCAACATTATCAGATAGAATGAAGTTTTAGTAGAGTTAATGAAATGGAAAAGATTAAACTAGATAAATTCAAAGAACCCTCTCAACTCTGGCATTCTGTGTTCTAAGGACCCTCCCAACTCTGACATTCTATTTTCTAAAGACCCTCCCAGCTCTGATATCATGTGTTCTAAGGGCCCTCCCATTTATGACATTCTGAGTTCTAAAAGCCCTCCCAGTTCCAACATTCTGTGTTCTAAAGGCCCTCCCAGCTCTGACATTCTGTGTTCTAAGAGCCTTCCTAGCTCTGACATTGTAAGATTTCTGGGTGATCTATGATGACCCAGAAGTAAAGAGGAGAGGGATGGGGAAGAATGAGATGGGGTAGCTGATCTGCCTAGCTTGATCCATCCATCTTGCTGTGTTCACAGAGGCTAAAACTTGTTGACAGCTGCAGTCTAGGGCTGAGCCCTTCGCTGAGGAATGAGAGAAGTCACAGTGTCAGGAAGAGAGACTTGTAGAGCAGGTCTCAGGGCAAGCCACAGCCATGGGGAGGAGAGATCTCTTCAGGTTCCTTTGAATAAGGAAAGAAGACTGGCTGCTGCTGGGTATGGTAATATAACAATGGCCTATGACAGTTTATATTTCCATAACACATGTTAAAGCTCCCAAATAGCTTTTTTTTTCAAAGAAAACCATTTAACCAAGTCATAGCAAAATAGAATCCAAAAAAGGCATCCATAAGAGAACAAATTCCCTTTGCCCACAACCCTGTGAGGCACGTAATAGAGATGTTATCATTCCCATCTTACAGGTAAGAACACTGATGATTAGAGAGTTAAGTAACTCTCATTTCAGTAGCAGAATTGGTATTCAAGCTAAGGTATTTCTGACTATAAATCCTGTATTTTTCCCACCATGCCAGGATGTTTCTGGACATCACTTAGCCACCTGCCTCCTTGCCCCATTGTCCACCTCTGACCCAATTGCCTAACCAGCCATTTTCTGTATTGGTCTAGAAATCTATTCCCAGGAATCCCTGCTGTGCTTAGGGCCAGGTGCCAAGAGGTAGTTCCAGGGTCTCCTGGAGCAAAAAAAATACCTGATTTTCTTCCTTGTCCAAATAAGCTGATAGCCTGGCTTCATACCACAAGGAGAGACAAACGTTACCCTGCACACAGAGGGAAAAGTCCAATACATGCCCAATTGTTTGTAACAATTCTCACTGTGGTAACAACAACAAAACAAACAAACAAAAAAACCCATAAGCAAAATGAGTACCCCTCAATTTGAAAGGCTACATAGCATAGCAGATAAAGTGCTAGGCTTGAAGTAAGAATAGAACTGTATTCAAATCCTGCCTCAGATACTTAGTAACTGTGCAATGCTAGGTAAATCATTTATCCTCTCCTAGTCTAAGTTTCCTTATCTGTAAAATGAGAAGATTGAATTCAATGTTTTCTGCTCCCTTCTCACTCTAAATGTATAACCCTATGATTGAGGAATAAGCTCAGCAAGTTGTGTCTTAGGAATAGAAGGGAATATTGATTCAGAGAAACTTAGAAAATTTGGTTGGATGAACTGATGCAGAAAGAACCAAACAGAACCATAAGGATAACATGCACTATTACTTCAATTGTATAAAGGAGAACGATACTAAAAGATGACAGATTTCAGATGAAAGTGATGGCCGATCTTAATTCCAGGACATGGGTGATGGACTATAGACTTTTGCCTTCAGTAGAGACATAGCAGGTTACAGGTACAGAATGCGGCACATACTGTCAAAGGTGATCAATGTGATAATTCTGCTGAACATATTTCTTTGTTACAAGGGATAGTTCTTTGGGAGCCAAGATGGAAGAACATGGGCTGGGACCTAGATGAACTCTCCTGATGTTCTTCTCCAAACAACTTTAAAATGATATCTCAAGTCAAAATTTTGTAGTGACAGAGCTGACAAAAAGTCAGAGAGATTTTTCTAGCCAAAGACAATTTAGGAGGCCTTCAGGAGAGTTCTATGACACCAGGGTGAGTACAGGCCCAGAGCAATGCAGCAGCACCAGCCGTGGACCTTGGAGACAGCTGAGACACCAGCTGCAGCAACAACTTTGGGAACTGTCCGCCCAGGGATGGGAAAGGGGTTGGACAATTGGTCAGAAAGAGATGACAGGGGACCTTTTACTGGAACTGGGTGCAGTTGATGCTGATTAGAAAATCTATTGGATATAAGCAATTCTTGGTCCCACTTCCAGGGCAGAGAGGAGCTCTTGTGGCTCAGGAGAGCAGGGGTTCTAGCTGCATTTCCAGGGCCGAGAGGAGCACTAGCACTTGTGGCTGCAGCAAAGCAGGATCCCATCCTGGCAAATACCAGAGCAAAGACCAGGAGAGCAGTGGCCACCTCTCTCCTTAGATTGTACCACCTCAAAAGCACTGAAAATTTACAGACCCCACCCAAGCTAACTCAGAAAGCAACAACATAAAAAAAGCCTGAAGCTTGGCACAGTGCCTCCCAACCCCCAGGTGAGGAGAGCCCAAATTTAACATAGAGTTCAAAGTGAGGAAATAGATTAGGAAAATAAGCAAGCAAGCAACAACAGCAACAAAAAGAAGTTGAGCATAAAAAATCTACCATGGTGATAGGGAAAACCAAGACATAAAATCAGAAGACAACAATATTAAAACAGCTATGAGCAAAGCCTCAAAGAAAAATGCTCATTGGGCCCAAGGCCAGCAAGAATTCCTGGAAAAGTTAAAGAAAGACACAAGAGTGGTGGGGGAAAATTGGGGAAAGGAGTGATGCAATAAAATCGTGAAAAGATTATTAACAGCTTTTTTATTGAAATAAAACTTTGTAAGGATTCTCTAATGATAATAATAATAGCTAATATTTATATACTATTTTAAGGCTTGTGAAGCACTTTACAAATGTTAATTCATTTTTCCCTCAAACAACCCTAGGAGATAAGTGCTATTGTTATTCTCACTTTACAGAATGAGACAGAGCAAAGAATTATGGAACCTGTTTCACAGATGTGTGAACTAGAGTATATCAGTCAGAAAAAGATTACCCAGCAAGTCAGTAGTAAGTTCAGTATGGAGATCAAAGAACTCTATTCTGGCTCTTCCTATTTCTTTTCCTCCTCTTTTCTGTCCCTAAGAACATCATCCCAATTGTTAAACAGGTCAGGTCATTCAATATCCTGTGAAAACTGTTTCATCTCAATTCTCTGACACACTTTACTCTCTCCCCTGCCCATAAGGCACCTGGTGGCATCTTCTGGGTATCATTAACCACTGTTACCTGTTCTTTAGCTGTGGAGGTACCACAAAATAAAAGGCCAAAATGAGGCATATGACAGTGACATCTGCAGCATGGACTCCAGGTGTGCCACAAAATATGTAGAAAATAGAATGTCACACCTAGGAGTGCCCTTAGAACACAAAATGTCAGAAGTGGGAGGGCCCTGAGAACACAGGATGTCAGAACTGGGAGGGTCCTTAGAACACAGAATGTCAGAGTTGGGAGGGTCCTGTCAGAACTGAGAACTTTAGAGGATATGAGTTCAGAGCTGGAAGGGACTTTAGAATGCAAGGA